>NC_135720.1:4331619-4653534 GCF_964656455.1 Halichoerus grypus | reverse complement strand
ATGGTGCAGAAATGATCTGTTTATTTTCCTGTTCCCTCTTCAGGCTGTGCACTCCCTAGGGAGGGTACTCATTCATCCTGAGTCCTCAGCAAGGGGCTTTATACATAGTAGACATTCAATAACAGTTTGTTCTTCACAGTTCTTCTTTCATAAAATTGTATCATTTGAAAACAATGAGGCGTTGTTACAAAACTAGCAATGCTAAGAATTATTATTTCCCATACAAGAAGACATATATGCAGAAAGAGGAGTCGATGGGTAAAACGCTGGAAAGATAACTATATAAACTTTATTTGCACCCACACTGGAAAAAAGAAAAGGTGTACGATTGATTTTAAATTGCACATGAATAGTCTCTGTAGGCAGAACAGAGATTAAAATAAGAGCTACTGTCCATTGAAAAGTAGATGCAATATTCAAAATGAATAGTACTCAAAACAAAGCTCTAAAGGATACACAAAACAAAGAAGAATGAGAAACAAATAAAACAGTATGCAAAGAACTTGACTTTTGATAGCCAATTCTCCTATGAGTTGAGGATTGATTCACTGAAAATACCAGGATATATTTGGAAAATGTTCCTTCTCTGCTATTAGCTGTGTGACAGGAAAATCTTCCTAAATTATCTGAATCTATTTTATCTTAAATAAAGTGAGGATTAAAAATATCTCCCTCACAGAAAAGTTTAGAGACATACATAAGAATATATGTATCATGTACTGGCAGAGAACTTCGCCCAAAATTAGTCCTCATTGCAGTTTAATGATGGAATTATGGAGTGAAAAGAAAAATTGGAAATTCCATACCTTTTAAATCAATCTGGCATAAAATTTTTGCATTTAGTATAGAGAGCAGCAAACCTTTTCTCTAAAGAGCCAGATAGAAATATTCTTGGATTTGAAGGTCATGTGACCACTGTCATAATTATTCAATTCTGCCATTGTAGAACAAAAGCAATGTGTATACAAATGGGCATGGCTGTGTTGTAATAAAACTTTATTTGCAAACGCAAGCCAGGGGCCAGATTTGGACCACAGACCATAGTTTTTGCAAACCCCCAATTTAGTAGATTAGGAGGTATAAATATGAGTTAGACATTTTGAAAGATAAATTTTTACATTCTTTTTTCTTTTGTTCTAATAAAACCTGGCATCCTATTTGCAAATTTTTTAAGTTGGTTATCTCATGTATTCTCAAAAGAAAGTTGCATGCTTTGTTAGTATATTTTTGGAGAGAATTACAAATTTAAGATATGCTTATGAAGATCAGTTGTCTTTTGTTCCAAAGGAAGTAGCTATATAAATTCATTCAAAATGAATGAAAATATAGGTCATAATATGTTAGGAAAGTAAAAGTCTGGTTTTGACTGATAATCACTTATTTCTCTAGGAAACTAATGTCTAGAAAGTAAAGGAAAGATAAATTCCAGTAATTTCATGGCTTGGAAAGGCAAATACTTCCTATTGATCAATTATTTCAACATTTAATAAGAAACATCCAGTATGCTCCCCAGCTGTCAACTTAGTAGTATACCACCTACCACAAAAAAAGTGCTAAGTATGTTCTGTGTTTTTTCCTGCTTATTTTGCCACCCTAAGGAAAAACAACAACAATAATGGCTTGAAAATGTAATTTTTAAATGTGCCACCTATTACTGGTATGTATACCTCTTACTTGTATGCATCATTTTGCATTTAACATATCTTTTGTTTTCTTTTCATTCTGAGAAATTATTGCTTCTCTGCCAGATTCTGGAATTGGAGTCCCACACCTCTGAAACTATTTTACACATCACTGTGTGAGAAGACACGTCATTCTTCCAGATCAAAAGAAGCCTGTATGGACTCTTTTCTGTGAGCAAGCCTTTAATAATGCCTCTTGGGACAATTCTCATACATTTCCCTCATACAATTTCCTTCCCTTAACTCTATTTCCCAAGAAAACATTATCCACATTCTTTTTCCATCTAAATGTTTGGAGGTGTGATGCCTATTATTTACCATGAAGGACTTTTCAATTAGAATTTGTCACTATGGTTCCCCTGAAATCTATCCTATTAAAAATTTCTTCTTTCTCAGAGTGAGAGTCCCAGGCTGAGGGAGCACATCCAATGTGCATTTGGTTCCTCTTTGAGCCTGGACATTTAGGTCATCTCTTTTTTCCAATGTCTAGGGCTTCTTTTCCTGACTGCTTAATAATAACAGTATTCATATTTCCTGCAGTGCACGCTGCAGCATTTTTTCCCTTGAAATTTCAAGACCTTGAGCAAAGATTAATGTATTAAAGAAATCGACATGAGAAAAGGAGGTCAGGAAATACTACATCATTCATATCACTAAATATAAAGATATTTGATGTTTGTCTGAAGGTATGGGACACACAGGGAAAGACTGGACAATCCTCAGGGTCTTTCTCTGATGAAGACACCAAACTCCTCCTCCTAATAGTTTTTGCTTTTAAATAATTTGAAGGTGTTTGCCCTCTTTTTAAAGATTTATGTATTTATTTATGTATTTATTTTAGAGAGAGAGAGAGAATGCACAAGCGGGAGGGGCAGAGGGAGAGGAAGAGAGAATCCCAAGCAGACTCTGTGCTGAGCACTGAGCCGGACACACGGCTTGATCTCAGGACCCTGAGATCATGGCCTGAGCCAAAATCAAGAGTCAGATACTCAATTGACTGCACCACCCAGGCGTCTCTGTTTGCCCTCTTTATAGTTATGTTTCAGCTTAAGGAATGGGGCAAAAAAGACTTTTTCCACAAATATAATCTTCAGTGAAAATTTTCCATAGATCTTAATATTTTCCTACTGGGACCCCTTTTAGGGGTAGTTGTTTTTCAAAGCATAGAGTTGTTCATTTAATTTTCACAAATCAAGGTAGGAAATCAACTTAGAATATAGGTTTTACAAGCATAAGTTACATTTTTGCTTTTTTTCATATTTCTTATTGTATTTGTGATTCTCATCTTTGATTTTCCTTTCATTGACTTCTCTAATCAAACTAACAGGTAACATTTTAAATATTTGTCTGACCCTAATGTTTCTGAATGTTTTTCCTGTTGTCTTTTCTGGTTCAAGCAAATATAAATATTGGAAGTGACACAGAATAGTTCTCTTGATGAGCATTATTCCATTTACCTTTTTAACAAGGTCTTTAGGAAGAACAAAAATTTGAAATCACATGCAAATTTTAGTGTTCTATTGCCTAGTTAACTGACCTCACACTGTTTAAGGATAAAATATAAAATGACTTCACAAGACCCTTGGACATTAAACTCTTGGAAATTCGAGGGATGAAATGAGAAGATGCAAGACAGAGTGAATATTTTAATGTCTTTGAGGCAATGAGCAAAATTACATTTGCTGATGAAGATACAAATAGGTAAGGTTGCTTATGTTGGTAAAATGTTTACTGTCAGGGGAAAAGATGAATTTCAGAAAGCTTCCCCACTTCCTTTTCATATTACCCTAGCTTAATATATGGAGAATGTTATTCTAGATGTGAGAAATTGTGCAAATTTTTATATTGGAGCAACAAGTGTGATTCATTTTGATTACAGAATTTTTAGATCAAGGTGTAAGAAGTTTGGGTTGTGTTTTAAAAAATATCTGAATCAATTTTAAGTTGAAATTTTAGGATAAAATCTCAGAAATTAGCAGAATATTCTAATTGTAAATATATATGGGTCTCTCTCTCTCTCTATATATATATATATATAGTAAAATATATGGGTATTAACATCAAATTGGGAAAATCATAATGAGAATAAGCTATTACAAATCTATTATTTCATTTTATTTTTTAAAGATTTTATTGATTTATTTATTTGACAGAGAGAGACACAGCCAGAGAGAGAATGCAAGCAGGGGGAGTGGGAGAAGGAGAAGCAGGCTCCTTGCTGAGCAGGGAGCCCGATGCGGGGCTCGATCCCAGGACCCTGGGATCATGACCTGAGCTGAAGGCAGACGCTTAACGACTGAGCCACCCAGGCGCCCCTAAATCTATTATTTTAAATGAAAAGCTGACATCTTCATAATTTGAAAAATAGCCACACACTCATCTGGAAAACACTTCATCCAGTTTACATCAGGTGTGCCTAATGCAGTGCTTGGTGAAAGGTAAGCCCTTACTAAGTATTTGTGGACAGAATGGACGGAATGCTTTGTGGGTTTATTTTTTATTTATTTATTTTTTAAAGATTTTATTTATTTATTTGACAGAGAGAGCACACACAAGCACAAGCAGGGTGAGTGGCAGGCAGAGGGAGAGGGAGAAGCAGGTTCCCCGCTGAGCAGGGAGCCCACCATGGGGCTCAATCCCAGGACCCTGGGATCATGACCTAAGCCAAAGGCAGACACTTAACCAACTGAGCCACCCAAGTGCCCCTGCTTTGTGGTTTTATTTTTTTATTTTTTTAAAGATTTTATTTATTTATGTATTAGAGAGCGAGAGAGAGAGAAACAGCATGAGAGGGGAGAAGGTCAGAGGGAGAAGCAGGTTCGCCGCTGAGCAGGGAGCCCGATGTGGGACTCGATCCCGGGACTCCAGGATCATGACCTGAGCTGAAGGCAGTCGCTTAACCAACTGAGCCACCCAGGCACCCTGCTTTGTGGTTTTAAATCAGCAACCCCCTCCTCACCAAAGCAACCCTCCGCTCACAATTCCCTCTCCCAAGCTCAGCAGGCTGAACTCATCCTTTGTGACGAGTGGCATCAACAAGCAAACCAAAGGGCATCTCAGAAATTCACAAAGAGCCCCAAAACACCATTCCAAGGCAAAAAGTAACAAACCTTTGGTGTTCCCTTTCCAGAAGGTACCATTCCATAGCTAAAACTGCATGGCTCTCCTGGTGTTCATTTTCCAGATCGCCAGTCTTTCATATTATAGCTGATCAAATATTAATACTTTTCTATAACTAGATTGCTTGGAACTTGCTCAAGATTGACCTGTGACCTTCATTTATGAAAAATGGATATGCTTGATTGCTCCGCACTGACACTGAGCATGTTCAATTAATGCTTACATTATAAAGAATGTGCAAACAACACAAACGGAAATTAAATCCTTTTCACTATCTGTCTGCGTCTGAGCATTCATAAATTGAAATAAGTGTGAAAGAGCTGTCCTCAATCAATTTCGGCTCCAGTCCCTGACCTGATTATGCTATGCGTATCAATATACATTCCCTTAATTAAATGTGGTTCAGTGAGCCTTAATGGTATTAAAAAGAGAGAGAGAGAGAGAGAATGGGGCCTCATATTACTATCCATCATGTTGTTGGGGAAAACAATAGAGAGATTGATGAAAAGGAACGTTGGCAGAAGAAAAAGCTGTTGTGTGCATTATCATAATTATCTCCTATGCTGAGTGACTTCAAAGAGAGATGCTAAGACTGTCACTTGTTTTCCTCAGCAATCTCCTGTAAGGTCTAAGGATTACAGGAATAGGCAGAGCCTCTACATCATTTTGAGAAATTTGGTCCTGTTTTTGGTGTGTTCGCTATTCATTCACTGCTTATTCTGACACTGCTACAAACATTTGCAAGCCTTTCCTGACACCCCATTTAAGCAATACAAGAAAGTTACTTTATAAGACTCAGCTTTCTTCCTAAAGCTTAAAAAAAAAAACAAAATGTTCTCTCACTGGGCTGTTAAGCAGCTTCAAATATGCGTCCCTCCTCTGATTGCTGTCTCATTTCCTCTTTCCTGTCTTCTTTGTCCTCTTCAGGGACAGTAGAACGTCTTCCACCCAAGACATCATGGTGGTCTGCGAGGTTGTAGCCTGCAGAGAATCTTTTCCAGGTGACGCTGCCTCTCCGGACTCCTGATAGTGGGGAGCCTAGCTGAGTGTTGCTTTCATCCGTGATGTGCTGGGAAAGATGCTAATTAAAGCTTCTTACAGGGCTACCTTCTCCCCACTTTACTATGGAGCTTAGATTAAGATCTGACAGACAGAAAGAGTCGCAGGTCGACTCAGAAGGAAGTAGGAGGAGACAAGCAGAATATAACTTCTGGGCTGGGTTACAGTCATGCCACAAAGTATGTTACTGCAGAACCAGTTGATGAAGCTGCCTGTGGATTGTGTTGCCTTTGATAACTGTATGCAATAAAGACCTGTTATGTGTGATCAGGTAAGTCTTGAAAAACAGGTAGGACTCAGAAAAGTATTAATTGATTACATGTTAAGGTATTGGCATCAGAAGATGAGCCAGACTATCTGTGAATACAAGGAAAATGACAGACAAATGCTTCTCCTAATCCCTGAGGGTTAAGTCCTGAGGTAGAGAATTAGATCCTCATGAAACTTTAAATTTACATCAGGAATCTGCTGGCCTTCTGGTTCTGAAGGTGTCCTGACCAAAAAGATACCCGGGGAGGGACAGCAAAGCACTGGGTTACTCACAACAGACATCTTTTAAGAAGAAAGACCTCATGGGGTGTCTGGGTGGATCAGTTGGTTAAGTGTCTGACTCGTGATTTAGGCTCAGGTCATATAGCGCTCCGCTCAGTGGGGATTCTGCTTGAGATTTGCCTGTCTCCCTCTCCCTCTGCCCCTCCCCCCGCTTGTGCACGCGCACTCTCCCTCCCTCTCTAAAATAAATAAATAAATCTTTAAAAAAAAGAAAGAAAGAAAAAGGCTTCGTATTACCAGAAGCTCTGGAATTGGGCACTTTCTTTCCCTTAGGGAAACTCTGAATTACAAAAAACCCAGATTTTTGGTGAATTGAACAACTGACTTGGATTAAGTTAGTTTTGTTTGGCGGTGGAGGGGGATATGGATGGTTTTTACCCATTATCTTCTCTGTTTCTGATATCCAACAGCGGGTCAGCTAATGTGAAGGACATGGTGTTTCAGACTCTTATCCATGGTCTCCTCCAACCTTGAATCAACTGATTTCTCTCAGTATTTCCAATGTTTATGTTCTCTCTCTTTCTCTCATAGCCCCTACCTATAGAATTTTAAATGTGCTCAAGTCCTTCCATACTTAAAAATAATAAACCCAAAACAATACATATCCAAAAGAAACACAAAGGGGGAAGACTGAAAGAAAGTAACTTGAGTTGGTCTGATGCTGGTTGCTCCCTTGCTAGCTCTCTGTAGCCCTCTCTCCTCTCCACAGACAAGCTGCTTAAGAGATTTGTCTCTGGTGGTTCTCTCCTCATCTCCCAAACCCACTCACACTGAAATTTATCTTCTGTGCCCACAGTTCCACCCAAAGTGTTCTCACCAAATCACCAATGACCCTGTCGTGAAATCCAAAGGACACTTTCAGTCCTGGTCTGACTGGGCCTCAGCAGCCTCCCTCTAGCCTCCTTGGCTGCCATGATGCCTCACTGTCTTGGTCTGTGTCACTCATCTGTGGCCACACCTTGCATTTCCCCTACAGGCTTCTTGCCCTGGGTGGGCCTTAAACCACAGTTTAAGATCTCAGTGTTCTCTCTCCTTTATTATCCCTGACTCACCTCATTCTTGTCCACGATTTCAGGGACCAATTTTATGCTGATGATGCTTAAATCCTTGTTACTAGCCCAGAGCTCTTTTCTGAGACCCCAATTCACGTGTCAAAATCCTCACTGAGTGTCTGAAATTGGATATCTTACACATACCACAAAATATACAGGGCAGAGAATACACGTATAATCTTTTGCTAAAAAACGACTCTGTCTCCCAGTGGTTGAAATGATCTTCAACTCGGTTTTTGCAAACCAAACACCTGGGACTCAGTTTGGACTTCTTCCTGTCCCCAGCTGTCCATCCACTCATCACCAAGTCCTGTGATTCTATTTCCTGGATCTCTCTCTTTCTCTGTATCCCCAAGGCCAATGTTATTTTCCATTACCTTTACTGCAAATGGCTCGTTTTTCATTTTTCTGAATGCAGTGTTGCCCAATTTCTACTCTCTGCAACCAGTTACTCCTCTAAATGCTCGTGTGTTCCTGTCACTTCAGACTTCCTCTTGCCTCTTTTACCACTCCAGTCTCATTTCTAGCCACTTTCCTCTGCTTTGTACTTTCCAGCGATAATCATTCTTTCATATTAGGCCTTTGGATCCTGCCTAAAAGATAGTCTTCCTATAAGCTGCCGAGATCATTCCTGCTCATTCTTCAGAATTCTGCTTTGATTACATTTTTTTTCTAAGAAAATCTTAACATCTCTCAATCCCTACCCCAAACTAATATAGTAGCCCTTGCTATATATTGCTATGATTTACTGAATATTTCCTATGCTTTATTTTAAATGTTTTCTGAATTGGCTATCAACTCTTGTAAGAGAAAGCAAGTTCAGGGATTATTAACAGGCAGAAACATGATTAGGGTCCAGTCGAACATCCACTCAGAGGAAGAAATGTGTAAATGTATTATCTGGATATATGTTTACAGACATGGTAAATAGTTTTAATAACTTTCTATGATATCGTGTTAAGTAAAAAAAATATTAGATTTTAATATACGATGCATACTATGTTCCAATTAGTAATAAATACATTTCCTTTAAAAATAGAAATAGCCTCCTGGTAGAACTTCCAGAATGGTGGAATGAGGACCTCTACAAATATTTTCTTCCATAAAAGCAACAAGAACACTGGCAACAACAGTCTAAACTAACATTTTTAGAACTCTGGAAATTGATTAAAGCTTTGCAACAATATGAAGAATGTTTATTCGAGAAAATCTGCTGAACTTCTGTACGAAGAACAGTCCATAACACATTATCTCAATCTATTCCCATCCCTCTTTCTACCACTGTGCTAGCTAGCCTTGAAAACTAGCAGTCCAGCAGCCCCTGGAGGTCAAAGACTGGGTTTGAAGCTCCTGGAAAAGTCCCATCTACAGAGCATTTTTACAATCTGACCTACCTCAGAGCTTCTTGGAAAAACCCTTATTGTTACTGAATTGACTCAGGGTTCTTTTTTCAGGAAAAGCCTTACCCAGAAGGCTTTGGAGAAAATCAGCAGCAATTGTTTACCATTACAATAGTCTGGGGCTGCAACACCAGCTGGGGCAAACAGGACAAAAAAAATTAAGAGAAAGATTTGTGGATTGAGATGTCCACAGAGAGCTTTGAAAAGTTGTGGCTATTGGTATTAATAAATAATTTCAGTGGTGTTACAGGATACAAGATATACTTACAAAAATCAATTGTATTTTTATACATCAGCAATGAACAATATAAAAGTAAAATTAGCAAAGCAATTCGATTTACAATAACATTAAAAAGAATAAAATACTTGGATAAATGTAACCAAAGTAGTTCATACTTGGGCACTGAAGTCTACAAAACATGGTTGAAAGAAATGAAAGACCATCTAGTAAACAAAATGGCATTCATGTCCATGGATCAGAAGACATGATATTGTTAAATGACAATTCTTTTTTAATTTATCTACAATTCAATGTAGTTCCTATTGAATTCCCATTCCGTTTTTTTCCCCCAGAATTGATAAAGTAATCCTATATAGAAATGCAATGACCTAGAATAGACAAAACAATCTCAAAAAGCACAAAGTTTGGAAGACTCCCAATTCCTGACTCCAAAACTTACTATATAAAGAATCTGTGGTTATACTATAAATACATACTATAAATAAATACAGTAAACAACTGGTGGAAACCACATCTTGGTTCTTTGACCTATGTGGTAAGAAACATTTAGAAAGAAGTGTCACGTGGGTACCTCTGGAGTTTCTCTACCTATAAAAATAATAAAAGCAATATTTCTTGGCCCATCAAAGTATGTCTTATTCACAAAGAGTTTTGCTTAAACTGTCTATAGTGGATTATGGTGTCAGCAACTGAGATTCTTAAGTATTTACAAGTGACTATTTCTCTTTAAATATTCATTTATTTATTTTAGAGAAAGAGAGAGAGGGAAAGCACAGTGGGGAGGGGCAGAGGAAGGGGAGAAAGAGTTTTAAGCAGACTCTGGAGCCTGTCGCAGGCCTCCATCTCAGGACCTAGAGATCAGACCCCAGTCGAAACCAAGAGTCAAACACTCCACCGAGAGCACCACCCAGGTACCTACAAGTGACTCTTTTTGAGTAGTAGAATTAAAGTAAGATTATTTTATATTTTTAATCTTTATTTTGTAGTTTATTTTATAATTAATATATGCACTTTTTATGTAAGACAGAGTAAAATTTTAATAGTTTTCCCAAAATGGGCTTTGATTATCCAGGCTATCAAATAAGTCATATTGGGCGCCTGGGTGGCTCAATCGTTAAGCGTCTGCCTTCGGCTCAGGTCATGATCCCAGGGTCCTGGGATCGAGTCCCACATCGGGCTCCCTGCTCGGCAGGAAGCCTGCTTCTCCCTCTCCCACTCCCCCTGCTTGTATTCCCTCTCTCGCTGTGTCTCTCTCTGTCAAATAAATAAATAAAATCTTAAAAAAAAAAAAAAAATAAGTCATATTATCCTGGTTCTTGCTCCCATCATTGAGTGGATACTAACTCTAGAGATGATCCTGTTCCGCCCCTCTCTTAAAAAGAAAGGCAACAAAGGAGATCTCAAGCTCTGTTATGTGGTCAGTGGCTTGAGTTTGGGCCCAAAGTTATCTTATATTTATTATATAGTTGATTAGGGTCTAGTACCACTCTCTGAGATTGATTCTCTGAGTCTTCGATTTCTCCTTCTAAATCTTCTTTCCTTTCCTATGGATGTAACCGGGTGGTTTCCTCACCCTACTTCCTATCCATGGTGATTTGGGGTCTTTTATGTGGTGACAGCCAGACAGTAGATGGAAGCTGGTCAGGCATCTCTTTCTCTCTCTCTTCAGGAAATCTCAGGACTTTTCCCAATGGCACATGAACATGTTTGGGTTGCCTTGTTGGGTGGTTTCAGAAAACTCAGACTACCTACCATTTGATTCAAGGCACCAAAATGAGAATTCTGAATATCACAGTAGATGTTGCATAGCCTCAGGAATCATACGTCATCACTTCTGCCATATTCTATCAGTTTAAGTAAGTCTTAAGCCCCAATTCAAAGGCAGTACATAGACCACACTGTTGAGTAGCCTATCTTTGGAAAAGACAACATGCTGCACAAAATGGTATCATAATATTGATTAGTTTTTTTTTTTTTTACATATGGTCCCACAAGCACCATTTCTGGTGGCTAAAAGTTACCTGTTGGGGGCTTGAAACTGATGCTCACAATTAAATTGAATTCAGCAGAGTTGCAACTGTTATTTTTAGTGGAATGTTGATATGGCTGTCTCTCAGGGCACTATACAATTTCCACTTCCATATTGGAGAGTGCAAACCCTCTGAACAGGGACCATTTGTAAAAAGACAAGGCTATTTACACAAATGAGCCAAGTCAAATTGCTTGAAAAGACATGGGAGAATTCTTAAAAGCAAGGTTAAGAATGATGAATTCCAGGATCTTTAGAGATGGAGGTACATGGAAACATACCTTGTCAGGGCATTTGCCTAAATTATGATTTAATAACTGCCCTTGTTCCTGTCCCAGGAAATGATAGTCAGCACTATATCACATCAGTTATTGTCATCTGTGATTTAGGAAGTCATATGATTTAGGACTTTGGAGAATCTTTGGACGTAAACAAAATGGTGAACCTAAAACATACTGAGGACATGCAAAAAGCTGTAGGAGCTTTTTTAAGCACAGCAAATTCTTAAGAAGGAACTCACTAAATGAGATTAGGGACCTGGCAGTTCCCCTGTAACAGCTAAGACTATAGGTAGTAGGGGATGTAAGCGGTGTGTGAATAATAGTGATATTATTACTTTACTGCCAACTCCAATTTCTTTTATTTAATGAAGTCATTGCTGGATGATGAATTAGTACATATTCTAACCTATTGTTGTTTTTGTTATTTTGGGGTCACGAGTGAACTCTGTCATCATAATGGGAAGTACTAGTAATCGATTTTGAAATATTCCTGTTTGCAGCATGATCCTTCTCCAAAGGGACAGAGCAAGATTCCTATTGATTTAAGCAATTCAGGTTTGACCTCTCAGACTGGGATTTTGGGATTGGTGCTCATGGGATCTTGCAGTAACCCAAGGATATACATAGTTTGCTTGTTTTGGAACCACCTTATATTGTGCTGAGGGAATTACCAGCCTATAATGAAATGTAAATTAATTCCACACTATGAAGTTCAAATACAGTTCAATGAGACAAGTCTTCTCAGTACTTGTTATACGGGAATCAGCACCGTTCCATAGGATAGATTCATAAATTTTCTACATTTCTTTTTCATTACATAAAAGAAATAACACTCCCAGTCTCTCCCATGTGATCATGGGTTTAAGACACATTCCCAAAATAAACTAAGATGACAAACAAAATCAATAATCCAATAAGGCTGGAGGAGAGTCATTGCATTCTGGTTTCTTTTCTTGCCCATTTCCCATTTGGTTTCTGAAGTTCCATTGGTTGATAGACTGGTTAATTCATCCCCAGTCTTCCTCTCTGCATGCCTTTTTCACTCTGACTGAGAGCAGATCAGAGCATTCCAGCTGAATTTCAAGGCTGTATGTAGCTCTTGTCTTACCACTCATATGCACAGCACTGATGCTGGGGGGAAATGTGGCAGAGAAAACATTTTAAATACAAACCCATCAGGCAGGAAATAGATGGAGGGTGAAGAAAATTATGCAGTCTCTAGGTATTAGAATTATCTTTCCTCAAAAATCAAATGTGTTAAAAGTTTTTATTATTCTTATTCCTTCCTTCTATCCAGTTATCTATCTACCTACACATGTCTTCAGAAAATCCACTCAGAATTGTCTTATTGTCATATTCTTCCCTACTTAATTTTGATGACATCATTTTCACTTGTGCTTTTCAGTTTTTTAGACCTATGGCTTCATTCCTCTGAAGAACACAGAATGCAAGGTACTGGATAATTTGTATAGGATATAAAAGCTGCACATGACTATGAATCTAATGCTTTAATATAAGTATTATATGTGAACAGTGTGATTTTAAGAACATGTAGCTGCGGGGGGCACATACCTGCCTTTATAAACATCATGCTCAGACATTCACTTGTAAAGCTAAAGGGAATTTAGAAAAACTTAATTGGGCTCCAAGAAAAGAAGTGCCTCACATTTTAAAAGAAGAGTACAAAATCAGCATCTTTTTAGACAGATTCTGAATTTCGTGGATGGGTTCTTTTGAGGGATCCAGATGTACCAAAATGGCAGTCTCTTAGGACTTGAGCACATTTCCCTGATGCCTTTCCTAACAGAAACATACGTACAGAAAGTTACTCTTTAGACTTTCATTTGAATTATCATAAAATGCATATTTGACAGTGCTTATCTTTGGTTTGCATTTAATGTTTTGCTTTTGAAATGTGAGCAAGCAATCATTGAATAAAATGAGTGAGCTATCCAGCTATCAAACCTGAACCCATAATCAAGTTTAGATGCTTTTTTTGTGTGTGTGCTTTAATATTACTTCTAACATTGTTCCTATATTACTCAAAGTTCTCCAGAGAAACAGAACCAATCCTATCAGCTGAGAGAGAGAGAAAGCAATTTGTTATGAGGGTTTGGCTCATACAATATAGAGGCTGAGAAGTCCCACTGTCTGCAGACTGCAAGCTGGAGGCCCAGGAAAGTGGGTGGTGTAGTTCTAGTCCAAGCCCAAAGGCCTGAGACCAAGGGAGCCAAGGTATAAGTCCCAGGCTGAGTCCAAAGACACCAATGTCCCAGGGCAGAAGGTTGATCTTTCAGCTGAAGCAGAGAGAATAAATTTGCCCTTCCTCTCTCTTTCTCTCTCTGTCTCTCTTTTAAATTCAGGCTCTGAGCAGATTGAATGACGCCCACCCACTTGGTGAGGGTGATCTTTTTGACTTCATCTACCAATTTAATGCTAATCTTTTCCTGAAACACCCTCACAGACACACCCAGAAATTATATTCTACCAGCCATCTAGGCATCCCTTAGCCCAGCGAAGCCGACACATGAAAGTAACCATCACAGTGCCCATTCTCTCTCTATTTATTCCACTGTGCTTAACACAGGAATAGGCAAACTCTAGACACTAAAATACACCTGGATGGGATCCATGTAATCCACCATTCATTTATTCCATTGTGCTGAACACAGGGATAGCACAATCTGGACATAAAACCATAAAAGACACTTGGGTGAGTCATCAGTCATTCAGCCACTGAAAGGAGTGTGTTTACAAGTATTTTTCTCAAGGCAATCTGTTTTCTCTTTTGTATTCTTTCCAGAATTAAAATGTTTTGCTTTTATATATATTAAGGTGGCTTTCTATTCTCCAAATCTCTCTTCCAGTCCATCAATCATATGCTATAATAATTGGCACAATAATGACTATTTTTTTCTGTTCAAAGATGTACAATGACTCACTACTGCCTATAATAATATTATAAAAATACTCAGCCTGACTTTGAAATGTTCTGCTATGTGTATCTCTGAACTTTAACTTTTTAATTATTATCCATTTATTTTAACATATCATTTACTTATCCTGCATTTATTGAGCACCATTATATCCTGTGAGAAAATTACCCAATCAATTAATGAACACAAGAGCTCACAGTCAATAGCTGATAGAGATACGCAAATAAATACTCATAACGTAATGAAGTGGGCATTGTCACAGAAGAAAAATTACAAGGGAGCAGTAAGAAAGAGAAAGCCTAGATGAGTTAGGGAAAGCTCCCAGAGGACACATGTTAGCTGAGCTATTAACAATGAGTAGGGGTTTACCGAAAAGGTAAGGAGCAAAGGGTCTTGAAGAAGGAAAGAAAAGAGTGAGCAAAATATGGAGGCATTAATTTTTAAGCCAAGTTCAGGCGATGATCCACAGCATGACATATATTAGAGTGTATCCAGGGAAGGAGTGGTCAGAAATAAGTCTGTAGAAGAAAATTACAAGTAGATAGTGAAGAATCTCATGCTGGGAGCCATCAAATGTATTTAAGTTGGGGGATTTCATGGAGAGATTTGTGTTTTATAAAATAAAGCAGTGAGTAGCATAAAAGATTGGCCAGAAAAAGCAATAATTAAAATCAGAGATTCTAGTTAAAAGTGATTGAAATCATCCAGGTGAGGTGTGAGACAGTTAATAACCAAGCTTGCTAATTTATTAGAGAAGAAGGAAATATTTGGGGATAATTCTACAATATTTTTATAGGATTTGATGGCTATTCAAAGATTATAGCTGAGAAAGAAGATGGAATGATTGAGGCTGGCAAACACCTTTCCGGACTGGGCAACAGGGCGAAAGATAATGCCAGTATACAGAATAAACTCAGCAGGAAAAATAATTGGATTGGGGTTTTAAAAAATTAAAATAATTTATTTGTTTGGAATATTTTGAATTTGAAATGTCTTTGTTTCTGTTAGACAGTTCATTCAGCAAGACGTTGAAATGATGGGTTTAATGCTCTCACACCTAAAGATGGAGATTTGAGAGAATGACAATGTTGGCAGTGGAAGCAGAGGGAGAGAATAATATATCAGAAGAAATGGTGGAGAATTAGAAAAAGAACATAATTACTAAATCTTGGAAGCAACCAAGATGTCCTTCAGTGGGTGAATGGGTAGGTGCACCATAGTCCATCAGAAAATGGAACATTATTTAGTACTAAAAAGAAATGAGTTACTAAGCCATGATAAAACATATAAGACCCTTAAATGTATACTGTTAAGTGAAAGAAGCCAATCAGTAAAGGCTACATACTGTATGATTCCAACTATATGATATTCTGGAAAAGGCACAATTATGGAGAAAGTAAAAAGATCAGTGGTTGCAGGGGCTGTGAGAGGCAGTTTAAAGGTAGTGAAATGATTCTGTATGAAACTGTAATAGTGGATGTCATGGCATTATCTATTTGTCCAAGCCCATTGAATGTACAACACCAAGAGTGAACCCTAATGTAAACTATGGACTCTAAGTGATGATACTGTGTCAATGTAGGTTTATCATTTGTAACAAATGTCCCACAAATGTGGAGGTGCTTATAATGGGGTAAGCGATGTATGTGTAGGGGTAAGGGATAAAAAGGAAATATCTGTACCTTTCCCTCAATTTTTCTGTGAACCTAAAACTGCTCCAAAATAATGGGATCTTTAAAAAAAGGAAAGGGAGAAAGAGAGAGCCTTGTGGAAGACCAGTGTTTAGGTCAAAGTCTAGCCAATTTTGGATTAAAAACCCAGAGAGGTTAGTATTTCAGAAAAAAATGGAAGAGTGAATTAAAAAAAAATGAGTGTTTTTTATGACTGAATAATTCAAGATCATTAAATAAAAGAATGAATAAGACGTATGTAATGGATTTACAAGAATAATGTCACTGATGACATTTGCCAGAATCTTCCATATATTTTCAGTAGAGTGGTAAGCATATAAACTTGATTATAGTAGTTTAGACGAAAATGAGGAGTGAAAAAATTAAGACTGCAAAGATAATTCTAAATTTGTCCAAAGCTGAGTGTTCATGGAGGTACTCTTTCATGGTACACTTTGATTCCTAGTTCCATATAGCAATGCTTACTTTCGGGAGAAACAATAATCAATAAAACAATAACCTGCTTTTTTTTTCTTTTTTTTTTTTTTTAGCTCTCGTTCCAAATATTCTGCAGTTTAAGTAAAGGACTTCCATATTCCAAAGCAACGTTGACGCTTCCTCCATTCATTAGATGTGGAGCAGAAACACTGACTTAAAGCAATGATTTGAAGAACATGATAAATTTAGATTTTTCAGCCATCCTTTCTGACATCCTTTTTCTATAATTTACTATCAATTAGATGATTCATTTCCATCTGCATCACACCACTTCCCTTTAGAACTTTCTATAAAGAGTTTGATGCTTCCTAAATGTGTTATGCAAACCATTTTACACTAGTGAGGCCTCTTCTGGTGTGTATCTAAGCTGTGAGGAAATGATCATTGCTATTCTACACTTGAAATATTTAATTTGGTTTGAACCAATGACAAGTGGCTCTTAAATATTTCAAATCTCCTCTTCTAGTTATTTTAAACAGTCTACTCCAAAACTACAATTTTGGATATCTCTTGCTTGTAGTTATTCAGGAAGTCCTATTTTAATTCTCTGCCGTATCTTCTATAAGGAACAAATTCGGCATTGCACACACATAGATGCCAACAGTCGACCAAACTGACACAGTCAAGAAACCCATGTGAGGGGCAGATCGGAAGACAATTAGCCAATCCCCATAGAGTGTCAACTAGCAGAGAAAGAATTATTAGAATGATATTTTAAAATTACAGTGCATAGGAAAAATAAAAGAAAATACAATTTTTCATTATTTAGTATCATAAATATTAATTACAGCAAACTCTGTACTTAGCTGTGGAAAGAATATTGCCAACGTGTATTAATACACTGCCTGAGGTTTCTGTGTTTGTTTTACACTCTTATGCATGAGATTTAGCTCAGTAAGATTTTAACATTCTATAAATTAAGACTCTGTGCTTAACATTTCAAGTATAATATTACGCAAGGTATTTGGCTCTAGTGTGGTACAATTAAGATTTGTGGATATAGTAATTTTCATCACAATCTCAGTTAAGAAAACTGAGCTCTGCCAGACATTCTGATTGTTAACGTGGAACAGAAGGTCCAAAACGATTGCATTCATCCTCTCAATTTTCTAACTTGTATTCTTCCCTTTATTCTTTGTGTGGTAGCTGCTGAACTTTTTGCAAATTTTGTGGGGTTTCCCTTGATAGCACATGCCGTTGTTAGCTCACAGTGATGGTTTGTGGAGTTCCGGTGAACTTACGCTTCTAACGCTTATGAGAATTTAAAAAGTCCCAGTCAGATTTACATAAGGTTTTTTCTTTTTTCAAATATACCAGAGAAAAACAAAATGACCTCACCCTCTCATATGATGCTCTGAAGGGGAAAGTCCAAAAAGCAAGAGCTTGTAGGAGCGTCAACATCAGGAAATGACTTAACATGTTGGTACCTCCCTCAAGGTCTTAGGAGGGTTTTCTCTAAAGTCTCTTGGCAAATATGGCAAGTGGCCATATCTTTTTGCTGTTATCTTTTGTTGAGATCTGAAATTCAGTCTCAACTTTATATTATAAAGGGTAAATTAATTTGCTTATCAAAATATGAACACATGTTGTATGCTTCTATTTTGTACTAAATTTTGTGAAACCTAAAAGAAGCAGTCATCAATATTAGGAATTTTAAAACCCAATTTTATAAAAGATATGGTGAAGGGGCACCTGGGGGCCACAGCTGGTTGAGTGTCTGACTCTTGGTTTCAGCTGCGATCTCAGGGTTGTGAGATCTAGCCCCGTGCTCAGCATGGTGTCTGCTTAAGATTCTCTCTCCCTCTACTCCTCCCCACCGCTCTCTCTCTCTCAAGTAAATAAATAAATCTTTTTCTTTTTTAAAAAAAGACATGGTGAAAGTTAATAAAAATATCAGTGAGGAAATGTCATTTAAAGAAATATACCGTACGTGTTACAAGAAGTCAGAAGCAGAACAGACCGTATTGACTGGAGAATTCCAAAAAGGGTTGGCTGTAGCAGTTGAGATTTGAACCCAGTCTGGTACGTTCGGTAAGATCGGATTCGAGGGGAAGGTCAGGAGAGGTCTTTCTGCTGTTGGAAGGGCATGAACGTGCAGGGTAGACAGGAAAGCAGGTCTGAATGCATCTGAGCGTTCTTTCTGAAAGTAGTGGAACGTCAGTTTGGAAGTGACAAGAGGAAGTGGAAGAGACCTGACATCCTTGCCTAAGAAGATGTGACCCTCCCCTGTGGACAGTTGGGGCAACCCTTCAGGTTTTTTGAGAGTTAGGAGTAACATGAGGAAATCTGAGTTTGAGGGAAAATAATGCCAGTGTTGGTATATAGGCTAGTACGGGAAAACCTGGGTTGTTGGGAGACAACGGGCATGAAAAACAAAGTGGTGCCTATGACGAACGGAGACACAGAAGGCAGGAAGGCAGCGTGGGACTGATGTGCTGGGGAGTGGTGCCGAATAGTGCTGTTGGCATCTGCAAGTTGTGCATCGGGACGCTTGGAGCCAGGTGTCCCTGATGACAGGGAGTGTGCCATCAGGAAAGAGCCACCCCCAAGGGGGAGGTGTGGAGGGAACATGTCATTTGGTTGTGAATTCATTCTTGAGATGAGAGCAAGGCACTTCAGTGGAAAGGCCCGTGAGGCCTAAGTAGGGCCCGCGTGGAGCGGATTCACCTTCTGCACATCCTGAAGGATTTCTGTTCCGTTCACAACGCAGCACAAACAGTTCTTCAGCCCCCTGGTTCCCGCTGATTAGTCAGTGGGTCAGATCCGACACTGCGGCCATTCCTAATCAGGTGCCTTGAGGTCTCATATCTAAAAGCCACAGACTTGCTCTCCCTTCTCTTCAAGTATAATTTAGAAGCATAAAAAGCTGGGTAGACCTCAGCTCCAGACATTGCTTAGAATAAACATGGTGTGTCAAATCTCTAGGCATCTCTTCTGTTCACCCAGTGGAAAGAAACTATCAAACTGTGCACCCCACTGCTATTCTAGCTCTTGCTATTTCAGTTCAATTTATGAGGAGGAAGATGAATTTACATGAGGCCCGTCAGAGGAAAAAAAAAAACATCAAACTTTCAGACTAGTCCAGTCTATAAGGAGGACCCTTGCTTGCCCTTACTTTGGTCACTTTAGGGAGTAATCTTTTTGACCTGTTCATTGTTTTATGAGAAAATGAGAAAACGTTTTCCATTTTTTCCTCTCTTTGTGTCTCCATCCAATTTTTAATGTTTATTTTCCATCAACAATGTAGTTTGAAGGATATGCTATTCCTGTCTCCCTCACACTTGCAGATAAGACCTTTCCAAGAAGACCCTCCCACACCACCCCCTAATGAGCAGAAGTACCAGCAGGTTCCAGCTTCACTTCTGCCACTCAGTAGAGGTACTATCCTCAACACGGATCTCATGAAATCTCTATTTCATTCTTCATCTGCAAAATATGGACTTTAATTTTTCTACAATGACTTTTTCTTGAAATTTCTCTACTCTTAGTAAGACCAAACATTGACTTTCTTAAGATCTACAGCATTGCAGAGAAGATTACACATCTATGCAAATTAATGGGGCTGTAATTTATGATTCAGCATCTTAAATGGGAGCTCAACTCTACTTTGCAGACTTTTGATATGTTTTGATTATTTTGTGCTCCCACAGGTTCCAGCTACTCCCTTGCCCTGTATCTTCAAGCCGCAAAGCTTAAACACAACCCAACCCAACACGTCCAGCAGTCAATTGCAGCCACCAGAGCAAAGGTCCTCACATTTCCACCCCAAAAATGACACTCCCACTGGTATATACAGCGAGCTGTCCCTTACCTACTCAATGGAGCTTCACTCATCCTAGGAGAGATCAAACCATTCACCTGTGCCCCTTCTCACGTTCCCAACCTCTTGCCACCTTCGATTAGCCCCTGTATTTCTGGCATCACCAGTTTCTACATCTCTGTGGGATCATCACTGTCATCATGCAAAAATGTCACGGTATATCCCATTTAAAACAAAATTTTTCCTTCTGCCCGAATCCATACACATCCATCACCCATTTTTCTCTTCACTTTCACAGCCAAATATCCATCAATGGTTTCCTGTACACACTTCCTCCACTCAACCATCGCTCCCCCAACCCAAACCACAGACAGAGCACACACATGCTCACACACACATGCATACGCGTGCTCGCACATAACATACAATTCACATGCATGCACACGCACCCATGCACACACACACACACACACACACACTTTTGCCAAGATCACCACCTCATCCATGGGACAAAATCTGGTGGGTACTTTTTGACTGGCTTTACTCTGTCCTCCTGAAGGACTAAGCTGAGCTCTCCTTCTCCCCTGCCACCCCAATCTTATCTTGGTGCTCATGAAATTACAATCCTCTGTTTCTCCTCTTACCACTCTGAGTGTTCTTTTCTCATTCTTGGCTGCTGATTCTTAATCTTCCACAGGAATCCTTGACATGATGACATTTTGTAGAGTTTTACTCATGGACCCATTTCTCTTATTTTTATGCTTCAGCTCTTGGTGTTTTCATTGGCCCACATGACTTTCCATTATCATTTATATGTTGATTATTCCAAATTTGTGTATTCAACTGCTACCCAACATCTCCCCTGAGGAAGTGTCGCCTCCCGAAAAGCCACCCAAACCACACAGCAGTGTCCAGGCCCGTGGTGTTCCTTTATAATATTTAATAGAATTTCTAAAAATACACAGTTTGGGCTATTTTTTGTTTGTTTGTTTTTGTTTGTTGTTCCCTTTGTTGTTTGTTTATGTTGGTCTGCGTGACAAAACAAGTGTGATTCAAGTGGTCAAAGATCATTTCTTTGATTAAAAATGATGTATATTCAGCACCTTGATTGGATACCACACACTAGACATTCAGTAAATCTTTGTGTGTCCTGTGGATGTCAGCAATGAGAGACTTTCCTTCAGGGACCCTCCATGTGCCCTCGACTGATATTAAATGGGTGAGATGTAAGAGTTTCCCATTGCAGAGAGCTTTCCCATACTGTCACTACAGAGAAGTGCAGTGAAAATAATGTGAAAAGAATCAGCATCCAGGTAAATCAATCAAGGGCAGAAACAGCTTCTAATCTTCCATCCGCTGCACTCTGAGGAGGCCTCCCAGAGGCCGGCCACATCCTCCAGGCAATTCCAGGCCCCCATGGTACGGACTCCACACCTTTCCTCCCATTCCAGGAAGCTTTTCAGAATGTTTGTGAGATCATTTGAAAATCTGAATCTGCTCCAACGTATAAGAGTGTACATCAATCATTCCCAAGTATCTGTGTTTATAATGACAAATCACTCGTGACACACTTCATGGCAGATCCACACACACTGATATTCTGTGCCAGAGGCCAAAAAGCTCTTGAAATGCCCAGCAAAATTATCAATATCTTAACTTATGAATATTAATTTTAAAAGTATACATCCTTCAATGCAGCAATTACAAGCAAGCTGATAAGAATTGTGAGGACCGTTCTGATCTTGATCCTAAGCTGTTTCTGTCACAGTAACCGCTTAGGGAAAATAGCCCTTTCTTTTTTACTCTACTTTTAGTCTTTATTTTTCTCTGCATACAGCCAAATGTCATTGAAACAGCCTCATTTTTAATCTAAGAAACTCTATTTTTAGGTAATTTAGTAATGAATGCTGCATTAGATGGAATTTTCTCAGAAATTCTTTCACTGACTTAACTGGCCCATGAGTAATAAGAGCTGTCAGCAGCCTCGCTCTCCCTGATTATATTAATTAACTCTCTCTTACCCTGCATATTTAATGTAGAACAAGCGTTTTTATCCAAACTTGAAAAATTTACGAGAGGTTAGAAAGTTACATAATATTAATAAAACCAGAGTAACCAAATTAGCCTTCCTTACTTCTTCGCAAGGTTCATTTTACCACCATCTCCTGGATGCACTTCCACGACCCCGCAAAGGATGGCCGCCGATCTTCTCCTGTTCCGCCTCGGAGGCAAGGAGGCAGAGGACGAGAGGACGCGCACGCAGGCCAGTCGAGAGTGTCCTCGGCTGCACCATTCTGTAATGAAAAGCGACTTCCCATCTGAAGGAGACCTCCTTATCCTCACAATCAGGCGCCTCCACTTGCAACCTGCCACAGGCTTGGCAGCTGCAATCGAAGCTGCTAAGTGTTCCTGCGGCCTGGGGCGCTGAAGCCTCTTCCCAGCGGAGGCCCTGCGTGCGAGGCCCGGGGCGCTGCGCGCCGGGAGCCCGGGGGCTGGTGCCTCCTCCGCCAGGCCGGCCGCCGGCACCCCCCGGAGGGCATCTGAGGCTCGTGGGCTTGTGCAAAGGAGCCCCCAGCTCAGCTTGTCCACCGGAAAATTAACCGCACAGACTCCCGGATTCTAGCAGTCACTTAACCCCCTTGCCCGAAGGGATGCGATTACCAGCAGGGCAGAACCGTCTAACCCAAGAGGGAGAGGGAGATAACGTTAAAAAAAAAAGAGCAGAAGAACTAGGAATTGCATTTGAAGACTTGAGGAGACTGCACATGTTTCTCATGACCAGCAGTTTCGGGATCTCTTCCCTCACCTCCAGCCCATCCAGATCCTGGCCTGTCCGGCTGTTTTACCAAAAGGGACAATCCCTCTCTCTTGGCAGGTGCCCTGGGGCCAGCTTTTAAGCATATTATTTTTCTTCTGCATTTTATTAACTACAAGTTATAGGAAAAGGCCATAAAAATGTACATCACTGACTGTAAACAAGTACAAATTCGCTGAAGAAATTATAGAAAATAAAGACAAGAATGAACAGGAATAGGAAGATCAAGGGTCTCCACAATCCTCTCGCCCACCCCAATCTCTTTTAATATTTTGATGTGTTAGCTTCCAATCCTATAAATTGTTTGTAATGCCAATGTATCATTATTTTAGAAAATACACACCATACTACATACATAGTTTTATTTAGATTTTTCACTTAATATTATGTTGAGCATCTATCTATGTTATTACTTTTCAAAATTTAAAATCTCAACTGTTTAATATTTATTCTATGGAAACAATGTAATTTTAAAATATTCTCTTATTATTTGACTCAGTTTCCCTCAAAACTTTTGCTATTACATTGTTATTGTCGATAGTTTTTATTTCAATTTAGAAAGAATAGAATAATTTTTTCCTTACAATATAACCCTCTGTAATGTTGCATTAGGGTACCGACTAAGCTCATGTACGGGGGTTCAAACGACACGCAAGTTTATTCATCAGGTGAGAGTGGAGACACCAGCAGCTCTGAGACCACGGGGCAGTTCTGTGAGCCTGGCTTCCTTCTCTGTGTCCACACTGGCTGCTACATCTGTCATCACACCATACTGAAAGAGGGAAGGAGGACACAGATCTCCTTTCCCTAAGGATGTGCCCCTCACTTTCATAGGCCGGGTCATGTCCATCCAATGAGCACAGCACCTCAGAGGCTGGGAAGTGCAGTCTCCGGGTGCCGGCCACCTGCCATGTTTGAACCGGGGTACGGGGGGTGGTCTAGTAGGAAAAAGGGGAAAGGAGAATAGACCTGCGAACAGGCAGCAGATCCTCATGTGACAGGATGACTGCACCAGAGCATGGCACAATTTCCTAATTCTTGAAATATATTTCCAAATTATACTTCCCCAATATTGTGCATTTCCCTGGACCCTTACTGCTCTGCTTTACATATTCATTAAGAAGTAAGATTGAGCCTTGATCACATTTATCTATAATTCTTCTTGTATTGTGTCATTCGTTTGTTTTCCCATGTGATTCTTCCTTAGTCTCATGCAACTTCCTCTATATAAATATTACATGTTAGGAAATGAATCATTTCACTGTTTAATTTCCTGAAAATACTTTTCAGTTATTTGTGTTTTCAGTTGGCAAATGCTTTTAACATTCAGAATTTTAAAACTATTATATATTGTGTATTCCTTTTTTCATATATTATTCCATAATTTTTATCACTAGAAAGCCCTCCATTCTCCAATCCAAAGTACCTATATCTTCTGTTTTAGATGTTTTGAATAAATTCTTTCCCTTGCTTTACTGGTTGAGAATCACCTTAATGATAATGATCCAAATTCAATTTGAGCTTGAGGAATAGAAACAGTGGTTGATTGGCAGCCAACTAAATTTCTCAGAGATTTGTCATATTGTTAGTTTGTTTCCTTACTGCTCTACCCACAGCTAATAAATCCACAGCTAATCAAATAATAAAAATAATAAGGGAATAGGTATAAAATACATATTTGTTCAATTAATTATTTAATAAATGACTCACTGAACATTTCTCTGAAAAGTTCCAATAATGATAGTAGTTCACATACACACAAAAAAATGTCTGTTATCCTGAGTAAGTGCTACCAAATTATGTCTCAAGGTCTGTGTAGAGATCATTGTGATACAAGGGGTTTTGGGGTTCAAGAAATATTTGGAAAACACTATAAATCTTTTTTTAGGGGAATATGCATAGACTACATTAGCAGATTATAGACCCTAGAAAGTCCTGTTATATCTTTATTTAGAAATCTAAAAGATTTTTGACCAAGATTATATATATATACCTGTTTGTGTGTGAATGCAAAAATCTACAAATACAGTAATTTTTCTGGGAAGTTATTTTAGGAAAAAATTCCCTAGGGACTTTTCTTTGAACAAAAAAGAAATTTCTTGATAATCAATGCAAATATATTTCAATGCTTTCTTGTGTGGACCACTAAAGAGTTTCACACTAATGAACAAAATGTAATGTCATTTCAATTATTTACTGTTCAATATTTTTAAATATATTCCCCTCCGGTTTGAGTCAGCTCATGCCAGTCTGTCATACCCCAACAGATAGACGCTCCCTCTGTCTATATCCACTGCCACTATGCTAACCTGAGCTCTAAATGACTTTTATCTGAGCTGCTTTGGTATCATCCTAGTGGAGCCTACAAATTCCACTCCATTCTCCACATTCATATGACACTTTCTTCTAAACTATAGGTTTCTTTGTGTAATTTGTTTTCTTAAAAATCTTCTATTGCACCCTACTGCTTTTGGAAAGAAGTCCAAGCTTCCCAGCATAATATTGTCATTCTAATACCAATTGTGACTTACCTTCCTATTTCCTTTATCTACTGTGGTTTTCACATGACCCCTGCTTTTCAGACCAAGATTTCTCAACTACCCACAAGAATCAGGTAAGTTGTTTGATAAAAATGCAGATTTCCAAATTGTCTCACCAACCTGGACCTAGGTCTATTTTTGAAAAACTGCTCAACCTCAGTGACACCAGCTTATTGCATCTAAACAAATCCCAGAATTTGCCATGAGCTCTCTCTCTCCCATGCCAGGCCTTACTCAAGGCTCTTCCCTCTGCTTGGATCATCTTCCCATTCTTCCAGTTAACTTAATACTTATACGGCAATATTTGTTATGAATTAATCATTTGTTAGCAATAACTATAAACATTCAGTTCTTGATTTTTAAAAAAAGAAATTTAAGCATTATGGGATATTTATGCATCTGCATTTTAATGTGCTGAAGAAAAATGACAGTTATAGGTCAACATCTATGTTATTTGTCCATGATATTGCTGAGATTTTTTGTCTCTCTATTTTCTCTTGAACTTGCACAAAATCTCATCTCTAAAGCAGAAAAACTTGTGATAGAGGAAGAATCAAGGAAAAACTAGCAAAAGAAAACCAAAGAAAAAAACTTAATTCAACATGACTCTGCATTACTATCTATTCGGAAAAATGTTCCTGCTAGTCTTGTTTGTTTGTTCCTGTGGTAAAATTTATCAAGACAGAATATAATTGCTTTTGACTTAAAGAGCCCACATGTTTCGCAGATCTGCAAAAGTCCTATTTTCCTTGTTAGAATCTAAGCTGCGTGAGTGTATGTCTTCTGTCTGTTTTCACTAACAAGATAGAGTCAGTGTCTCACACAATGCCATGTGCATGGTAAATGCTCAACAAAAAAATGAATGAATAGATAACCCTGTATTTCAGGGGGAAAATGCAATCCACAGAACCAAGCCATATACCCTTCTAAAAATTTTCAATAGAACTCGAATTCTTCACAGTCCTATAGGAACTCTAATTATCATCCTCATTGTACCGCTGAGTGAATTGAGTCACTGAAAGAAAAGAAGACTTACCTGAAGTTACAGTCAGGAAGTATCCAGAGCTGGGAGTCACACCTGGACATTGACACTGGTCTGTGCTCTGGATCTCTGCTGCTTCCCAGTGCTCACGAAGGTAACGGAGCTCCTCAGATTATACTTGGGTTGAAGTTTCAGAAACAAGTAACAGTTTATATCTTTAGAGTGTTTCTCTGGGTACGCATATTATCTTTGCTACCCATGCTTTCCCCAACCTATAGCAGAAATCTACTCTCCTTATTCTCTTCTATCTTAAGCCCAGTCTTGTTTTTGAGCAACCTGACCAAATCTGGTAAGATTTTATCAGGTCCAAATTCACACTTGGTAGAGCATAAACCCATTTTTCAGTTTGAAAACAACTATCTGATGTGCCTGAGTAACGTTTAGAACTACACATCACCAGAAATGTAGTCTCCTGTCCTATCCACCTTTATTTTTGCTCTGAATATTAATGTGCCTGGACTTCTGACTGATACCTGCTGATTAACTCCAAACTAGGAGACCTACTTTGAGTTATCCACTTGACCATGACTCCAACATTCTGCTTGTGATGGTTCTCCTTGTATTTAGGTATTGCTTGGGGTCTACTTTGAACAGATGAATCACTTAAGATCACCATGCCATATTTCTTCTGGTTGAAGATATCTGTTCAGTGAAAAGGATCAGATATCTTGAGGATCAGATTTCTGTAACAAACCAAGAAGAGCTTGCTGGTTCCAGTTGGGAGGTGATATTGTACTTCTGAAGAACTGCCCTGGGGATCAATACTCCAGTTAGCCCTGTAGATGTGAGTCAAGTCTACCTGTTTCTAACTTTATCATCCTCACCACTGATCGTTATTACTTAGAACTCAGCATATTTGAGGTCTCCTGAGAGTCCTGTGAGGTGGGCAGCGCAGATAACATTAATTCCTTAGAGAAAACTGAAGCTCAGACAGCTTAAGAGACCATTTCAGAAGGGAGATATTGACTTGAATTGGTTCTTGTGCATCCAAACCTTCTCACTGCATTATGAAGATGATAGGGCTAAGATAAGGAGAACTAGATCCCCAATGCCAAGAGTTTAGTACAACTAATGTAGGATTAAAATAAATAATAAGATGGGAATTGGATCCATGAATTCCTACATCTCAAGATTCTAGACCTGTACTATCCAATTGAACTTTTTGTGGTGATATAAATATTATATTCAATAAAGTACCCACTATTCACATGTGGCTAGTACAACTGAGAAAATGAATTTTTAAAAAGTTTTTATTTAAATTCAAGTCAGTTATACTATACTAACATACAGTATAGCATTAGTTTCAGGTATACAATATAGTGATTTGTTACTTCCATACAAAACCTGGTATGCATTACAAGTGCACTCCTTCATCCCTATCACTTATTTCATCCACCTGCCCACCCATCTCCCCTCTGGTAAACATCTGTGTGTTCTCTGTAGTCAAGAGTCTATTTTATTGTTTTCCTCTCTCTCTCTCTTTTTCTTTGCTTCTTTGTTTTGTTTCTTAAATTCCACATATGGGTGAAATCATAAGGTATTTGCCTTTCTCTGACTTATTTCGCTTAGCATGATACACTCTAGTTCCATCCATGTCCTTGCAAATGGCAAGATTTCATTCTTTTTTATGGCTGTGTAATATTCCATTATATTTATATAGCACATCTTCTTTATCCATTCATCAACTGATGGACACTTGGGCTACTTCCATAATTTGGCTATTGTAGATAATGTGTCTCTAAACATCAGGGTGCATGTATTCTTTTGAATTAGTATTTTTGTATTCTTTGGGGAAAGACCTAATGGTATGATTGCTGGATTGTAAGGTAGTTCTATTTTTAAATTTTGAGGAAGCTCTATACTGTTCTCCACAGCGGCTTCACAGTTTGCACTCCCAGCAATGGTGCACAAGAGCTCCCCTTTCCCCACATTCTCATCAACATCCATTGCTTCTTGTGTTGTTGATTTTAGCCATTCTGACAGGTGTGAGGTGACATCTCATTGTAGTTTTTTTTTTTTCAAAGATTTTATTTATTTATTTGAGACAGAGAGAATGAGAGAGAGAGAGCACGTGAGAGGGGGGAGGGTCAGAGGGAGAAGCAGGCTCCCCGCCGAGCAGGGAGCCCGATGCGGGACTCGATCCAGGGACTCCAGGATCATGACCTGAGCCGAAGGCAGTCGCTTAACCAACTGAGCCGCCCAGGCGCCCGTCATTGTAGTTTTGATTTGCGTTTCCCTAATGATAAATGATGTTGAGCATCTTTTCAAGTGTCTGTTGGCCATCTGTATGTCTTCTTTGGAAAAACGTCTATTCATGTCTTCTGCCCATTTTTTAATTGGATTATTTGTTTTTTTGGGTGTTGATATAAGTTCTTTATATATTTTGAATACTAACCATTTATTGGCTATGTCATTTGCAAATATCTTCTCCCATTCAATAGGTTGCCTTTTAGTTTTATTGATTAGAGAAACTGAATCTTAAAATTTATTTAAATTTAACTAATTTTTTTATTTTAAGATTTCTTATTTACTTATCTGAGAGAGAGAGAGAGCACGCACAGAGGGAGAGGGAGAAGCAGACTCCCTGCTGAGCAGAGAGCCCAATGTGGGGCTCTATCCCAGGACTCCAAGATGATGACCTGAGCTGAAGGCAGATGTTTAACTGACTGAGCCACCCAGGCGCCCCTAAATTTAACTAATTTAAATTTAAATATCACAGGTAGATAGTGGCTACCATGTTGGACTGTGCAGTGCCAGATTCTTAAGATTAAGAAAATGTAGCTGATGAATAAAATTCCCCCCCAAATCAGGCTTAGTACTCAAGAATATGCAGAACAATTTACTTGAAGCAAAGGACATTGGATTAGTATTTTAAAATAAACTTGACCCCAAGCTATAAAATTGTGTATATATAAAACTTTCTGGGAACACACATAGTTGTTCATGTGGTGGTAGGAACCAGTATTAATATGACATGATGTTAACCCTACAGGCTGGAAAGATCTATCAGCCTTGGTTACTCTACTTGCAAAGTACCAGAGAATGATTCAATCTGACACATAGAATAAGAGGAGGAAAAAGTCAAATACTAACTGCAAATATCACATTCTATTTTATGTGCTTTACTTTGTGGCAGGGCTATTTTTCAGCAATAGTTGAATCTAGGGCAGCTGCCAGTCATGTCATACATTATCTGATGACATAATGGAGAGTCCGTGGACTGAGGAAGACACTGTCTCCTCAGGGACCGTGTTTCAGCTTTACTTCCTTGAGTGGCTTCCGTCCTCGGCCCATGGATGTTCTCTTCTTGCCAACTCTTTTCCTGGCTTCAGCTGTGACTGTGACACTGATTTTTCCAGAAAGCCAACTAGCTGATACTCTCCAGCAAACCCTAGGAATGATGACTTGAGATCCAGACTCAATTTGAAATAATAGAACAAGAGTTTGGAGCAAGGAGCAAAGCAAGGGTGAAACTAGTTAAAAGTTTTATCACATAGCAGTTAACACCTCTTTGGGCAGTGTTAGAGACAACTATTTAAATTTCATAACAAAATTAAAACCAAAGGAAGATCTCTTTTCTGTATTTGTCTAATATGCATATAACACAGATGAGTTTCAGCTCATTCCAAGTTATATCACTAGAAAATTTTAGTATCTTTGGAATGTTCCATAACAAGCAAAGGAAACTACCCATATTTTGCAGAAGCCAGGCAAGGAGAAACACTATTATTATTTGTAACGTAAAATTCATTATGGAAATCCCACAATAACTATCACAAGATTCAGTGTTTTGGGCATAGATCATTTATATGACTTAAACAGTTTCCTACTGTGGCTGATATGGTTTATCTTAATTTTACTAAGCCATTCAGCACTATGCCTTATAATGTCCTATATACCATACTGAGATATATATATACAGTTAAGTACTTATGTGCATATATTAATATATACATATACATAGTTAAAATAGCTGGTTGAAAAACTATATCCAAAGAGTATAAATTTTTAACTTAGAGGGAAAAATTTTGGTAGTGGATATCTTGGCTTCAAAACAAAAACTTGAAAGTTTTTTTAAAAGTAATATTGAGGGCGCCTGGGTGGCTCAGTCGTTAAGCATCTGCCTTCGGCTCCGGTCATGATCCCAGGGTCCTGGGATCAAGCCTGGCATCAGGCTCTCTGCTCCGCGGGAAGCCTACTTCTCCCTCTGACCCTCCCCCTGCTTGTGTTCCCTCTCTCGCTGTGTCTCTCTCTGTCAAATAAATAAATAAAATCTTTAAAAAAAAATAAAAGTAATATTGAGGGGTGCCTGGGTGGCTCAGTCGTTAAGCGTCTGCCTTCGGCTCAGGTCATGATCCCGGGGTCCTGGAATGGAGCCCCACATGGGGCTCCCTGCTTGGCGGGAAGCCTGCTTCTCCCTCCCCCATACCCCTTGCTTGTGTTCCCTCTCTGGCTGTGTCTCTCTCTGTCAAATAAATAAATAAAATCTTTAAAAAAAATAAATAAAAGTAATATTGAATGATGAGAACCAAAGACCTCTTAAAATATCTAATGCAAGCTTACCAAGGACACCAATACCATGTCTGGATGTTGCCCCTCTGTTCTTGGTACTCTTCAGTCCATACCAGGATTATGGTGTTCAGCTCATGTCCAGAAGGAGGTGGTGAAGAATAGGGAAGCTAGAAATGAAGGCTTTTGAGTGGTAGTTTACCTCCCCTGAATAGACTCCAGGTATGGAAGAGTTGTAGAGGGACAGTACCAATGGCTGAAATAGTCACGGATGAGGGGAAATTCAGTTAAGAGAGTTTACCAAAATCCCATCTTCTAATCCACATTGTTTTGCTAAATAGTAATTAGATTTGGGAGCAGGACTTTGAGGTTGAATATTTAATTTTAATGCAAGAGGTAAATTTTAGTGCTCTATTCAACTTCCTTTGAGGTATTGAGAATAGAGTCTAGATTTTAGGTGGCTTTTGTTTTATTTCAACTTCATCCCTATTTATTCTACTCCTCAAACAGCTCTGCAATATAGATTCTACTATCTTTATATTCAGAGCTCTCTGGGTTAGCTAAGCTTACTAAAGAAATAGAGTTTATATTTTTTCCCATAAAGATTTCCAGCTGATACAGCAACTGTTTGTTGAAAAGACTACACTTATCCATTGAATTAGCTTGACACTTTGTTAAAAAATCTGTTAAGGTGAATGGATAAATAAAGTGTGGTACATTCTGACAATGGAATTCAGCACTAAAAATAAGTGAGCTATCAAGCCACGAAAAGACGTGGAGGAAGCTTGCATATTACCAAGTGAAAGAAGCCAGTCTGTAAAGGCTATATACTGTATTAGTCCAACTATGTGACAATCTGAAAAAGGCAGAGCTATGGAGATCAGCTGTTACCAGGAGTTGGTAGGGTGGGAGGGGTCGGAGGAAGGATGAATAGACACAGCACAGATGATTTTTAGGGCAGTGAAAAAACTCTGTATGCCACCATAATGATGAATGCATAACATACGTTTATCCAAACCTGTAAGTACAGAAACAAGAGTGAACCCTAATTTAAACTATAGACTTTGGGTGATAATGATGTGTCCATTTAGATTCATCAATTGTCACAAATGTATCACTCTGTGGGAGAGGTTGATGGCGGGGGAGGCTGTCTGAGGGTAGAGGGTATATATGGGGAATCTCTATATCTTTCTCTCAATTTTTCTGTGAACTTAAAAGTATTCTAAAAAAGTCCTTAAAAAAATCTACTGACCATGTATATGTGGGTATATTTCTAGGCTATTCTTCTTCATCATCCCATATGTGTTTACAGGGTCTTGATTACAGAAGTTTTATAGAAAGTCTAAAATTCCAGCAATGTAAATTCTTCAACTTCATTCATATTTTTTAATGCTTTATATATCCTAGGTTATTTTCCCTTCCATATAACTTTTGGAAATGTAATTTCCACAAGTGAGTTATGGGGCTGTTATTGCGATTGCACTGAATAAAAGAAATTAAAACTCTTAAAATATTGAGAGTTCCAGATTATGAACATGGTGTATATTCACATTTATTTAGGGCTTTCAAATTTCTCCCAGGAGTTAAGTTCAGTTTTCAGTGTATAGGCAGGCCATTTATATCATTAAACCTTCCCTGAATATTTTATGTTTTTGTAGCTGTTTTAAATGGTATTTTAAAATTTTTATTTTTCAAGTGTTTATTGCTAATTTATAGAAATACATTCAGTTATTGAGTATATACCTTACATCTTGCAATCCTGCTAAGTTTATTCTAATAATCTTTTTTATAGATTCCTAAAATTTCTTATATACAAGATTCCATCATTTGTAAATAAAGATATTTTTCTTCTTTACAATTATGATTCCTTTTTGTTTCCCTTGCCTTATTTTATTGGCTAGGATTTCTGGAGCACAGTCAAATAGAAGTGATGAAAGCAGTCATTCCTACCTTTGTCCTGATGGGTAGTCTCATCCACACTGTGATGTCGAGTGTAGGGAGTTTATTTTGTTTGCTTGTTTGTTTATTGGCAGCTATGCTTTGCCAAGTTGTAAATGTTCCTTACTACTCCTAGTTTACTAAAACATTTAAATATGAATGGACATTGGATTAATCAAATGTTCTTTTCCACAAAATTTGAGATGATTTTATGATTTTTCTTTTATTGGGTTGGTATGGTGAATTATATTGATTCCTGAATATTAATCCAACATTGCATTTCTTGTCTCAACTGAACTTGGTCATGATATATTACCATTTTAATATATAGCAGAAATCAATTTGCTTATATCTAATTAATGATTTTAATGTCTATATTTATGAAAATATGGGTCTGTAATTTTCCTTTTGCAGGGTCTCTTTATATTTATAGTTTTAGAGAAAACACTGTTGTTTTAGAGTAATTTTAGAGTAATACTGATGTTAAACATTGGTGTGGTAAGTCCTCTATTTTCTCAAAGATTTTTTGTAGAACTGGCTGTATTTTCTCTTTAAGTATTTGATAGAAATCTCAGGGAAGCCATAGGGGCCTGTAGTTTTCTTTATAGAAAGGTTTTTGATTTTCATTTTAATGTTGTAAATAAATATAAATATCCTTATTTATATTATTATATATATTTTTATTTATTTATATATATATTTTCTCTTCTTGAGGTTTTCTCAAAAGCTATTTTCAAGATATTTGTCTATTTCTTTGAGTCTTTGAATTTATTGCATAAAGTTTTTTATAATATTCTTTTATTATTCCATTAATGGCTATAATATTCTCTGGTTATTCTATTAGTTGATTCTTATTATTCTGTTAATGAGTAAGTTATTCTATTTATTTCTTATTCTTAATATTGTAATTTTTTTCTCATTTTTACTCTTGATCTTTCTTTTTTTTAAAAAAAGGTTTTATTTATTTATTTGAGAGTGAGAGAGAACAGCAGAGGGAGAGGGAGAAGCAGACTCCCCACTGAGCAGGGAGCCCGATGAGAGGCTTTATCTCAGGACCCTGGGATCATGACCTGAGCCGAAGGCAGAAGCTTAACCAACTGAGCCACCTAGGTGCCCTACTATTGATCATTCTTGCTAGAGTTTTATTTCTGAATTGGTATGGTATAAGAATCCATTTTGGTTTCATCGATTTACTCTGTTAATGGCCCATGTACCGTTTCAGTATTTTCTGTTGTTATTTTTGTTTTATCTAAGCCTCTACTTTAGGTTTAATTTGCTGTTCTTCCTAGTTTCTAAATGTGGAAGATTAGATCATTGTTTTAATTTTTTTTTTCATTTTTACATAGCATGTAAATCAGTAAATTAACCTGAAAGCACATCTTCAGCTCTATCCCAAGGTTTTGGTATGGTAGATTTTATTTTCATTCATTCCTAAAATGTTCTAATTTTTCTTATCATTTCTTTTTGACTCATGGCTTATTTGGAAGGTTGTTATTTTTAAATATAATTTTCAAATATTTGAGGATTTTTCATATATACTTGTTATTCATAACCTAATTCAATTCTGTTGTGGTCAGAGAATATTTTTTAGTAAAACATCAATGCTTTTACATGTCTTATGGCACAGCATATGTTCTACATTGGTGAATGTTCCATGTGCCCTTAAAAAAATGGCTTCACTATTGTATGTTGTATGGGAAATTTTACATATATAAATTAAGTCAGGTTTGTTGATAATTTTCTCTGAACATTGTATATATTTCCTGATTTCTTTACCTACTTGTTTTATTAACTATGAACATGTGTTGAAAGCCTCAAATTTATTGTGAATTTACTTATTTCTCTTATCAGGTCTATTAGATTTTGCTTCATGTACTATGAAGCATTTTGTTAGGCTTATATACTTTAGGATTTTTACATCTTTTATATAAATTGACCACTTTATAAGTGGAAACGGCCCTCTGTTCCCCAAAATATTCTTTGTTCAGAAGTCTACTTAGTTTACTTAGTCTACTTAAAGTACAGACACTTTGGTAGCCATATGATTATAATTGACATGATCTGTCTTTTTGAAGTTAGATATATTATGGTGTTATTTCATAAAGCAAAATTCTCCTTTTTTAGGTGCTCAGTTTAATAGGTATTCAGAAATGTTTTCTATCATGTTATCCCATCACAATCAACATATAGATTGTGCTCTACTCAAAACGTGCCTCGTGGCTGCTTGTATTGATTCCCATTGCTGATGTGACAGATTACCATAAACTTGGTGACTTCAAATGACACACATTTATTCTCTTACAGGCCTGGAGATAGGAAGTCAGAAATGAGTCTTCAGAGGCTGAAATCAAGGTGTCGGCAGAGTGGTTGCTTCTCCAGGAGAGTATAGCTTCCTTACTTCGTCAAGCTTCCAGAGACCTCTGGCACCTGTTTGCTCCTTGGCTCATGGCTGCATCACTCCAGTGTCTGCATCCTTCATTATATTGCCTTTTCCCTCTGACTTTCACTACTCTGCCTGCCTCTTAAAAGCACCCCTGTGATCATTTGGAGCCCATCCTGATGATCCTGGATAATCTCCTCAGCTCAAGATCTTTAACAGAATGCAAAGTCACTTTAGCTCCACAAGGTATCAGTCATAGTTGTGGGGATTAGGGAGTGGACATATTTGAGGACCATTATTCACCCCTACCACATCCCTTGAAGTCCATCTCCTCCCCCTCCAACACCCAGCTCCTGACAACCACACATCTAACTTCTGTTCTATAGCTTTCTTTCTTCTGAATGTCATGTAAGTGAAATCATATTCTCTGTAGTTTTTCTGTATCTGTAAAATGCTTTAAAGATACATTCTTTGTGTATGTGTTTGTTTCAGTAATTTGTTGCTTTTTAATGTCGTTTTATTCCATTGTGTGGATGTACCACAGTTTGTTTATTCATAGATTCATGGGTATTTGTGTTGTTTTTAGCAATTATGAATGTAGCTTCTATAAACATTTGTGTACAGGTTTGTTTGTTTGTTTGTTTTTTTGGTAGACTTTTTTTGGATAAATACCTAAGTGTAAGAATACTTGTTACATGTTTCCAAATGGCTTTGCCATTTTGCTTTCCATGAGAAATACAGAAGAGTTCCAGTCATTTTGCAACCTTACCATCACTAGGTGTTATACCAAGAGTAAATGGTTTGTTTTTATTTTTTAATGAAATTTAACCCTTCTAGTAAGTGAGTAGAAATATCTCATTGTGATTTTGACTTACATTTCCTTAAGGACTAGTTGAACTGAACAAGTTTTTATGTGCCCTTTTCTATTCTTTATAGAAGTGTCTCTGCAAATACTATAAAGGATATTCTCACTGAGCAAAGAATTATGGGTTGCCAGTTTTATGCTTTAAGTGTTTTAAAGATTTTAATTCCACTGTTCTGATTGCAGTCTAAGGTGTACAGTGTGCTGGATTCTTTCATTTTTGTTTTGTTTTGTTTTACTTTTTGTTCCTCTGTATGTCAGGTTTACTTTTTCTTTTTCTTTTTTTTTTTTAAGATTTATTTGTTTGTTTATTTGAGTGGAGGGGCAGAGGGAGAGGGAGAGAAAGAATCCTCAAGCAGACTTCCCACTGAGTGCAGAGCCCCATGCGATGCGGGGCTAGATCTCATGACCCTGAGATCATGACCTAAGCCGAAATCAAGAGTCAGACACTTAACCCACTGAGCCACCCAGGTACCTCTCTATATGTCAGGTTTTCTTTCTGTCTGGATGCATTTATGATTATTTTCCCTCTACCTTTGGTTTCCAAAGTTAGGTTATGATGCCCAGGTTTTTCTTTTTCTAAAATTTCCCCCAGTATGCATTGGCTCAGGGTTTCTGAGATTCTTGGATTTATGGTTCATTGTCTTTCATTAATTTTAGAAAACTCTCTCCTATTATCTCTTCACTTATCACACATGCCCCATTATACCTTTCTTCCTTTTCTATGAGGGGGTCTAATTACACATATTTTAGACTCTGTTATTTTCTCAGAACTTTTTGCTGTTGTCTTATTCCTTTTCTCCTTCTTCTTTTAAATTTCACCATATCTTTCTTTGTTTTCACTTTGGAGAATACTTATTGACCTGACTTTGAATTGACTGAATCACTATTTAGCTGTTTCTAGTCAGCTACTAAGTTGACAGAAAGATTTGTCATCTCTGATACTGTTTTATTTAATATTTTATTTATGGCTTTTATATTTTATTCCTGTCTTTTTAAAAATCTCTTTTTCATGAATGTAGTTCAGCTTTTCTACTAGGTTTTTTTGAAAAAAAATTAAACATACTCATTTTCTGTCTGATGGTTTTAACATTTTTTAAATTATTATTTCTGGGTCTTGTACTATTGATGGTTTTATCCTTTGACAATGTTTATTTTTATTTTTATTTCTTTCCCTCCCTTTTGTGCTACAAAACACAATGTATTTTAATATTATGGTGAAGCAACTAAATATAGAGCATCCCAAGTTATCCCTTATTTTCACAGTTGGGGGGCAGTGCAATTATAATTGATAATTCCCAATGATAATTTTCTAGGAAAAAGTGGTTCCCTAATACTTTATTCAGTTTACTGATGTTCAAAGACAGCATCTATACTGATGCCATGCTGCCAAAGACATAGCACCAAATATATAATAACCTGAGCAGGAGGGGTGTTTAAGTTTCTCCTTCACTAGGAAGTATTTGAAACATATCTAACACTTTCCTACATAATAGGTCAAATTACAGGCATCTGACACAATGTGACATCCAAAGGCTTTACCTTTGTCTGTTACCAACTATTTCTATAAGTCCCTTTTATATAGAATTACCACATGCTGTCTCTATTTCTGTGTGTAGAAGATTTATTCTGCCTACTTGACTATAACCTCTTTTGTGGCTGTAAAATGTTCTATTCAATTTTTTCCTCAACCACATTGCTTACTAAAGGGTCTATCACATAGAACAAATTTGATTTGAGTTTGCTAGATTGCATTACTTTTATTTAAAAATTAATACTGTTCTGATCAAACCGGTACCAACACTTTTCCTAAGCTGTTGTGTTTATCATTTTTTTCTACACGTTTCTTAGCTAATATATCATGCATTCTATTCTTTGAGCAACTGGCACAATATGGGGAATAGATGTAGTGCATTGATGCTTGACTACTGGGAGTGACCAGCTGGCAGGGTTAGTATGACTGACAGAGTGGATTCTGGTGTTACAGACACTAACCAGAGCACTGATGGGAATGAAACCCCATCCATCATACTGACTGATCAGAGAGGATCACAGAAGATGGCATGGCAAGCTTTGAGTTTGATGGGATTAAATGCTATTTTTTTTTTCAATTTTATTATGTTATGTTAATCACCATACATTACATCATTAGTTTTTGATGTAGTGTTCCATGATTCATTGTCTGTATATAACACCCAGTGCTCCATGCAGAACGTGCCCTCCTTAATACCCATCACCAGGCTAACACATCCCCCCATCCCCCTCCCCTCTAGAATTCTCAGTTTATTTCTCAGAATCCATAGTCTCTCATGGTTCATCTCCCCCTCCGATTTCCCCCCCTTCATTTTTCCCTTCTTGCTATCTTCTTCTTTTTTTTTTTTTAACATATAATGTATTATTTGTTTCAGAGGTACAAGTCTGTGATTCAAGAGTCTTACACAATTCGCAGCGCTCACCATTGCACATACGCTCCCCAATGTCTATCACCCAGCCACCCCATCCTTCCCACCCCCCACCACTCCAGCAACCCTCAGTTTGTTTCCTGAGATTAAGAATTCCTCATATCAGTGAGGTCATATGATACATGTCTTTCTCTGATTGACTTATTTCGCTCAGCATAATACCCTCCAGTTCCATCCACATTGTTGCAAATGGCAAGATTTCATTCCTTTTGATGGCTGCATAATATTCCATTGTATATATATACCACATCTTCTTTATCCATTCATCTGTCGATGGACATCTTGGCTCTTTCCATAGTTTGGCTATTGTGGACATTGCTGCTATAAACATCGGGGTGCACGTACCCTTCGGATCCCTACATTTGTATCTTTTGGGTAAATACCCAGTAGTGCAATTGCTGGGTCATATGGTAGCTCTATTTTCAACTTTCTGAGGAACCTCCATACTATTTTCCAGAGTGGCTGCACCAGCTTGCATTCCCACCAACAGTGTAGGAGGGTTCCCCTTTCTCCACATCCCTGCCAACATCTGTCGTTTCCTGACTTGTTAACTTTACCCATGCTGACTGGTGTGAGGTGGTATCTCATTGAGGTTTTGACTTGGATTTCCCTGATGCCGAGCGATGTTGAGCACTTTTTCATGTGTCTGTTGGCCATTTGGATGTCTTCTTTGGAAAAATGTCTGTTCATGTCTTCTGCCCATTTCTTGATTGGATCATTTGTTCTTTGGGTGTTGAGTTTCATAAGTTCTTTATAGATTTGGATACTAGCCCTTTATCTGATATGTCATTTGCAAATATCTTCTCCCATTTTGTCAGTTGTCTTTTGGTTTTGTTGACTATTTCTTTTGCTGTGCAAAAGCTTTTAATTTGATGAAGCATCAATAGTTCATTTTTGCCCTTGCTTCCCTTGCCTTTGGCGATGTTTCTAGGAAGAAGTTGCTGCAGCTGAGGTCGAAGAGGTTGCTGCCTGTGTTCTCCTTTAGGATTTTGATGGACTCCTGTCTCACATTGAGGTCTTTCAACCATTTGGAGTCTATTTTTGTGTGTGGTGTAAGGAAATGGTCCAGTTTCATTCTTCTGCATGTGGCTGTCCAATTTTCCCAACACCATTTGTTGAAGAGACTGTCTTTTCCATTGGACATTCTTTCCTGCTTTGTCGAAGATTAGTTGACCATAGAGTTGAGGGTCCATTTCTGGGCTCTCTATTCTGTTCCATTGATCTATGTGTCTGTTTTTGTGCCAGTACTATACTGTCTTGATGATGACAGCTTTATCATAGAGCTTGAAGTCCGGAATTGTGATGCTGCCAGCTTTGCTTTTCTTTTTCAACATTCCTCTGGCTGTGTGGGGTCTTTTCTGGTTCCACACAAATTTTAGGATTATTTGTTCCATTTCTTTGAAAAAAGTGGATGGTATTTTGATAGGGATTGCATTAAATGTGTAGATTGCTCTAGGTAGCATTGACATCTTCACAATATTTGTTCTTCCAATCCATGAGCATGGAAAGTTTTTCCATTTCTTTGTATCTTCCTCAATTTCTTTCACGAGTATTTTATAGTTTTTCTGAGTACAGATTCTTTGCCTCTTTGGTTAGATTTATTCCTAGGTATCTTATGGTTTTGGGTGCAATTGTAAATGGGATCGATTCCTTAATTTCTCTTTCTTCTGTCTTGTTGTTGGTGTTGGTGTATAGGAATGCCACTGATTTCTGTGCCTTGATTTTATATCCTGCCACTTTACTGAATTCCTGTATGAGTTCTAGCAGTTTTGGAGTGGAGTCTTTTAGGTTCTCCACAGAAAGTACCATATCATCTGCAAAGAGTGAGAGTTTGACTTCTTTGCCAATTCGGATGCCTTTTATTTCTTTTTGTTGTCTGATTGCTGTGGCTAGGACTTCTAATACTATGTTGAATAGCAGTGGTGATAGTGGACATCCCTGCTGTGTTCCTGACTTAAGGGGGAAAGCTCTCAGTTTTTCCTCATTGAGAATGATATTCGCTGTGGGTTTTTCATAGATGGCTTTTATGATATTGAGATATGTACCCTCATGCCTATAATCTGAAGAGTTTTGATCAAGAAAGGATGCTGTACTTTGTCAAATGCTTTTTCTGCATCTATTGAGAGGATCATATGGTTCTTGTTCTTTCTTTTGTTAACATATTATATCACGTTGATTGATTTGCGGACGTTGAACCAACCTTGCAGCCCTGGGATAAATCCCATTTGGTCGTGGTGAATAATCCTTTTAATGTACTGTTGGATCCTATTGGCTAGTATTTTGGTGAGAATTTTTGCATCCATGTTCATCAAGGATATTGGTCTGTAATTCTCCTTTTTGATGGGGTCTTTGTCTGGTTTGGGGATCAAGGTAATGGTGACCTCATAAAATGAGTTTGGAAATTTTCCTTCTATTTCTATTTTTTGGAACAGTTTCAGAAGAATAGGTATTAATTCTTCTTTAAATGTTTGGTAGAATTCCCCTGGGAAGCCATCTGGCCCTGGGCTTCTGTTTGTTGGGAGATTTTTGATTACTGCCCAATTTCCTTAGTGGTTATAGGTCTGTTCAGATTTTCTATTTCTTCCTGGTTCCATTTTGGTAGTTGATACATCTCTAAGAATGCATCCATTTCATCCAGATTATTTCATTTGCTGGCATAGAGTTGCTCATAATATGTTCTTATAACTGTTTGTATTCTTTGGTGTTGGTTGTGATCTCTCCTCTTTCATTCATGATTTTATTTATTTGGGTCATTTCTCTTCTCTTTTTGATAAGTCTGGCCAGGGGTTTATCAATATTGTTAATTCTTTCAAAGAACCAGCTCCTAGTTTCGTTGATCCGTTCTACTGTTCTTTTGGTTTCTATTTCATTGATTACTGCTCTGATCTTTATTATTTCTCTTCTCCTGCTGGGTTTAGGCTTTATTGGCTGTTCTTTCTCCAGCTCCTGTAGGTTTAAGGTTAGGTTGTGTATTTGAAACCTTTCTTGTTTCTTGAGAAAGCTTGTATTGCTATATACTTTCCTCGTAGGACCACCTTTGCTGTATCCCAAAGATTTTGAACAGTTGTGTTTTCATTTTCATTGGTTTCCATGAATTTTTTTAATTCTTCTTTAATTTCCTGGTTGACCCATTCATTCTTTACTAGGATGCTCTTTAGCCTCCATGTATTTGAGTTCTTCCCAACTTTCCTCTTGTGATTGAGTTCTAGTTTCAAAGCATTGTGGTCTGAAAATAGGCAGGGAATGATCCCTATCTTTTGGTACTAGTTGAGACCTGATTTGTGACCTAGAATGTGATCTATTCTGGAGAATGTTCCATGGGCACTAGAGAAGAATGTGTATTCTGTTGCTTTGGGATGGAATGTTCTGAATATATCTGTGAACTCCGTTTGTTCCAGTGTGTCATTTAAAGTCTTTATTTCCTTGTTGATCTTTTGCTTAGATCATCTGTCCATTTCAGTGAGGGGGGTGTTAAAGTCCCCCACTATTACTGTATTGTTGTCGATGTGTTTCTTTGCTTTTGTTATTAACTGGCTTATATTATTGGCTGCTCCCAAGTTAGGGGCAGAGATATTTACAATTGTTAGATCTTCTTGTTGGATAGACCCTTTAAGTAGGATATAGTGTCCTTCCTCATCTCTTATTACAGTCTTTGGTTTAAATTCTAATTTGTCTGATATAAGGTTTGCCACCCCAGCTTTCTTTTGGTGTCCATTAGCATGTAAATGGTTTTCCACCCCCTCACTTTCAATCTGGGGGTGTCTTTGGATCTAAAATGAGTCTCTTGCAGACAGAATATCAATGGGTCTTGTTTTTTTATCCAATCTGATAGCCTATGTCTTTTGATTGGGGCATTTAACCCATTTACATTCAGGGTAACTATTGAGAGATATGAATTTAGTGCCATTGTATTGCCTGTAAGGTGACTGTTACTGTATATTGTCTCTGTTCCTTTCTGGTCTATGTTGCTTTTAGGCTCTCTCTTTGCTTAGAGGACCCCTTTCAAGATTTCTTGTAGGGCTGGTTTCGTGTTTGCAAATTCCTTTAGTTTTTGTTTGCCCTGGAAGCTTTTTATCTCTCCTTCTATTTTCAATGACAGCCTAGCTGGATATAGTATTCTTGGCTGCATATTTTTCTCATTTAGTGCTCTGAAGATATCATGCCAATCCTTTCTGGCCTGCCAGGTCTCTGTGGATAGGTCTGTTGCCAATCTAATGTTTCTACCATTGTAGGTTACAGATCTCTTGTCCTGAGCTGCTTTCAGGATTTTCTCTTTGTCTCTGAGACTCATAAGTTTTACTATTAGATGTCGGGGTGTTGACCTACTTTTATTGATTTTGAGAGGGGTTCTCTGTGCTTCCTGGATTTTGATGCCTGTTTCCTTCCCCAAATTAGGGAAGTTCTCTGCTATAATTTGCTCCAATATACTTTCTGCCCCTCTCTCTCTTTCTTCTTCTTCTGGGATCCCAATTATTCTAATATTGTTTCATCTTATGGTATCACTTATCTCCCAAATTCTGCCCTTGTGATCCAGTAGTTGTTTATCTCTCTTTTTCTCAGCTTCTTTATTTTCCATCATTTGGTCTTCTATATCACTGATTCTCTCTTCTGCCGCATTTATCCTAGCAGTTAGCGCCCCCATTTTTTATTGCACCTCATTAATAGCCTTTTTGATTTCGACTCGGTTAGATTTTAGTTCTTTTATTTCTCCAGAAAGGGTTTCTCTAATATCTTCCATGCTTTTTTCAAGCACAGGTAGTATCTTTAAAATCGTCATTCTGAACTCTAGTTCCATCATCTTACTAATGTCTGTATTGATTAGGTCCCTGGCAGTTGGGACGGCCTTTTGTTCTTTTTTTTTTGAGGTGATTTTTTCTGTCTTGTCATTTTGTTCAGAGGAGAATAGATGAATGAGAGAACAAAATGCTAACTGGGTAACATAGACCCCAGAAAAATATACACTAAACAAGTCAGAAGAGACCTGATACCGGGGGAAAAGAAAGGGAAAGAAAGAAAAAAGATAAAAAAGATAAAAAAACCAAAACAGAATATGATCAAATATGATCAGGCTGGTGCATAGATCAGTGCCACACACTAGATCTTGGGCGTATTTTGGTCTGTTAGAAGAAAGTGACTGCCAAAATTTTCAAGAAAGAAAAACTTATATATTTACAAAAGTAAGGGTAAATATGATGAACAGATGGAATATGACTGTAAAGATGAAAATTATAAAAGATTTTATAAAAGGAATTGATAAGATAAGAAGTTGGTTGAAAAAAGAAAGAAGAAGTTAAAAAAAAAAAAGGGAGAGAATGTGATCAGGCAGGAGACTAGAACAAAGCCATACACTAGAGATTTAGGGTATATTTTGGTCTGTTAGAAGAAACTGTATCCCAAAATTTTAAAGAGAGAACAACTTATATATATATACCAAAAATAAGGCTAACTACTATGAAGGGATAGAATATGACTCTAAAAATGAAAAATAAAAAAGATTTTTTAAAAAAGGGATTGATAAGATTTTGGTTGAAAAAATGGAAAAAGAAATATTAAAAAAAAACAAAGAAAAAGATAATTAAAAAAATTAACTTTGAAAATCTAAAGAATCATGGGGAAAAAGCCATGAATTCTATGTGCAGTATTCCGCTAGCTCTGGAGTTCTGCCGATCTCATTCATCCGTAAACTTGTTCTTGGCTGGCTATTCTTGCTGATCTTCTGGGGGAGGGGCCTGTTGCCGTGGTTCCCAAATGTCTTTGCCGGAGGCGGAATTGCCCCACCCTTGGTGGGGGCGGGGCTAACTAATCTGCTTGGGTTTGCTCTTGGTAGCTTTTGTTCCCTGCATGCTTTCCGTACAGCTTTGGAGAACGGGAGTGAAAATGGCTGCCTTCCAATATCCACCTTGGAGGAGCCAAGAACTCAGGGCCCCACTCCTCAGTGAGCCCCCAGAGAAAAGCAGTCAATCACTCCCGTCTCCCAGTCTCCAGCTGCACTCTGTGCTTACCCGGCCTGTGACCGAGCATTTCTGTCTCAGGCACACAACCTCGTTTGGAGTCTCCAAACCCAGCAGATCCTTGCGGTGTGCTCCCGCGCTGCTCCTCCTGGGGGAGGAAGGTGAGTCTCCCCAGACCTGCTGCTTGTTGGGTCCCTGCTGGAGGAGCAGTGGCCCGACAGTGCCGCGGATCACGGTTTATGGCAACCCCGGAGCTGAGAGCCCGCGCCTTGGCTCCGTCTCTGCAGCCGGCTTCCCCACTCCGATACCTGGGAGCTCTGCCGCACTCAGGCACCCCCGGTCTTTCTGTAACCCCGAGGGTCCTGGGACCACACTGTCCCAGCGAGGGTTCCACCCCCCGCTTAGCCACTGGAGTGATGTCCCTCAGCAGAGCAGACTTTTAAAAGTTCCGATTTTGTGCTCCTCTGCTCTATCACTTGCCAGAAGCGGACGACGGAGGCCCCCTCCCCTGCCATCTATCTTCCTGAATATTGCCTCAGATTCACTTCTCTGCATGTCCTACCTTCCAGAAAGTGGTCATTTTTCTGTTCAGAGAGTTGCTGCTAATCTTTTCTTCAATCTCCTGTTGAGTTTGTAGGTGTTCAGAATGGTTTGATCCTTATCTAGCTGAATTCCTGGGCCAGATGAAATTTAGGTCTCCTACTCCTCAGCCATCTTGCTCCTCGAGTCCTTAAATGCTGTTTTTGACAAGCTTTGCTAACCTTACTTCCAGGAAGAGTTGGGTTTACACAGAGTATACTCTATAAACCAAACATCTTAGGTCGCTACAAAAATAGAACATTCTGAATTTAAAGATAATGAATCTAAATCTCTACTATAAAAGTATTTTTGAATAAGTTTATCTATTTGAATACATAATATTATATCCTTGGTCAACAATCAGAGTGTCTTAGTAAAAAAAATTATATGCAGTCTGGCACTACAGAAACCCATCTGCAAAAAAAAAAGAGAGAAAATTAATGATTAGCTGAGTGAAATGCAATCATAGAATAATATAATTTTAGGGATCATCTAGTCCAATACCCTTAATTTACACATGCAGTAATCAGGGCCTAAGCTCACAAAGAGATTTAATGACAGGGTTAAGAACTTGCATCCTCTAGATTTCAGATCAGATGTCTTTTCTTTCAAATCATCTTGTAAAACCATTGTGAGGTGATATTCATGTAACCCTCCTGTGATGATTGCACTGAAAACTAGGAGTAGGAATACATGTGGCTCTGCAATTTTATGTATTGACATAGTTGTAGGATTACAGCTACTCAAGTAGAATTTAAAGATTTTCTATATTGATACGACATAGAGAACAAAATAAAAGTGACCAAAGCCCAGATGTCAATAGGAAAAGAAGTGCACCTGGAGGAAGTGTAAGTCAAAATGTGGCACAGTGATCTCTGAAGAAAATGTAATAGTTCTATGTGAACATACACTAATATGTGTCCAAAAGAGTTCAAAAACTGCATACTACCAGGCATCCCTCCAAAACTAATAACAATAAAAAACAGGTTGCAGGACAACAGCTATCTCATTTATGCACAAAGTGTTGAATGGATAGGATGACATGAAGTTTAGAAAGATAGACATGAAGTATTTGCTTGGAATCACCACTGTATAGTAGAGATTTAGATTCATTATCTTTAAATTCAGAATGTTCTATTTTTGTAGCAACCTAAGATGTTTGGTTTATAGAGTATACTCTGTGTAAACCCAACTCTTCCTGGAAGTAAGGTTAGCAAAGCTTGTCAAAAACAGCATTTAAGGACTCGAGGAGGGATTAATGGGAAGGGGGACACTTTTCTGTTTTTTGTTTTTTGTTTTTACTTCACATTTCTGTTTGTTTTTTGAGTACTATAAATGTTTATGCACTACTTTTCTAATAATGTTTTATTCTAAAATGGTGCTGCCATGGAACTATGAAATCTAAAGAAGTTAATTCAGTAAATCACTGACTAAGGATATAGATTTGTATACATCTATTTCAAATATTATCTAAATGGCACAAAACGTGTCAGAGAGATCAGAGAAAGTGATAGGCTTCGAATAAGAAACTAGATACCAATAGTTGTCCCAAAAGGAGACAGGTTCAATGTAACTATTTTGGAATAAAAGAAAATCGTTATCCTAAGTAATTGGCAAATATCTTCAAAGTCTTTAATGTTAATCCAATGGTTCTATGTTATTGCTTGTCTGTGAAACTTCATTAAACAGTCTGTCCTAAAAAACTGTAAATTCCCCCCAAATAAATGTAACTAAATAGCTAAGTAGGCACTGTCTTCTTTACATGTATATCGTGAAAACCCCAACATAAGCACACTTATCTGATCTCCTGCTGACAGACGCGTTGTCTCAAGTCTCCCTGGGTCTCAAGTGGGCACTAAATTGTGAGATTAGGGTAACCTCATTATCTTAGGTTGACAACTGAAAATGTTAATGTCTACATCTTATCTAGCTCCTCTCAAAATATAACTTATAACCACACTATAGGTTTCAAGGACTTCCAGAGGCATTGACTTCAACAGGTCTTCTCTACAATTATTAAGAGCAGCAATATCCATTATTAGTTCTAATGTACTTTCTCTTCAATTAGATAAGATGTCCCCAGGAATTGATCGTGAAGGGTACTAGAGCAGGGAGCAACTAATTTAAATTCCATTCCCATCCTGGTCCTTATTAAATGTGTGGACTTGGATCAGTCACTTCATATTTCTCTGTCTTGGTAACTGCTTCTGTAGAAACCATAAGAAACCTGAAATTAAATATATTTAGCTTTCAACTTCTATTTCCCACTAACTGTTACTGATTTCCATACGTTCAAAGATTGTTTTTGAAAAACTGGGCTGAGTGGTTGTTGAGATGATTTTATAATATTAAAATGGAATATAACAAAGTCACTTATCTGAATCTGGTCTATTCCCAAATATCTGTTGTATGGTGACTTTTTAGATAGTAGAAGTCTATGATAGGTTAATTTGAATGAGAAAAACAATCTATTCCTTTCCCATACAAAAGCCCAAGTGTTTTTTTTCTAATATGACTAAAATTCTCTGACATCTATATAATTGCTAATCAAAAATTTGTCTTAAAAATAAAATATAAAGGATTTGGAGTAATGATTACCCCAATGAGTATTTGTGATCCCCCTTTTTCCTATTTTTTGAACAATGATAAGACACTAAGTCTAAAGAACTACTTGAGAATAAATTCTTTGCTATATAATCCTCAAAATTTTCACTGTCCACTTCAAGAAAGCCAGCCTTACAAGACTGTTTGCTTTTTGTCATTCACTTCCTCAGAAGTTTGGGAGTCGGGAAAAAAGGGAGATCCAGTTATCCCACATTCTATTTACTCTTAAACCTTTTTTTTCAAAATTGATTGATAAATTCATTTTCTTCGTGTCCAATATTTTCTATAAATCTGTCATAAAAAGAGTGTAATCTGCCTCAGAGTACCACAGCAGACAACCGCACCAACAAACATATACAATGGCTAGAAGTCGTTGGTGATGCCCCGGTTCCACTGGCAGCAGGTAGATGTGGGAAGCACCAAGACCGATCAGAGGCTTTGGGTTTTTGGATTGACAGTCCAAGAAAGTGTTCCACTTAAACATCATCCCATCATTGCTACCTAAATACATTCTGTTATAGAATGCTTTATGTCCTAGATCTTTGTTTTTGTGTTTTGAAAAGAATGTACTAGATAGCACTTGTTTACAAAAACACCCAATTTCATTCAGATAAGACTTGGCTATGCAGTAAAATCATTTTGTCAACTGATTACTGCAATTCACTGAGGGAGATGACTGTAAATTCATTATAAATGATCTTCAAATTATCCATTTTGCAATTTTAAAATTTCTTCACACTCCCTAGATTTCCTTGAAATACAGTTCTTTTACCAAATCATCTCCTTTTCTATTCCCTTCATCAGATCTTTGACAATGATCAGTGTTTTCCATTGAATCAATATGGTCTCAATGATATCCATGCTGATTGTGGCCACCATTCCAAAGCAAAAGTGTTTTTCTAGTTATTACATGCTTTACATCTTGAAGTTTTCCAGAATCCACAGCACTCACATAATTCATTAATTTTTTTTATGCTTAAAAGTCCTCTGCATGAACTATGGTGATATATGCATGGAATCCTCATGAATTTTCAGCATTCACTTTTTTTTTTTTTTTTTTTTTTTTTTGATGTATGAAGTTTGCTAGACCTGTTCACTCTTCGGCTTTCATAAGAGACTATTTCACTATTTTAGAAGATATTTTCTTTTAATAGTGTGAGGAAGACATTATTGATGATGCACATGTCTAAACATTGGGAGAACAAGCTGTATTTTTATCAAAACAAAAGCAGAGACATGATTGTGATTTACGGTATATCTTCCCACCAAGGCTTTCCCTTGCCTGGAAGTTCCCCTAATCTGTGCAGCACATTTATCATAGTGGCTTTTCCATTCAGGTAACGAATTTTGGGGGAAAAAATGTACATTAGTACAGGGAACTGCAGATTATGAGTTCAAATAGTGCAGGAATCTTGTATTACATGTTCTGTTAACATGCCCTCCAGTGTCTCCACACTAACTATGAATTAGGTTCACCTACTTCACATATGTCTTTATAATAATACTGAAATGGAAACTATAAACATAATTAGAACAGAATTTACTCTACATCTCAAAGATTACCTACATTTTAATAAACAGTTAAGCTGGAGATACAAACATATTTTCGTTCATATAAAATTGGAATCATGTATTATACATAATCAGAATCTGTGATCGAGGTGATTATAAAAGAGGACCACATTTTCATAATATGAGTAGGCAGCATAATTTATAGAGAGATATAACCGTCATGATTCTACCAGACAAGTGACAGTCTCCTAACTAGAAGTGACCAAGATAAATACAATTTCAGTTGCCCTCATGCATGTCACTTTTGTGCTGCTTCTTCTCTTACATGTCAGAGACATACCTCTCACACTACTTCATGTCCCATGAACCACACCCCCAGTTCAGAGGTGATAACTGAAATTTCAGTGTGCAAATTATGGAGTCTCCACGACCATTTATGTAGCCAAAGTTATTTGTTCTTATTTAAGGAGCAATGTAGAGATTCCAAGCAAAGATTTGAATCTCAACTCCATGAGTTACCCTGGTGTACCTTTGGGTAAATGCATTAACCTCACTCTGTCTCAAGACTATCAACTGTAAAGTGCTCTTTCTACCCACTCTCAGGTCAAATTATATATATATATATATATATATGCAATAATCAAGGCCTAAGCTTGCACATAAAGGGTTTTTGCAGAAATCCTGGCTCACAGCATGAAATAAGCAGGGGTTCTGGTAGTGGTTCTGGTAGTGGTTCTTATATTCTATGATAAGGAGATCTGCCCATGATGTCACTGGAGCTGCACACATTTCAAAATTGGCTGCTCATGTGGCCGGTCTTCCCTGTTCCCCGTGGGAGGTAATGTTTTATAGAAAGCCCTGACTATTGAGGGCAGAAACAACTTCAAAGTATCTTTCCAGTATGCTGTAGTTGCTTCTTACATCACACCATGAAAAATGATTTTGCTTTCTCAAAAAAAAGTGTATGGCCAATTTACGGATCTAAGATGAGATGCATAGGTTAGAAGATTAACAGGCCTACTTGAAGTGGACACAGGATATCAAGCTCATACAAGTAAAAAGATGAGTTTTCTAATATATAGAAAATATGATAAAACTCAGAAAAAGTAAGGCCAGCTTTGCACCAAATTTTAAAGGGACTTTGAAGTAGGACTTTTGCTGTCTAGGACATGTACAAGAAAATATACATTACAAGCCATTTGTACTTTGCTGATTATTAAGACAGTGTGATTTTTCATGTTATGACACTGTTCAATCATAGTTTCAATGTAATATCACTATGTATATTTGTGTGTGATTGTAAACTATACTTGTCCTACTGAGAACATGGACATAAAATCCAAGTGGGACAGCAACTTGCCCAGAACTTTATCTCAGGAAAAACTGAAAGCTGAGCTGGTATAATGAGGTGGAGGCCAACTCTGACACTTCCCAGCATCTCTGAGCAATAATGGGTCAGGGGGCAATCATGGGAAGCCAACAGGGACAAAAGTGTTGCTTCTCTCTCTCTCAATATACATATATATATATATATATATTTTAACCTCAAAACTATGACAGTTCAGAAGCCTCAGAACATTTTCCTTCATTGGACTTCTAAGACTGCATGGTTGTAGTATATTTATATCAATTGATACCAAAGCTGGAAATTTCAAATTACTTTTGGAGTGAGTGATGACGTGGTCTTGTCATTGGAACAGGGCGTGTGTGAGGGTAATTCTGCAAAAAGCAGGGCCTTGCGAAGAGAGGAGGTGCCTCTCCCAGGTCACAGACTGAGATGTGTGCTTGCTTTCCCGCCAGTCCTGCTAAAGACTTCTCCTCGCTCAGATCTGAACAAGCAATTTGAGACGCTGAGCGAATTTCAGGAATCTGCATGCAAATGCCCATGTCTACCGTACTAAAGAAAGCCAGGGTGCCATTCTCTTTCTTAGGAGGTTATATTCTGTTACACACGTGGAAAAATTTCCATCTGGAAAGAGTCTTAACTGATTACATATAGGCAATTTCAGCTACTTACTGTTTCATTAACATATTGTGTTAAGTTTATCTGTAATTTAATTATAAATTGATTAGAAAAAATATTCATTCTATCTCCTTGTTTTCTTTGTGTTAAAATGTGTGAACAATTTAGGAGAGAATTCTTTCTAAGGCAACTCCCTTGTTTAAATTAGGCCATAAAATCGGATTAGTTGCTAGCAATGCGAATAAACCTGCGTGAGAGGAGGCAGTTAGTTAGGTTTGAACAGGATGCCTGGCGGCCAGCAAAGAGGGAGTCAGAGGCCGGTCCTGGCCGCACTCCAAAACAAACACCACAGGAACCGGATCTAACCAGACAGGCCCAAGATGGCCGACAAAGTAGGGCCAAGTTCACAGTGTTCCTTCATTGCACTACCTTACCATACTAAGATCTCCCCGCTAAGGGTGCCCTGACAGGAACCCCCTGACCACATAAGGAGGAAACACCGGGTAACCCTGCTCCAGGAAATCCCCACCTTAAGGAATGACTATTCCACCCCCTTTGCTAACGACTGTCAGTTAAGAGCTAGAATCCCAAAGCCCAGTGTCTGTAGCTCTCCCCTGAGCGCTCCTGCTCTCATACCTTGAGAGTGCACTTTCCCTTTGCAAGAACGCTGCTTCTGTTATACTTTACTCTGACTCATCCTAGAATTCTTTCTCACGGTGAAGTCAAGAACTTGGCACCTGCTAGTGGTGGAATCTCGGGCCCGAGAACTCCCCAGTATCACCTGGATTGCTTTACAATCTTCCAAGTGCTTTTACATGGGATAGCGTATCGGATTCCCAGTTAGCTTTGTAAGACAACTATGTCAGTTACTGTTACCCCAGATCTACAAAATTAGACACTGAATGAGAGAAATCAAGTGATTTCATTTTTAAGTTAGTGGCATACCAATGATAGAACCTAAATTTTGAAATTCTTAGTGAAGAGGGACTCTATCTATACCAGTGCTTACATTTGGTAACAAATATTCTGCTGGTGTTGCTTAAGTTTGATTACATCTTAAAGTCACCAGGGCAGCTTTTAAATCATGCTTAGGCATCTCACACACACACACACACACACACACACACACACACAAATAAGGAGTTTTTTAATACTGGTTCTTCATCATAAATAAATATTTACATAAATTAGTATGAAAAATCAAAAAACCCAGGACACAAATGGAACCATCAAAACACTGCTTGATTTTGTCAAAAGCTATATATGTGTATGGATACATGCTTTGTGTGTGTGTATGTATATATATATTTGCTTACCTTATTCTTTCCAGCTTTTACTGTTAAATTTTAGAATACATGCTTATTGTAACAAATGAAGATTTTTAAAAGTTAAAACATTATTTATATGTTATATATTATAAAATAATAGCCATATAGATGTTTCTGCTCCTTTATCTGCATTCTTACAAACATATGTATAATAAGGTTTCTCAATCATAACATGTCTTCTATATTTGTGTCTTTTTCCCTTGCATGATCTGCTAATTTCTGAAAGATTTGTGCTATAAATTTATATCATAACTAAAATTATCCTTGATCTCTATCAGTTTTTGTTTTACATTAATCAAAGCTGTATTTTTTGTACAGAAAATTCATGACTGTTAAATAAATCGTCTTGAAGAATTGTTCCTTTCAGAAAAGTAAATTTCCCTCACTTTAAAACAATTTTCACTTTGAATTATATTTTATTGTCTATTATTATTGTTAATCTGCTAGCATTTGCCTATGATCCTTTTTACATTCCTTTATTTACAGATTCTTATGTCATTGTGATTTTGGTATGCTTCATTTGAGACGATTTTCTGGAATTCTGTCTTTAACAAATGACTTTAATCTATTCACATTTACTGTTATTACTTACATGTTTGTAGTTATTCCTGCCATATGTTTTCATATTTTCTATTTATCGTGCTTTGTAGTTGTTTACTTTCCTTCCCATATTTGTTGGAGTTGTCAAGCTTTCTATGGTCCAATTTTTCACATTTATCATTATACAATTTACTTAAATTTTTTGGTAGTTACTCTGAAAACTTTAGCATTTGCTTAAAGTTTTAAGATTTTTTTTTTTATTTGACAGAGAGAGAGAGCACAAGTAGGTAGAGCGGCAGGCAGAGGGAGAGGGAGAAGCAGGCTCTCTGCTGAGCAGGGAGCTTGATGTGGGGCTCGATCCCAGAACCCTGAGATCATGACCTGAGCCGAAGGCAGCTGCCCAACTGACTGAGCCACCCAGGTGCCCCTAAAATTTTAAATTTCTAATATTATCTGGAGTTAATTAATAGATGTAGCTTAACACTCTTTAGGGTTCTTCCTTACCTCTTCTAAGATAATCAAGATGATCAAGATTATAATTTATTAATTTTTACTTTCAACTTTTAGACTTAATTTGTTTTATTATTTTCTTTCCCATCTCTGGTGCTTCCTTTATTCTTCCTGATTCATTTATTTTTCTTGCAAAAAATTTATCCTCTGGAGATTTTTTTTTAAAGAATCTATGGAAAGCAAAATTTCTTTATCCTTACATGTCTGAAAGTGTTATATCACTGTCACACTTGAATGATAGTTCAAAATAGATAGGAGTCCAGATGCAGGGTTATTTTCTTGTACATTTTAAAGATATTTCTCTATTCTATATTTGTATCCATTCTTAATAACAAAAAGTCTGATGGTAATCTGACTGTCATCTATTGATAGGTAATCTCTAATTTTATCTTTGTAGAATATAAAGTATGTTAAAAATCCCTAATGCTTAAAATTTTTTAGTATGGTGTGTCCAGGCACTTTCCTGTATAAATCCGTGCACATGGGTGCACACGTATGCATGTGTGTGTGTGTGTGTGTGTGTGTGTGTGTGTGTGAATTTGAGGAGTTTCTTTGTCTTTATCCTGCTTATTCAGTGGGCCCTTTCAATCTTACCTTTATATTATCTTTAATTTCTAACTTTTTCTATGAGTCTTTCTTCTCCTTAGTTGGGACAATGATCAAAATACTTCTCAACTCCAAATCCATTATTCGTTGCCAGCTTTGCAAACACAGAGCTGAGTTCTCTAAAGATTTTTCACTTGCCAGCTTGCAGATGTTAAGCTTCATCAGTAGACATGCTGCAGGCACATTGCAGGAAGGACAGCTTTTCTCTTTCCAGTTCTGGGGGTTCCTATGTCAGACTGCTGCAGTATGTGGGGAGTTTTCTTTGGCACTGGGAAGCCAGCAAGACCTCCTGGCATCTTCTTGACAATGCTTCTCCCAGCATCACCCTGCACAGCTCTATAGCAGCATGCTACCAGCAAGGCAACTTCTGTGACCTGCTACCTCCAGGATAGGTACTCCAGCAGCTTTGCTGTAGAGTGGTGAGGTGGGGCACTTCCTGGTGACTTCCTGGCACACCCTCTCCAGGGTAATGTCACTGTCTTCATGACTTTCCTCGGATACCTCCCCCAGCACCTTTAAGGCAGTTTTCATGAGTTTCTGGGCTTAGCATCTTCTGTGGATGGATTTCCAGGATTTCAGAAGACAGATCTGCAGGATCCCACCTAGAGAACTTGTCCAGTGTCAGTTGTCTACGATTACACCCTCCCGATGAGGTCTGGGTCTTAGCCTGATGGAGGCAATCTCATTTTGGGTGTTCTATCATTCTTAGATATGGTGATTACACCTTATTTCTCCCATTCCTATATTCCATACTGGACAATGCCCTGTTATGTCAATTCCATGTTAATAATTCTTTGCGTTTTCCAAGTTTAAATTACTAGGTAGTTTCTTTCTCTTTCCTGGATCCTAACTAATGTAGAATAAGTATTGGGGACCATCCCATGAGATGGACCATACAGAAAGAATTTTGGAATTGGTTTGGCCATACTCTTAAGCTTGAGTGCAGGGCTGAACTCTTTGGGAAATGGGAGGCTAGTAATCCATGGTGCATCTTGGCATCATAATTAATCAAGTTAACACCTAAGGTTATTGTGATGAAGTGATGGCTATAGCAAATGCCTTGGGACCCCAAGGGCCTGCTGCACTTGACTATTATGGCATTAGTGATGACTATAAGCAGTGTGGGGTGGATTCTTTTAAGTGGATGAAGGCGATTACAAACAGAAAATGACAAACTCAGATTTCTAAGTATCAGCTTGAGTCAAGGGCTGAGAACCAGAATCTTCCATCACAGCCCTGATAGAATCCCTTACTTATTCTATCCAAATGGCTAATGTTGCTAAACACAAAACCTAATAATGTGGGTAACTGAAATGCAATGATGTTAAATTCAGTCTTGCCACCTTTCTCCTATGAATGGCAGAGCATCCTTTGAGAAAGAACAGGATCATAAAATTTAGAGTAGAGACATGTGTTTGAAACTGATGAAATTGATAATATTGCATCCTGATGTCATTCTATGTCTTCCTTGTCAGTGGAAGTCACTGATCCTCTGTGTCTGAAAGTCCTGGGATAACCTCCCCTGCACAGATGACTTAAGAGGATACTAGCCAGTAACAGGACACCCGAAGAAGGCATTCAAATTCTACAGCTGTTAGCCCAAGAAGGCAGGAAGATAACACTAGATATGGTTGAATTCATCTATATGGGCACACATGCAAGAGGTTCTGGGTTCATCACATTTCTTCATTCAGCTGGATGTAGCTCTTCACTGGTTGACTGAAACTTGAACTCCACAGTGATTTCCACTTAAGGTTGAGATAGCCAGAGCTATCCTGGCATGATGTAGAAGAGAGAATCCAAAGAGAGACAGGAATGTTGTACTGGAATTAGAATTCACATATACTGCCTTAAGAGAGAAATCCATTATCCTTGCCAAGGTCAGGGGTTAAACAAAGAGATAAATCTTAAAAATAAGGACAGACAGGTTGAAGTTAAAGTGGAAAATAACATATACTATGCAAAAACTAGTGCTTTGAGTATTTTGTCTTTCAAAGTGGACTTTAAAGCAAGCAAGAAATATCATGAGGAATAAAAACGTATCTTGCAAAATGATGAAATGGTCAATTTACTAGGAAAATATAACCACTCTTCATTTATATGATTCTAATAAAACTTGAAAATACATAAAGCCAGAAAACGGCTGAATTAGAAGTACACATTTAATAGTGGAAGATTTTTAATGTATCTGTGTTAGTAACTGGTGAAATTAACATACAGATATTAGTAAGAGTTCTTTAACAAATATGTCCTAATAGGCATATATAATATATTGCACCCCAAAATTGCAGAATACAAAGACTCAGAACACTTTCCAGAAGTGGCTGCATGTCAAACTACAAAGCTAATTTCAATAAATTCCAAAAATTTTCAAAGATTTGAAATAACTTAAAAAGTGATTATAAGAAAGGCAACTATTGTAAGAAAAACTAAAGGAAATTAGTAACTCCAAGGGAAAATAAAGAAAAAAATGTTCATTGAAACAACACACATCCAAAAATATGAATTCAAACAACTGACCTTTCCATTAAGAATATTTTTCAATGATTAGTACAGGAGGTGATATGTAATTCTAGCATAATATGTGTCCTGGGATTCAGAAAACTTTACATAAGCATCTTCATATAAATCCTGGTTTCTGGGTTTTCAATTTCAAGATTTAAGCCATGGACAGAACATAATACTTAGCCATGGTTCCAAGACTAACTCTAAATGCTAACTTTCACCACATGAAAGCAAATTATGGCTTATAAAAGAATAATGAAAGGAGGAGGAAAGATCAAAGAAAAGTTAGGGATGCTGATGTTTCCACAATTATTAATATTGGAAAATATGAAGTTTTTAAGAGTATTTAAAATATTAAAAGAATAAAAGAACTACAGTGATATAATAACATTGGTAAGAGGGGATGAATACGTAATATAGTTAGTAAACTCACTGTTTATATTTTGAAACAATGAATGCTAATTCAATTGGAGATTTAATACAAGCTGTTTATCACAGTTATGAAAGAAACCACCAGAAAAACGCAAGCAGGAGCAGTAAAAAGGAGTAACACTCTGGAAAGTGTGACTAGAACTTAAAAGGGAGGTAGGAAAAGATGGGTTTTTATATCCAATGTACTGCTGTTGTATGATTTGCTCATGTGTGTGACATTTTGACTAGTATAGAAAAATTCTAAAATAAATTTTTAAAAAGTCAGTGATGTAAGTAATATAAATGATTGCTTCGGAGGGGAAGGGGTTTTTGAAAAGCAGCATAACAGTATGAAAGGATTTTTTTGGAGCAATAGAAAAATTCTACATATTTATGCAGATAGCGGTATATATTTCATCAAGCTGGACATAAGAATTGCACATTTTACTTCTCATAAATTATACTTTAATAAATAAAATAATGAAAAATAGCAGGGAAACTATCTTGCACTCATCAGGCATTGATTTGGCTGCTTGTATATAGGGCACCCCACAAATATATAATTTTATTAACTCAAATGATCCTTCACAGAGTCTCACAAACCAGAAATATTCCTTACTATCAGTCTGTGCTTGCGACAGGGCTCGTGCAGCTGGAAGTAACAGAAAACTTACAAACAATGGCTTAACAGAGGCTTCATGTCTATCTTCTTTCAAGAGTCTGAGTTCACATTTTGTTACTTTCTCTACTTCCCCATATCCCCCACATCATGGTCACAAAATGGGTGCCTCAGCCCTAAACATTGCTTCTGTATTCAAATCAAGAATAGGAGAAAAGACTCATTAAGTTCAGTTTATTTTATTAGACAATTCACAGTGTTTCCTGAATCACCAGAATGAGTTCCCTTTACAAAGGATGACAAACAAGCGTGACTTTTGGAGTTTCTATAATAGGGGGATGCAAGGGAGGTGGGGTTAGGAATGTCTGTTCTATTAGCAAATTCACAGGACTGGCTGCAGCATGTGATGCTTCTTCATATGTTCTTGTCTCTTCTAGCGAAGTTACTGTACCTATGTTACCTACTCATGGAATTTCAAATCCATGGTACCTAGGGGCTGAGCCATATGCTTTATTTATTTTTTTTCCTAGTACATGTAAAAGAAACAAAAGCTTTTCCACATAATCAATTAATTCTCATCAAGGTATTTTCTTATGTAAGACTGAGATCCTAATTAAAGACCTATCAGACACCCTCCAATCCCAAGTGAGTCTCCAAAGCCCTGCCGGCACCTCTAGGTTGTGCAGTGAAGTGCTCCAGGAGATGCTGGTACCCAGACTTGGAAGGCATAAATGTAGGCTGAAAGGCTATGATCAAAGAACATTTAAACACAAATTTCACAATTAGATGACATCTGAGTGTTTTCCAACTCTGAGGTTTCATGAAAAAAAATCTTTTTGAGTTTTCCCTTGAAAAAGAACTACGTAATCTGCAGTCTGCCACTTTAGAGTTCTCATTTTTCGATTATGGAGACCTGACTTCAAGAAATATAATGTCTTATGTCAAATAAAAAATGAATTCTGAACTTTTATTTTCCACATTAGGAAATGGACTGACTACAGAGAAAATTAATTGTGACATACTTAGGAAGGAGAACATGAACGTTCCACTGAAGTAAGAAGTGGGCTTGTCTTGAGTTTACATGGTGTTGAATGAAGAGTTCCCTGTGTGGGATTTCACTTTGTGGTGCAGATTTTGATACTGGTTATGTTTCTTCATCAAATATATCAGAAATTTAACATACTATCAATTTAAGGTTTACATCGTAATTCTTAGGGATGCATCCTAAATTATTTATTTAAATTGAAAAATTAAATTTATAATAAGTAATGAATATAAAATTAAATTTAAAATATTCCATAGCTACCAATCCTCGCTGTCAGTTACTTCTTCAAAAGAGTTCCAATACATGTCCATTTACCATTTCACATAGTCTTAATGGGCTGGAATGTCAAAGGACTATTTACCGTTACCTAACCCCCTTGTGCTATACTACTTAGGATATGTTGGCAAAGTACCTCATGATGTGGTTGATATTTATTTCAGTTACAATAATTAATGCTATCATGGTGAGTAGAAGTTTGAAGGTGCCTCCAATTGATCCTGAAGATGATGACCATGAAGAAGGAAGTGACTTCTTCAAGTCACTTCCACATTTCACATGGACAGACTTGGTCTCAAGTCATAGCAATTTTCAGGAGATGGACCAAGAAAGTTACATTGACTCAAACTGTTTTCCACTTATTTGTCCCATCTCAGAGTATATGTTATTCTACTTGGGTTGTGAGTCTGAATGTAATACAATGGAGATATTTTTTTCAATTAGTGAATATTGTACTCTGATTGCTATACAATTGTTGTTAATAAACTTGAGTGATTTTATCCAAAGAATTTCAAAACCACTGAATAACAAAAAACTTGGATTATCAACCTGAAAAGGTTTTTTAACAGTTTAGAGGCCATAAAACAGAGAGCTATATTTGTAACCATGTAATATTTAGGTATAATAAGTTGCTACAGAGAGCAATTTTTTGTATTGGTTTCAGAAATATAATAATAGCATTCAAATGAAGAATATGATTTCTGATTTAGGAACTTCTAGCAAGTTCAGACTGTCCTTTCACATTATAGGTAGAACATCAGTCTACTTTTTCAATTACTAATGGTTCCTGGTTCCAAAATTCTGCATGCAAAAGTCATGCCTGAAGCTAATCAGAAGCTGTAGGGTTCAGGTATTCATCGTCTGAAGTATTCTAGAACTAAACCAGAGTCTGCAATACTGGTAAAAATTAAAATTGCCTTGAGAAAAAGTTTTTAATAAACACCAAATATAATGCAATTTCAAGGCATGTAGCATAGGGGTTGTAAAAAAGTGAAAGAAATATTATTAGAGAAAAATTTTAAAGATACTTATTTGAGCAGAATATACTACATTTATTAGATAATTATTTACTATTTTTGTTAAGCCAAAATTTCACATATAACATTATGTTAGTTTTAGCTATACAATATAATGATTCAATATTTGTATATATTGAAATAATCATTATAATGTCTATGTTAGTTAATATCCATCAGCCTACATAGTCATGATTCTTTTTCTTGTGATGAGGACATTTAAGATCTACTCTTAGCAATTTTCATTTTTTTCCAAGTTTTTATTTAAATTCTAGTTAGTTAACATATATGGTAAAATTAGTTTCAGGTGTAGAATTTAGTGACTCATCACTTACATATAACACCCAGTGCTCACCACAAGTGCCCTCCATAATCCCCATCACCCATTTACCCCATCCCCCACCCACCTCCCTCTATCAATCCTCAGTTTGTTCTCTATAATTAAGAGTCTCTTATGGTTTGCTTCCCTCTCTTTTCTTTTTCCCTTCCCATATGTTCATCTGTTTTGTTTCTTAAATTCCACATATGAGTGAGATCATATGGTGTTTGTCTTTCTCTGATTGACTTATTTTGCTTAGCATAATACAATCTAGCTCCATTCACATTGTTGCAAATGGCAAGATTTTATTCTTTATGATGGTTGAGTAATATTCCATATATATATATATATATACATATATATATATATATGCCACATCTTCTTTATCCATTCATCAGTCGATGGACATTTGGGCTCTTTCCATAGTTTGGCTATTTGTTGATAATGTTGCTACATTGGGGTGCATGTGCCCCTTTGAATCTGTATCTTAGCAACTTTCAAATATGTAATACAGTATTATTAACTATAGTGAGCATGCTGTACATTAAGATCTCAATGGCTTGATTTTTTTATAACTGGAAGTTTGTACCTTTTGACCCTCTTCACCCATTTGCCCATCCTTCACCTCCTACCTCTGGTAACCACTACTCTGTTCTCTGTATCTATGAGCTTCTTTGTTGTTTTTGCTTTAAATTCCACATATAAGTGAGATCATAGGGTATTCGTCTTTCTTTGTCTGACTTACTTCACTAAATGTAATCCCCTCAAATGGTAAGATTTCTTTTTTTTTATGCCTTAATAATATTCCATTTTATACCACAGTTTCTTTACCAATTTATCCCTCGATGGACAATTAGGTTGTGTCCATGTCTTGAATACTGAAATGAATTCAGGGGTGTGTATATCTTTTGGAGTTAGTGTTTTCCTTTTCGTTGGATACATACTCAGTAGTGTAACTGCTGGAATAAATGGTAGTTCTATGTTTGTTGTTGTTGTTGTTTTGGTGACTAATGATGTTCTTTATTTTACCCATAATGCTGTGATTTTTTGAGGAACTTCCATAGCATTTGCCATAGTGTTACTTCAATTTACATTCCAACCAACAGTGCACAAGGGTTCCCTTTTCTCTACAACCTCACTAACACTTATTATTTCTTGTTGTTTTGGTAATAGCCATTCTAACAGGAGTAAGGTAATATCTCATCATGGTTTTATTTACATTTCCCTGATGATTAGTGACATTGAGCATCTTTTCATGTATCTATTGACCATCTGTATGTCTTTTTTGGAAAAAATGTCTATTCAGAACCTATGCTCATTTTTTACTTGGACTTTTCTTTCTTTCTTTCTTTTATTTTTTTTAATGCTGTTAAGTGGTATAAATTCTTTAAATATTTTTGATATTAGCACTATGGATATATGCTTGCAAATATGTCCTCCCATTCAGTAGGTTGTCTTTTCATTTTGCTGATGATTTCCTTTGCTGTGCTTTTTTAGTTTGATGTTTGTTTATTTTTTAAAAAGGCACTTCTATACCTTTCAAATATTTGCCTTAAGTTTGCTACTTTGGTTTAGGCCATGAAGAAATCCCTTAACCTTAGTGCTTCAATATTTACACCTAAAAATGAACAATATTAAATAATTGTGAAGACCTCTGAAACTAGATAGTACTTAAAACTAAAATAACAGAAATCTTACAAATAAAAACACGAATATTTATGCAATGTAAAACATTTATTTTTTTATCTTTGTAGATTTTTATCATTTCAGAGGCATTCACAGCTTCCAATAGATAAAATCAGAATGCACGAGCCATTAGTTTAGGTTAGTTTTTCATTTAATATTCTATCGTAAATGTTTCATCCAATGATGCGTATCTTGATATTTGTGCCTCCACTGGCTGCATAATAAATTACTAATTTGATACATTAAATTTTTCTTATTCTTTTCTCTTTTGTAAAGACTTTTTGGTTTTGGTTATCAGTAAGAGGATGCCACACAACAACTGTTTGCTCCTTTTCTGAAATAGACAATCAGTTAAGTAATGTATGTGACACTTATACAGGTAGAATATTAATGAGATATCATGCTGTAAGTATAGAAGAGCATTTATAAATGTGAAAATGTTTACAATACATTACATGTTTTAAAAAGCCCACTATCATCAGTGCTGGACAATCCTCACTTTTAAGGAGAAATTACACAAACACACATGTCCATATACAAAAACATCTGGAAGTATGTAAACAATAGAGTGGTTATCTCTAAATAGCAAGGTTCTTCCTTGTATTTTTCTAATATTTTCCAAATTTTCTAGATGTTACTTTTATTAAAAATATTTTTTTAGAAGTAAGCTGATTTGTAAAACAGAAAAAATGGCAACCAATGCTGTTAATGTTGATGTAGAAGCAATGTCCTAAAACTTTTGGACAACAATATGGTGATATATAGCAAAAGACATAGCATACTTAATCTTTGACCCAGTAATTTTACTCCTGAACTTTCATCATAAGAAAACAATTCAAGAGAATATTTATGAAATATGAACAAAGGTTTCAGTTGAAAGAAACTAAATAAGAGTTATATTTTCAAAATTAAAGTGTTGGCATAAGTTATGACATGTCAATAAGAAAAAAAACGTTATGTAGCAATGCACTAATGCACAGTTTGTGGAAGTGTCACTGAGCAAATTTATTTCCAAAAAACAATTTATAACATTCAATTAGTATTTTTAATATGTGCATAGTCGTTGACCTACCAAACTGATTTGCAGGAATTTATTCACAGCAAAAATAAACCAAATGCACTGAAATGTTTGCATAAAAATATTTACAATAAGAAAAATTGTAAATAACTTAGGTGGTGTTTCCATAATATTTTGTACAATAGATGTGCCCTAATTTAAAAAAACCTTCCTTGATCAGTATTTGCATTATCTGTTATTTTTGTCCATTTTAAACATTATTATAATGCCAACATAAATTTTGTGTATTTTGGGGTGTGAAATTGTTTGATTTAATCAACATTTTCCATATTACTGGATGTCATCATTTTGTTTATAAATTTAAGATATTTCTGTCCATATTTTTGCCTTTTTAAATTTTAGGCAACTTTAATCATTGCAGCTACTAATACTTTCCCAGTTGTGTAATGTTATATACATTCGTATCCCCGAGTAATTCACTTACCCTTTATTTATCTTGGCTCCTATGATATATTACTTTTTAATTTGTATTTAACCAAATCAATCAAAATTTTTGCTTCTGAGATTTAGCCTTCCAAACCCATATGCCCAAATATCAGAGGCTTTGGGATAGAAAGGTAGATATAGATAATATCCAAATCATGATATCTTGATGCAATATACTTTCCACTCAGATGTTTAGAAGTTGTTTTAAAAATTTAATAGTTTAAATCTATTTTCCTTGCTGGTAGGATTTAATTTTCTGTGTACTGGTAACAGTTGAGTATAATTTAAATTATTCAAATAACATGCACAAATACAAAGGGATTGAAGTAGCAGACAATCCTTTTTATGTGTAAAAAAGCAGGATGAAAACATCTTGGTTTTCAGATGTTGGAACACTGGTTGTGACGGCATACCAAGACAAGATTCAAATATATCAAGTTCTTAAGTTAGCCAAAATTATTTTATGTAACACTTTCGTTGTTTTTGCTGCCTCTGGGAATTTGATTTTAACTGAACTTTAAGAAGGCAAAAGCACAATCTTAGGGAATCCAGTCACTAAAATTAAAATTACAGAGTAAAGTTAGGTCTTCTTCGAAGACTGATAAAAATGATTAGAAGCCTTAGCTCTTAAAAAAAAAAGCGTGGGGGGGGGGGCTCCTGGGTATCTCAGTCTGTTAAACATCCAACTCTTGATTTTGACTCAGGTCATGATCTCAGGGTCGTGGGATCGAGCCCCGCATCAGGCTCCACGCTCAGCCTAGAGTGTGCTGGAGATTCTCTCTCTCCCTCTGCCCCTCTCCCTGCTTGTGTGCCTTCTCTCTCTAAAATAAATAAATCTTTTAAAAAAATGGAGGGGGCGCCTGGGTGGCTCAGTCGTTAAGCGTCTGCCTTCGGCTCAGGTCATGATCCCAGCGTCCTGGGATCGAGCCCCGCATCGGGCTCCCTGCTCCGCGGGAAGCCTGCTTCTCCCTCTGCCACTCCCCCTGCTTGTGTTCCCTCTCTCGCTGTGTCTCTCTCTGTCAAATAAATAAATAAAAATCTTTAAAAAATAAAAAAAAAAAAAAAATAAAAAAATGGAAAGGCTTCCGATAGCAAAACTTTTGTTCTGAGCTCCAGAATATAATACGAAAATAAACAATAAATATTTAGGACAGCCGTAAATTCTCCATATCCAAAACATCATCAGATTATTGGTATTATTCCCCCTCACCGCATTGTCACTGTTCAGTGGGAGCTGGCTTCCACGCTAACAGGTCCACTGCAAGATCCTCCGACCTGGTTTGAACAGCACACTTCTGCCCCTTTTCAAAATCTTCTCCACATTGCACCCAAGATGGTCTTTTCAAAAATGCGAATCTGATTCTGTCATTCACTGGCATGGGACCCTTCAAGGGCTCCCCAAAGCCCCTGGGGGAAGATCACAGTCCTCAAACAGGTGTCAGGGCCTACACATGTGGGTGAGGGAAGGTGGTGTCATTAGCTCCCATCTCTGTGCTCTGCCTCTGATGATATCTTGTCCCAGCTACACTGGCTCTGTTTATTTCCTTAAGCATAGCCTTCTATTTCTGCTAATACATCAAGGTCTTTATTTGGACAAATCTACCCCCGTAAAGCCATATGGATAAATATTTTTAAATATCTTCCAGATAGTACAGAATCTGGCAAAATAATGAGTCATAAAACCAAAATTTGAGTGATGGGTGGCCCTCTGAAATGAGCTGTGCCAGGAGGGCATCTGCTGATGGACCTGAAGGTTGCTGCACAGAGGGGTTGAGCTCACCCTCAAGGGCCACATTCCACTGTGTCAGTCTCCGATGGCACATTTATTTGTCTTTTATAGTCCTAGTCACATGCATAATGAAATAATTCATTACACAGTTACTGATTTCTATCTCCTTTATTCCTCACCTGCTTTGTTTATGACCTTCTCCTCCTCCCCTAGAACTGTCTCTTGCTCATAGTAGGATCTTTTTTTTTAAATTTTTTTATTGTTATGTTAATCCCCATACATTACATCATTAGTTTTAGATATAGTGTTCCATGATTCATTGTTTGTGCATAACACCCAGTGCTCCATGCAGAACGTGCCCTCCTCAATACCCATCACCAGGCTAACCCATCCTCCCACCCTCATAGTAGGATCTTGATCGGCATTTGCTGGAGGAGTGCACACATGTGTGAATTAATGAATTCACCTCTGAATTCAGTCAGTGGTAGTTGTCTTTCAAAACTACTCAAGGAAATTTAAATCCAGACTTCCATTTATCATCACTTTACCCTACGCAACTTGATGTTTCAATCAGAGGTAATCTTTACTACAAATCAGGCTGATGACAGATTTGCATTGCTTACATTAGGAGAGCGGGGCACACAGGCAGGTGATTCTTGGGAGCCTTCTGGAGTTAACTCAGAACTCCAGGCACATGTGAGCACAGTGATCCTTTCGGTCAGATGCTTTAGCGGGAGCGACAGACAGGCTGTGGTTGACCTTTACATGAAAAGAAAAGGAGAGTTAGTATGGCATTTTACCAGAGCAGCTCTGAGAAAGCCTTCATCTTGTCGAGATACGGTAATTACACAGCAGGCGTTAAGGCACGGTGTGTCCTCCCCCTTCGGAAACACTGCAGCTTCCATGTTGTGTAAACAAGGATTGCTTCCATCGGTCACTCTTGCACAGAGATATTACTCCAACGTAAAACTGGCTTTTAAAAAATACAATGAAACACAGAAACTTGATAAAAACCTTGATTTATTACAAATTTCTACAAGCATTTATTTATGTGTCTGGTTATTTGTTATGTTCATGGAAAGGGAAAAGCTATGGTTAAATAGGAAATCTCTATCTAGGCATGATTAGGTTCAAGTTGGGGCGGGGTTAGATTTAATTTTTTATTTATTCTCTGGTGAAAAAAAAATCATTTGTTAGCTAGAAAATAAAACGGGGCCTTTCAGGTGTTTTAGAAATCCACATACATCTTCTTTCAGTGTAGACAAACATAGACAGCGTAGACAAACACAGAACAGATTCTGTGTACCAATGAAACTGTGCCCCATAAGGTTAGTGAAGTTGAAACTAGCAGAAAGTTCTAAAGCTTGATTTTCAGAGAAACGTCTCCCCCTAATCAGCTATTGTGTCTTTTCAGAACCCACTAACAAACCCACTAGCTATCTCCACAGAAGCCTGGCCTCAAGGTCGACTGTTGTGGTTGCAGCCTGTGGACAAGTAAGGCCCTGCGTTCTTCACCCACCCCAGATGACCAGCCCCAGACCCCATCTAGTTTATACCAGCTCTCAGAGCATGTCTACAGTCCCTTCTCCTTGTCCTAAGATCCTGACATCAGGGGCTGAATTTTGCCTCCTTCTGGTGTTTAGTTTCCACCCCAATTTGACCATGGGATGTATTTTGCATATGTTTTCTCATTGTGCCTGCCTCATCTTTCCTCATGAATAATCATAAGATTCCCCTCTCTTTCATCAATATGTATGCAATCTCAGCCCCTGTGATTATAGAAAACTTGTTGTCTCCCCCGACAGCGAGGCGGTATTGAGGCTTGCCCTCCTGTCTCCTCGTTTGGCTGTCTCTGGAATAAACCCTTTCCTTTGCTGCAAACCTGAGGTCTCATTGATGGGCTTTGCTGCACATTGAGCAGACAGACTTGGGTTTGGTTACACCAACATGGTTATGTTGATTTAAACCCAAGTGAGATCCAGCCCTAGTCCTTAAGAAGTCCCTAAAGTTGTCTCCTCCACAGCTGACAAATTCCTTTATTTATTCATTCATTCGATGATAATCAATCACAGTGTACTTAAGACACTCCGGCGTTCCAGCATCTGGAGATGATTTCAAACTCCTTATTATCTTTCGAAAAGTGTTTTTCATATGGATTTTGCTGCTATCTTATCTTTTCCTCTGGGTCACCCCATGTCCCCAGATGTCCTGTAGAATGCTGAGTTCTTGGAAGGAGCGTTGATCCCCTGCTTCCTTCAGATCAGAGTTTAGATCACTGTGTCCATAGTACACATCTGGAAACCTGCCAGTCACAGTGACTTCACTTCATCATGTATCAGAGATGCTTCTTCTTCTTCTTCTTCTTCTTCTTCTTCTTCTTCTTCTTCTTCTTTCTTCTTCTTCTTCTTCTTCTTCTTCTTCTTCTTCTTCTTCTTCTTCTTTTCTTCTTCTTTTCTTCTTCTTCTTCTTCTTCTTCTTCTTCTTCTTCTTTTCTTCTTCTTTTCTTCTTCTTCTTCTTCTTCTTCTTCGTGGGGCTTGAACTCACGACTCTAAGATCAAGACCTGAGCTGAGATCAAGAGTCAGATGCTTAGCAGACTGAGCCACCCAGATGTCCCTCAGAGATATTTCTTTATTCACCTGAGTCCAGCCAAGATTATATGTTCTGTGTGTGCAGGGTTTATGATGGTCTTTTGTCTTATTCCTTGCTTTGTCCCTGGAAGCCAGCATAAGTCAGAAGCATATTTTGTAGGGCTGACTATATTGTAGCTGGAACCCACTATATATTTTCCTCAGACAATTTTGCTTAGGTTTACTCAGGAGAGGAAGATAAGTTTCTGTCAGCTACATTAATAGGGATGATAAATTTTAATAACCAGCAAATAATTTGTCTGAAGTCCTTTTGGAACATGATATTAAATAATGTATTTGCTCAGTGATGTTTAACAGAACTCTTGACTTTTCCACAATTGTTTTCTTCCAGTCTTCTTCCTTTTTTTTTTTTTCTCATGGATGTTACTCCCATTTACTTGGAATATGCCACAGTTTTCAAACTTCTTGATCTAAAGAGTACTTTATACCCTTAAACAAATATTGAGGACTTCAAAGAGCTTTTGTGTATATAGGTTATGCCTCCAATTGTTTTTCATATTATAAATTTACCATATTACAAATTATAACTAGACATTTAAAGCATAAGCATACACTTTATTGGCCATGGGGGTAAGGTTGTCAACTCAGGGCAAATGACCTCTGGAGAATCTTACTGTAACCTCATGAGAAATGGAAGTGAAAAACTCAAGTGACTCCATGGTCTTCTACTGAAAATTGTGTTGAATTTGTTGGTCTTAGAGTCTGGAACCCATTTTGGGAACTGCTGCTATGAATTACCCTTTATTTCTTATTTTTCTTTACCCCTGCATATCCAATCCATCAACAATTCCTGGCAGCTCCAAAAAATATATATCCCCAATCCCTCTAATTCACTCAGTCTCTCAGGTCTTGAAGATCTTACATGAAGCCTTGTCTATCATAGAAGGTGAAGGAAAGGCTTCTTCTTGTAAGATCTTCATGAACCTGTGGATGCTGCTTTGTGAGGCAGAAGGGACTTCGCTGATTGATTAAACTAAGGATTTGAGATGGGGAGACTATTATGGATTATCAGATGGTCCTGATGTGATCACGAAATTCCTTATAAGAGGTAGGTGTGCTATCAGAGTGAGAAGCAGCAGAAGGAACATGGAAGTGGTGAGGAGAAAACAGACATGTGGGTTAGGGTCACAAGCCAAGGAATGAGCACAGTGCCATCTTGGAAAAGGCTAGATCCTCCACTGGAGCCTCCAGAAGGAAGGTGGCCTTGCCACCACCTTGAATGTAGCTCGGTAAGGCTGGTTTTGGATGTTGGACTTCCAGAAGTAAGATAATAAACGTGTGCTTGTTTTAAGGCACTAAGTTTGTGTTAACCTGTTAGAGCAGGAACAGGGAACTAATGCTTCTAACGGGTGTCCCTGCTTCCATTCTTTCCATGTTAGAGTCCAGTTTCCACATCACAGCTGGCTGGATCTTTTCATAGTTTAACCAGATCTTTTGCTTCCCGACTTTGAACCCTCCAATATTCCTGCTGTCCTCCTCGAAGAAAACAACCCCCTTGCCTTAGTTTGGATTATCATTGGATCAACTCTGAATCATCCAGCACGTGCAGAACAAAACTGTTTTTACACAGCTGCCCCTGACTCCACATCCACCACTCATCATCCTTTCTGTCTCTCATACAACTCAGCCCTGTGTCTGCCTCAGTGTCTTTGCCCTCTCTGTTCTCTCTGCACAGAATGCTGTTCCCCTTCATTTGGGCACAGCCGGCTCGTTATCATTCAGGCCTCGGTGCAACATCACCTCCTCAGAGAAGCCTTCCCTGAATGTCCTGTATCATATTGATCCATCCTGTCCCTCCCTGACCCCAGTCACATTATCACATTTCTTTTTTAGTGGGGATAGCAGTTATCACCGCCTGGAACTAGGTTTTGCTGACTAGCTTGGTTCTTTATTCTCCATCGCTTGCCCCTCTGAGGGAAGTTCCAGGAAGTAGGCTTTGTTCACTGTGACAGTCACAAAGCCAGAACAGTGCCACACACATAAGAGGGGCTCAATAAACATCTGCTGAAATAATGAGTTAGTATTTGGGCAATTTCCTTGCACTTTGTGCTGATGATTTAAATTGGCAGTTTCCCCTAGCGGAAGTATTCCTGCCCCTTAGTAATCTCAACATTCCAAGAATGCAGGTGCCCAGGCGACGTTAACAAATCAGGAGAGCTGGGATTTGCTTTCTGCATCCTCCTCTAGAGTGGCTGTCAGGACACCGCGGGAGATTGCCCCCCTCCCCCAGCGTATGAAGAGCCCCACCAGACACGGCGGGCAGGGCTGTATCTTTCTCCCACCCTGATCCCTTTCTTTCTGTAGCCTTGGATGGAGACGTTTGTACCCAGGAGAATGGGCACGGGCCCTCCTTAAGCCTCAGCCGATTGCCCTAAACATTTGTCTTTCCCTTACTGTTCTCTTAAATGCACTGTAGGGAAAGCATGTAAGATTTGCTGATAAAAATCTCTCAGTTGGGAGTTCACCACCCTGGAAAACACATCTGATCTGATAGTGTGTTCTTCTTTTCCCGCAGCTGGAGTGAAACACTGCTAATTCGTCTTCCGCGGATATGAGCGGAATGTGAGATTATTCTGTGAGATCAATCAGAAAATTGGAACGTTCTTGGAGTCACCCATATCTATGTGCTCTGTTTCCTACCGGCTTCACCCAGTCTGCCTTCCCCGTGACTAGCAATGGTTCAGATAAACTTTCACTCTTTCAGAAATTATAGCCCAAATGAAACATTTTCTGCCACCCACAGAACAGCAAAGGGCACTCTTCATTTCTAGGCAGGCAGAGCATTTTGTAAATTGGAAACATATCAGTGACAATTATCAAGGAATAGTTTTCAAAATGTACTCCTTTCCACAGACTCTAGCAATTCTTCTTTCAAAAAGACATTAACCAAAAGTGGTGCTCTGAAAATGTCATTTGGAGCATGCAATTGAATTAATTTATTTGTTTTATGATATTTTACAGTTAGTCATGTGAGAGACTTTCACTTTCTTTTTTTTCGTCTGCTCATTTAGATAATGCTTTAAGTGCCATAAATCCCATCTACGGTGATAAAGAAACTGCATGAGTACCAATATCTTCTAAATAGAGCATGGTAATAATAAGCCAGGCTGACTATTTATTTTATCTTTCATCTGGGCACTCGGCTTCCACTCCAATTACGAAGTCTCCTTTGCCAGATAATACTTGTATTGTGGAATTAATTTTTGCAGTTGGGAAAATAGAGAAAAAGCTACTATAAACTTGAAAGCATATAAAGTCCTTCTCAGTAGAGGCACATGCAAAACATCTTCAGTGAAATACCCCAAAGACTAACTAAGATCTTAAATATCACTGCTTGTTGGAGATGGGGTACATGGAATCATGCAGAGTGTGATTCATAGTGCCTTGATTCTTGGGGCAGGGAAATGAAATGCATTTTCCCTAATACTTAAATCTTGGGCTAGATACACAGAAGTGTTGAGACCCCCCTGCCCCACAAAGTAATTGCACGAAATCTAGGATGCCAAACCACTTAGCATCTTCCACAGGCAGAAGGTTACCCCCTTTCTCCTGAATATTACTTCCATCACCGTGAATAATCACAATTTTAAAAAGTATAGGTTATTCTAGAGATCATTTGCCAGGTGCCGGGAAGCATGGTGAAGGGTCCTGTTCCTCACTGCTAATGGGAACATCCCTCAGGTCATCATTTGGTGAAGTTTTTCTGTCTAGGAGAGACTGTGTGCCCAGACTTTCAGGTTTAATATTGTATCTCCCCACAGATATTTTTCCTAAGAAAATAAAGGTAACGTCTGGCTATGTTTTAATAGAGAATATTTGTCTTTGTTTCTCCTTTTTTTTCCCCTTTAAAGTCAATATAACATTTATATTAACTGGAATTTAATCACAGAATTTTTTTATGTGTGGATCAATAGTTTTGAAAATATTCATTTGAATAATGTCACTAAAGTGTTCTCTAGCAATCTTTGAAACTATTTTATAGATTATTGTACATGTAAAAATAAGCAAAGGGACACCCAGGTGGCTTGGTTAGTTAAGCGTCTGCCTTCAGCTCAGGTCATGGTCTCAGGGTCCTGGGATCGAGCCCCACGGTCTGGCTGCCTGCTCGGGGTGGAGAGGGGTGCTTCTCCCTCTCCCTCTGCTGCTCCCCTGCTTGTGCTCTCCCTCTCTCAAATAAATAAATAAAATCTTTAAAAAATAGAAATAAATAAAAATAGCAAAATCTGATGGAAGTTACACATATAGTATTCTAAACATTTTTTGATATCAATAAATTTTGATATCAAGATTATTACTTATTTACATCTGCATCTTGGAACCTAGAAATGAAAGGTATCTATGAATGTTCTTTGAAATCACATTTAATTTTTTAAGGATTATGTCTCAAGGAAAAAGTCTGATTTGTGATTTAGCTGGGAACACCATGTCCTTAGCCATAACTGCTGGCTAAGTTTGACGCGGTGATGCCCATCCAGGTTTTCCCACGCTGGAATGGGAGGAAAGATTGATTCACGATGCCTGGTCCACCATTTGCAAGCGCCCATCTCAAGGGACAGAAAAGGTTCACTTCCCCTTTCTGAGAAAGCATTGCACCCTGTATTTCCATTTGGTAGTACTCATCACACCTATATGATCGTTTGCTTGTATAAAGGGTGGTCGTCCTCTGGTCTGTAATCCCCATGGAGTTGGGTTTGTCTATTTTTTTTTTTTTTTTTGGTGGGCAGCAAAGCAAGGTTTATTGAGTGATAGCAAAGTGATAGTACAAAGCTCCCAAGAAGGGAGGGGACCTGAAAAAGTGGTCCTGGGTTTGTCTAATTTTTCCAGAGCAGCCTGCTGTTTGCATCTTTTACTCATTCAACACGTGTTTATGGGGTGTCTGTGACGTGCCAGGTGTGATTCCAGATGAGAGAGATTTAGCAGTGAACAAAACAGACAAAAACCCCTGTCCTCCTCAAATTGCTGTTCTGAGAGTTATTCTTGATATTTTAATAATTTCCACATTTCATAGCTATTTTTGGATCTTTATTTTCCCACATAAATTTTAAGATAAAAAAAATCCAGCTGAAATTTTAAATATGATAACATTGAATTTATAAATTAATTTAGAGGGAACCAGTATTTTTATACTATGTTATCTCATTGATTTCTTTTGGTATTTCCTGATCCTTTACTCAGATCTTACTTTATGCCTTAGCATATATTCATTCATTATTATGCATTTCAATATATGCTTATTTCATTTCTATCATTTTACTATAAACAAATTTTACTGCTTTGTTATAATTTATTCATTTACTCAATAAGTGTGTTGAGCTCTCATTAATTACCATATTTTATCTGATGCTTATGCTGCATTAATAGACGAGGCTACCATCTCAAGGGTGTATGTTTTTCTCTTCACTGAAAATCATTACATTGCTAGTTTTTGTTTTTGTTTTTGTTTTTGTTTTCAACATTGGCTAGGTATTCTATTTTCTGTTGAACAGTCATAGTGGAGTACACAGGCTTGTCTTATTCCCCTCTTAAAGGAAATGAGTGAATAATTTATCCATTAAGTATATTATTTTTTGTAGGTGTTTGAAACACAACTTTTGCCAAGTTGAGGAAGTTATATTTTATTCCTAATGTGCTAAGGGCTTTTCAAAATTATAGATAGATATTGAACATTATCAAATGCTTTTTCTGAATCTACCAAGATAAGTATATGACTTTTCCCCCTAAGTCTGGTAAGTTACACTGATAGGTTACTTATTGAACTATTTATTATTGAACTACTTGATCATAATTTATTTATTTCATGCACTGTTGGATTTGAACAGACAATATTTTATTTCTATTTGTATGTGTAAGCTAAATAGACCTACGTTTTTTTTGTGCTTATACTGTTTTTATCTGTTTTGAAATTAAGATTTTATGATTCTCATGCAATAAGCTCATTAAAATTTTTGCAAATTTTTACAATACAATATGTTGTTCAACCAGGTTTCCAATTGACAAGTTGTTCAGATGACCTATTTTTTGCCCTTACAAATAAAAATTTATTTTATATACTCCTTGGAAATTCATATCAGTGATTATTGAGGAATAATTTCTTGGCAATAAAAACACTGGGATAGAATTATTTAAATTTCAAATATTTTATAAATGTGACCAAAATAGTTTCCAAAAAGGTTCACACTCCCACCAACATATTTTGAGAGTTCCTCCTTCTCAACTGTGTCCAAGCACAATTACCAAAAAGGTACTTACTTTTTGCAATATATTTGTCAAGGATGGACTATGGAGCCAGCCCTGCTTGAGTGAGAATCATAGCTCCTAAACTTACTCACTCACCTCCTGGCATTGTTGGGAGAGTCAATGAGTTAATAATGGAGAATGGAGAGTGCTTGACATATGATATTTGTTGTTCATTTGCTAATATTTTTACAGCCTGAAATATCATCATTTTGACTAACATTTATTTTATTTTTCAATGAGATTAAGAATTTATTTTTGACCTGTGTTATTTTTCTATAGTCTATTCAGATAGCTATTTCTACTGAGTTATTTGTTTCATCATGAGATGTATGCACTTCCTATAAATTAAGAAATTCAGTGCTTGCTACTCATTTAGACTATGAACTGACATTTTTTTTTTTTTTAAGATTTTATTTATTTATTCATGAGAGACAGAGAGAGAGAGAAGCAGAGGGAGAAGCAGGCTCCCAAGGAGCAGGGAGCCCGATGCAGGACTCGATCCCAGGACCCTGGGATCATGACCTGAGCCGAAGGCAGACGCTTAACCGTCTGAGCCACCCAGGCGCCCTGAACTGACATTTAACTGAAATCATCATATACCTTTTTAATTCGGTAACTTTAAAGATTCATAAAATTAAATGTATCAATTATACTCATAGCTTTTGCCTTTTTTATGTTTATACATTGTAATTATAAAAAAATAAACTTTTTTTCTTAAACTGTTAAAGCTTTATATTTTACTTTTAAACTCTTGATCAAACTGGAATTTTGTTTGACTAAGTAATAAGGTAGAAGTCTAGTTTTATTTTTTCCAAATAACAGTAATCCCAAACTAATTAATTTATGAAACATAATTCCTCCTTACACAAAATGACACAGCATCATCATCTGAATTTCTGCATTTCTTTGGGTTTGTGTGCTCTGTATCATCCAATAAACTCTTGTTTCTTCTTCATTCTAATGGTGTTAATCTTTGTAGTTTTATACTAAATTAATCTGGGGAAGTGCTGGCCCACCATTGTTACTCCATATTATCAAGTACTTCCAGATGAGGGTTAGTATCATTTTGCCAATCTCCTCTCTAATATGTTTGCATTTGAAAGGGATTTGCATAATGTATTTAAACATTGTTTCACATTTTATGCTCACAAACTAATGGCTGGTTTGACAGTGAAATATAAATATCACTGGTTTGCAAAAGTTTTAGAGGTATTGATTGTCCTATGAGGGCACATCCAGGTTTATACTTTGTGCATAATGGGCATGACCATGGCACCAGCACAAGGAACTTGAACAGAGGTTAAAGGATCCCTGTGTTTACAACGCTTTTTCATAGTAATTTCCAGCTCACAGTTGGCCCCTTTCCTCATAACATTAGCTCACACCTTCACCTAATTTGATGGACTGTCCTGAGATGCCTCATTAGCACAACAGGATGTTGGGCAAACATCTCCAAACAATAGCAGACTGTCCATAGCTGAAAAAATTTGGCCCTCGTGCCATTTTGTTCACAAACATAATTTCATTTTGCAAGTCTCAGATTCACTTGTTCAAGTTATCTGGTGGAATTAAAGGTATCACTAATGTTATCACTAAATTTCTTCATTCCTGACCTTGAAGAGGAGAATTTCAGACCTGCTACTTCTTAATTAGACATCCTTTCCATGCAATCCACTCACAGTTCTGGTGACTTGACTCTGGTAATTCTGTTTCTCTCCGTCTCCTTGGCTAAGAAATTGGCAGTGCTTCCCTCCATTCTTCCACTGTCCCTGCACTGGCCTTTGCCCCAGTCCACCAGCTCACATCAACTCTACACTAACATTAAGAGTTATCTTCTCCTGCCCTGGACTAATCATCACTGCCTTTGGAAGGGCCCTAGGGGGCTCCTGATAGATTAAATTGAAACCTCTGACGATAAGACCCGGAACAATTTTGTGGTTTGCTTTGGTCAACTGGTCCCGTCTCTTCCTCCATTCCACTGTTTCTGCTAAACAAAATCACTTATACATATTAACCTTTATTCCTATTATAAAGGAATTCTCTCTATCCACCCTTGTCCTCTCCAAATCTCTCTTTGAGCAGCGTTTCACTCTTAAAATATTTCCTATTTCCACTTTGCCTTGCTGTCCATTTCTGCAAGTCGTCTGAGTGCACCTATTTGTTCTAACTTTTTCATTTATTTGTTAAATATTATTTGACAATATTGGATCCCAGGGAAAAAACTGTCTTTAGGCAATCAGAACACAAAGTGATATTAAAAATATTAACTAATTGTGGGGTGCCTGGGTGGCTCAGTCGGTTGAGCATCTGCCTTTGGTTCAGGTCATGATCCAGGGTCCTGGGATCAAGCCCTGTGTCAGGCTCCCTGCTCAGCGATAAGTCTGCTTGTCCCTTTCCCTCTGCCCCTTCCCCTGCTCATGCTCTCTCTCCCTCTCTCTGTGTCTCTCAAATAAATAAAAAAATCTCTAAAAAAATATATTAGCCAATCGTAATGAGCATTGAGCAATGTATAGAATTGCTGAATCACCATAATGTACACCTGAAACTAATATAACATTGTATGTCACCTATACTCCAATAATAAAATTAAAAAAAAATTAACCTAGCAAGTTACATCTCTTTCCCATCTTCTGCAAAAGGAAACGGTACTACCTACCTCATTGATATTTGAGGATTATAGCAGTTACATATATAAGGTATTTAGAACATATCGACCTAGCTCTGTCTTTTCTCTATCTACTTTTTCAGAGTTCATTCATTTTGTTAGTTGTTGCCACCATCACTTCTCCAAAACCTAGCCCAGATCTTTGCAGAGAGTATGCACTCAATTAACATTTGGCAGGTGATATTTACTCATGAATGAACAGTAATGTGTCCATGTGAGTCCTATGGCAGTGTTCCTTATGTATAGAGACTTTGGTAAGTGTATATAATACAATTTAATATTTTGTATTAAGATATATCTTTAAAAATGCCTATTGCTACATATTAAAACTTTTTGACTATGTCAGCTGTTCAAACTAGTTGGTTTAAAGCTCTAATGATAATGAATACATGTCTCCATTAATAAGACAATTAAAGTGTTTAAAAACAAGGTATTTCTTTCACTACTATTACATCTTGCTTTTAAACATATCCCTGAAATTTTTAGAAATATTATCATTTAATAAATATAAGTTTATCCATTGTGTTCAAACCTTAAGTTAATCTCATAACAGGGCATTTACAATTATATTCATTATTTGATTAATTCTCCAAAAGGATAATTGTATAGACTTAATTTCAAAATACTTGGGTTTTTTTGAGATATTATTGATATATAACACTGAGTAGGTTTAAGGTGTATAATGTGTCAATTCGATACCCTTTCATATTACAAAATGACCACCGCCGTAGGTTAGCTAACAACACTATCTCATCACATAATTCTTATTTTTTTGTCTGTGTGTGGTAAGGACATTTAAGATCTACTCTTTTAGCAACTTTCATTTATATACTTGTAATTAGTAAGTAGTATTAATTATAACCACCATGCTGTACATTAGATCCTCAGAACTTATTTGTCTTATAACTGGAACTTTGAATCTTTTGCAAAGATTTCCTCATCCCCCATATCCCCAGCCCCTGGCAACCACCAGTCGACACTCTCTAGCTATGAGTTGGGATAAAGAAGCTATAGATAGAGATACGGATGAATATTTTTCAACTATGAAAAAGAAGGAAATCCTACCATTTGCAACAACATGAATGAATGTTTACGGCATTATGTGAAGTAAAATATTTCTAAGTTAAACATTTTAAATCATTTCAAATGTAAAGACAGACTTTCCTCTGTGTGTTTTTTTAATATGGCTACTTTATCCTTTTGTTAAAGAATAAAGAAGATGTGAGATATATATACTCAGCCATCAAAAAGAATGAAATCTTGCCATTTGCAATGATGTGGATGAAACTAGAGGGTATTATGCTAAACAAAATAAGTCAGTCACAGAAAGACAAATACCATTATGATTTCACTCATATGTGGAATTTAAGAAACAAAACAGATAAACATAGGGGAAGGGAAGAAAAACATACAATAAGATAAAAACAGAGAGGGAGGCAAACCATAAGAAATTCTTACCTATAGGAATCAAACTGAGGGTTGCTGGAGGGGAGGTGGGTGAGGGGATGCAGTAACTGGGTGATGGACATGAAGGAGGGCACATGATGGAATGAATACCAGGTGTTATATGCAACTGATGAATCACTAAATTCTACCCCTGAAACTAATATGTATGTATTATATATATGGCTACTTCTATCAAGAATTTGAGGCTGCTTACATATTTTTTTGCAAATTAAAGCAATCTTCCAGATAATTATAAAATAAAAATAGAAAGCAAAATTGTCAAGCACATAAAAAATGCATTTTATAACACCTAACTAGAGACTTTTGTAAGTACATTCAGTGAAAAAAGATGGCTTCATGTAGCTTGTCAATGGCAGAAATGTGACATTTCTGAAAAACATGAACAGCAGGTACTTTCTTGGAACTCCTGTCCCCCTGGAGAGCCCGCTCTGGTAGAATCACAATGGGAAAGGATTCCTCTGTTTTGTTTCTTTAGGTTTTGTGGTATATTTGTTGTTTTTTAAAATACTTTTTATGCAAGAAAATTATGTTGGTCATTTTTTAGATTGAATTTACTCTTACAATGAAGACGTCTCTAAAAGCACCAGAAATAGCTCACCCCCTTCTGAAAGTTCAAGACAGTGTCCTTTTATGATGAACTGTAAATATTCAGATAAATTATGTAATAATTACTTCTCGGATGAACCAATCTATAAGTTATGTTATGTTCTTTTAGAAGTAATAAGTATCTCAAATTGCAAAATAAAACATCATTTGAAAACACACTTACATGATTGTATTTTGGATGGACATTTATTTATTTATTTTTAAGATTATTTATTTATTTATTTGAGAGAGAGAGCACACAAGCAGGGGGAGGGGCAGAGGAAGAAGCAGACTCCCCACCAAGCAGAGAGCCCCAAACAGAGCTCGATCCCAGGACCCTGGGATCATGACCTGAGCCAAAGGCAGACACTTAACTGGCTGAGCCACCCAGGCGCCCCTGGACATTTTTTTTTTAATCAAGCAATGCATTTCAACAGTTGAAAACATAAGAAGACCCTGGCCTTCTTCCCAGATGGTCTTCTTTCACTGTATCACATAATCTTCTAGATATTTTGAAGACAGTCAATTCCAAAAGGCAGCCATTAGCTGACCTTCACATTGCTTAAAGTGTACTTAATTGTAGGCAGTAGCGGGGTCACACTTTATCTAACAATTGACATAAATGATCGTCAAGTCTTCAGGGGTGCTTCTCACAATTGACAATGAATAAAATCACCCGAAAATCACCTGGGGGCTTAGTAAAAATAAACAAGAGGAAAACAAAGAAAAACAAAAACAAATGCAATCTAACTTGTTCCATAGCCAAGATTCTGATCTTATAATTAGGGGATGGGTCAGCGTACACTTCTAACATGTACTTTAGATCATTCCAATACAGTTGGTCTCGGGGCCACAGATTTTCAGAAACATGCGTTTAAATATTTAAGAAAATTTCTTTTCAATTTCACCATCAATCTTTAACACAAACAAGCATATATGCTTTATGATCATTTGCACACATTTCACTTAATTGATGCCTTAATATTGAGTATAGAAAGCTTTTTTAAAACCATGTGACATACTCCATGATGCCAGGGATTCTTTTGAAAGATCCTGCTCTTCTTTCTGGTACTCTCTACTCCATATTTTTAAAAAATTTCCTTAATAATTGATGACAACTGTTTTAATAGCTGTTTTCAGTGATAGTTTCATCGGTGTTCCATATATTTTAAACATAAAATTAAAATTCAATTAATACACAGATGGATCATGAAAATGTACCATGAATAAAGGGTCATGATTAATCAAATATTGAGGTTTACTTGAGGTACAATTTTTTAAAAAGGAGAAAAGTCTCAATCTATATAGTTTTAAAAAAAATCAGCGTTTAAACTTGAAGTAGCTATGAAGTAAACAGATGCTCTTACATGTGTATCTTTTTCTTTCTAAGTGGCCAGCCACCTTCTACACATTCTCTTCCATGCCTGCGTCTGTCCGTGGGCAGCGGAAATAAGAATCTGCCCCAGCTGCTCATCCGCCCTTCTAGGAGGGGAAATGAAAGGTCAGAGCAGTGATTTGCCGACTACTCACAGGGCCGGTGCATTTGGTGGCTCTCAGCTAATCTTAGCACCAGAGATTTCCAGTCAGGAGAAAGTTCATTTCTAAAAGAAGGCAAAGTCCTTGGAGACTGGCCAACCTTGTAAAAAATAATGCCATTGTTCTTAGTGTTCTTTCTTTATAAGAAAATCTAGTCCATAGATCGCTGGAGCAACTTTAGAGCGATTAGTGTTCATTATGTATGATTTCCAAGTTTTGAAGCCATGAGTGTAAAGGAGGGTAAAATAATATAATGACAAATAGTCAGGAGGAATGGATGCATGGTACATAAACACACACACACACACACACACACACACACACACACAGTGAGCTAAAAAACCAAAGTAGCATTTTCATTGACTGAATATGAAGTATGTGTGGATTATGTTGTACACGTTACTTAAATTAACCTCAAAACAGGCCCATGAGATATGTGTAATTACTCCATTTCATTGACCAGAAGACTGAAATGTAAGTAGATGGAGTAACTTGCAGCTGTTTATGTTTTGCATACTTTTCTCCGTGATGGAAATAATACCATCATCCCCATGTTACAAGCAATACAACTGCCACTCAGGGAAGCAGGGTGATGTGTTTAAGGTCACTTTGTGGGAGGGAAGGCCAGGAGGCCACCTCAGGGCTCGTCAAACCCACTATCCGAATCCGTGTTTGCTGACTTCTATGCTGGGCTGGGCTTTGTGGAGATGAAGGAAAGGGGCCACTGAACACCCCAAATACGTGCCAGTAGTCTTGCTCCCTGGTGGCTGGGTATGGTTCATGTGGATGCCCCAGGCCTGTTTTGCTGTAGAGGCTGGTATCTTACCATGGAATGAAATGTTTTCCTATTATTAACTGATTATGGAGCTCATGATTAAAGAAAAAATCCACTCTGGTAGAAGTCCCAATGTAAACTGACCAGCTTGGAAAAGAATGGCACCTTATAAATTTCCAACTTCAGGGCAATAAGTTTCTTGGCTCAGATAGAATAGTTGAATAGTTGAGAAAGGGCATGGCCAGCCACATATTGCTTGTGAAGAGGAAGGCGGATAATTAGTTCAGATTTTTGTTGGCTGGCATTTTGAAAGCCCGGTAGTGATCTTTGTGTACTCTTAAAGAGTGTGATTGTAAACTTGGGTTTAATTATATGTGTTAATATGGTGGTTAAAAAAAAGAGTCTGCTAAATTATTTATAAATGGTAAATTATGGGGCGCCATGCTGGCTCACTGATTGGTGTGTTCCTGCCAGAGACAGTAGGCAGATGGTCATTAGTGAGAAGCAGGCTTCAAAACCATCAACCTTGGTCTTCTGCACAGGTCAGTGCTTCTTCTACGACGCTGTATCTGCATCCAGCTGTAGGATACAGACCCCACTCCACGTGTTTCTGTGGGATCTGGGTTTGGGGGTGACTTTGGCTAATGAGGGTGGTTATTTTTTTATTCATTGAACCTAAAAATGTTTTCTGGTTTTCTGGTTTTTTTTGTTTTAATGATGAACACTCACTAGAGGCTGAATACATGAAGCTGAAGATACAGACTGTCCAGTGAAGGGTTCAATCCTGTCAGGAAATGAGTGATCAAAGTCAGCATAGTGAGTTTAGCTGCCATCCGGAAAAACAGCAGCTATAAGGAGACACTCGAAAAGAAAAAAAAGGAGGGGGCAATCCTTTGAACTCCACTAAAAGATCTATTTTATTTTTATTCTACCTCTGTAACGTTAGTCAAGCGTACTGTTTACACTACAGAGCTGGGGCCCGATAAACACGCATTTGTGTGGAATTTATATAAATTCATATTTGCTTACATGTTTTTCATCTTCAAAAGCACAGGATACATGCAGAGTAAAATAAAAACAAATCCCCATCTTTTTTTTGCATAATAATTTTGTCTCAAGTGAAAATTCAGTGAATGTTGGGTCGAAACCAATATCTTTTGCCTCCGTAGTGAATTATTGGAGAGGTGGAAAGGAATACTTGGCACACAGTGAGGCATGTCTATGCCATGTCCCCAGTTTTTATTCCTGAGCTTTCAATAGATGCATTTGGCTGCAAGAACAGAAACACCACTTAAGTGGTTGAAGGAGACATTTGTTCTGTCTCGAGCCAAGAAGCCCAGAGATGGTGCAAGATCAATGGTGTTTCAAAGACCCAAGTTCTTTCCACGACCCTCCCATGTGGTGCTCAGAGTGGGCTGGGTCTTCAGGTTGCTAGCAGTAGGGCTGCGTCCACGCCTGCCTCTCATGTGGACACACTATGTGCAGAGGGAACTCAGTTTCTTCTTGTAGACCTCTCCTCGGCATGAAGAATCTTTTTCAAGTATTTCCCAACAGACCAATTCCATCCATTTCTGGAGGTGGGAGGTCAGATTCTCCTGAGGCACGTGGAAAGGAAAAGGGATGGATACATGGAAAAAAAAAAAATCAGAGTTCTCTCAGGAAGGAAAAAGAGTTTAAGTAACCAAAAGTGTGTGCTGCCAAGTGTTAGAAATATGGGATTATATCTTGGTTTGAGTTGGTCGTTAGAAAATGTAAGCAGTTCTGGGCTACAATGGACGTGAAGGAAGATATGAGCAAGTTTACTTTGCTGGGACTGGAAGCTACTGTTTGGTGTATGGTGTGCAGGGCTCAGCCGGAGATTCTTGCTGCTCTTCGGATTACTGTGACCGGGGACGATGGCCCTATACGCTTCCGATGTAAAATGTTTGACTTCCCTACTAGTGTTGCCCTCTCAATTTGTGATGACTAATTCTTATTAAACTTCCCAAATACGTGTACTGCTCAAGTAATTTGCCCTTTTGGATTTCTACACTAGATTTTGTACATTGTTAAGACTTTCTGTGAACTACATACCCATCCATGTCTTTGCTAGAATAAAGAGATTATGCGGGCATATAGCACAATAGAAACTCACTTTAGTGTTTTTAACTACGTAATTTCTTGATTCTATTTCTTTAGAATTTACTTCAGTTTGGGCTCCACAGACTTGCAATCTGCCATATTGTTTCCCCCAGTGTCAATGGAGTTCTGATTTAGTTCAGCACTGCTTCTTCTTGCCAGAAGCCACGCTTCTTGTCCTCAATGAATTCTACAATATCCTTATTTCCTGTGGGAAATGAGTAGATGTCCAGCGACAAGGTCAAGAAAGAGAAAAATGTTCTGGAAAAGCTCAAGTTTTTTTTTTAAAGATTTTATTTATTTATTTGAGAGAGAGAGAGAGATAGTGAGAGAGAGCATGAGCGAGGTCAGGGAGAGGGAGACGCAGACTCCCCACTGAGCAGGGAGCCTGATGCCGGGCTCGATCCCAGGACCCTGAGATCATGACCCAAGCTGAAGGCAGACGCTTAACGACTGAGCCACCCAGGTGCCCCATCTCATGTTTTAACTATTAAATTCACACATACAGAATCACAGAATTTATTGACTAAGAGGGAAAAATCACGTATTACCTGACCCTATATTTATACAACTACTTTTGAGATTATTGAACTAATGGAGCATCTCCAACAAATATTTTCTCCTATTTTTCCTCTCCTCCCCACCCTAAACTTCTGTTTCTTTTCTTTTTTTTTTCTTTTGTTTGTTTTGTTTTGTTCATCTTGGGTGGCAGCGGGTGCTTCTATTTTCCTACAGGCTCATCATTGATTACTCAGCCAATTTCCAGCTGGAGACTAAAGGCAAAAAGACATTTATTTGATAGAATTTTCCTTTAAATTTGTAGAAATATTCATGGATTTACAGGTGCTCATATCTGTACTAATTCTGACTACAAATTGTTAACCAAGTTTTCCAAATGCACACATGAAAATCTGTCTCATTCTTAGTCCGACTTTCTCAAATTTATGCAGAATGTCACTTTCCTCTGCCATACTTTTTTAAATTTAATTTAATTTAATTTTATTAGGTTATGTTAGTCACCATACAGTACATCATTAGTTTTTGATGTAGTGTTCCACGATTCATTATTGCTCCATGCAATACTTGCCCTCCTTAATACCCATCACCAGGCTAACCCATCCCCCGACCCCCTCCCCTCTAAAACCCTCAGTTTGTTTCTCAGAGTCCATTTTCTCATGGTTCATCTCCTCCTCTGATGTCCCCCCTTCATTTTTCCCTTTCTTCTCCTAATGTCCTCCATGTTATTCCTTGTGTTCCACAAATAAGTGAAACCATATGATAATTGACTTTCTCTGCTTGACTTATTTCACTTAGCATAATCTCCTCCAGTCCCATCCATGTTGATGTAAAAGTTGGGTATTCATCCTTTCTGATGGCTGAGCAATGTTCCATTGTATATATGGACCACATCTTCTTTATCCATTCATCTGTTGAAGGGCATCTCGGCTCTTTCCACAGTTTGGCTATTTCTCTGCCATCTTGAGAAGGAGCTCTGACTCCTGTCTCTGATAAAGCAAAGCCTCTTGTCCTGGTGTATGAATGACTTCAGTGGCTGGGTTTCTTCCTCACTGGCCTGGTGAGTCTTGTTGCTGCCCTTCCCCATCTAGGAGATGGTCTGCCCAACCCAGATCCAGAAATACAGAGAGGGTGTGCTGATGGCTCCCTTTGCAGGGACTCTCCATGTTCATAGCATTTCATCCTTAGGCTCAACATTTGCTGAACAATGACTTTCAAGAAAATTACTAATCTCCCTTTGGGTTTTAGAAAAACCCATCCCCCGATTTCAGCTCCTAGGAGGATAAGGGACTTCTCGTTTGCTACTCTGAACTATAGAACTTCAGAACCTCACGTGTCTCCATGGAAAATGACCTGGTTCCTTGCTTTTCACTGGAGTCTGAATTCTCTGAAGTCTGTCTTAAAATAGCTGCACTGTGTCCTGCATCCCCGTTATTCTCACTAAAGTGAAATATTATTCCAACTGCTGGCTGCTAAATGTTCTAGGAGCATGATGTAAATGTTCTTCCTGGAAACAACCAATCCATTTCTGCAAGACCTTAAATTACACTTGCTATCCCTTCTCCTTGCTCATTTGATAATGCATCTTTTCTCACTTTCTTCTCCTCATTAATATTTTCCTCTCCCATTACTTGTCATTATGGTCTATGGCCGTTGTTTAACTCTCTAAGGTTATTTATACCATTTGCATGAATAATGCTACATAAAATAAAATAGTACCACAGCAGAGATTAAGGACACTCACTTTATAATATCTGATTAATTGTGCCTACTCTTTCCATAATAAATTAATACAAAATGTGCTTCATCATATGTTATGGAGATATGTAATGCATTAAAAATATTCTATGCTCTGCTTTAATCAGCATTTCATACCAAATTCCATTATCATCTATAAAATACTTTTAAGCTGTTCATAGGCAATCCACACAAACATAATACTTACTTCCAGGGAAACCATTTAATATTTTAATCTTAAATATTATATCTATATGGCAGTAAATAAAAATTAGTAGGATGTAGTTTCTTTCTAATTATTTTGATCACTGCTAGGCCAACAATTTTTACATAAATCAAAGCATATCATTAATTAGAAAAAGTTATAAAATATTCAATAAAGAGACTAGACTTAAGAAGTTTTAAGATTTCAACTCAACTCTCAGCTCACTCAGCATGTGAATGTCAAAAGTTACTTCACATCTAAGCATCTCAGTGATATCACTGGTAGAATGGGAATAACCTGATCATCTCTCCTACCCTCATCACAAAGCTGTTGTAAGCATCAACAGTGACTTTCAGAGTACTCTGTACATATTAAAACACCATGCCCATGCAAGGTGTAATTACGACTGATTCCAAGAGTCTGAAAAAAATGCTTGTTCATGAGTGTTTCCCTCCTTTTCCACAACTGTAGGAACCTCATGCTGCTCTCTGCAAAACAGCTAAAAAACTAGGTCCCTTTACAGTGTAGTTAGTAAAGGTCCAGGTCTGTGGGTTTGTTTTCTGGGCCACTTTCCTCCCTTTCTGAGATCCTTGTGCTCTTGCAGCAGCCAGCAGGTGGTCCTGCACACTGCAAATATTTGCCTACTTGTTCTGATTTGTGTTGGTTCCTAGAGGTCCTTTGCCCCCCTGATTTTCCAAGGTATCCATGGTACCAGCTGAGCAGCCCCTGGAAACTCTGCCACGAGTTGGGACTCCCTCTCTGCCTAGGCAGCCTCAGCTGCTTCCTCCCCAGTCCACCAGGACCTCAGTAGTAAAATGGAAAACAAACTCACCCTGAGTCATGAAGAGTTTAATTCTGTTGCTACTACATATAGGTGTAGGTAATAATCTTTTGATAACCATACTTCTACACATTGTAAAACTATTATAACCTTCATGGAATTAATTTGGTTGTTCACATTAACTAATGATTTCAAGTAATCATACTTGGTCGCTGGAAATAGCCGGTGTCCCATAGGCTCCCCAGAGTTCAGCGTATTTGCTGTTTGTACCGCTGGTCAGGAATCTCAACATAAGGGAAGGCTTTATTCTTACCACTTGTGCTCATCGGGAAAAGCTATGCTTATACAATGGAAGCAAAGAGCACACTGCCCAGTCTCTTTCTCCAGAGCCCCTGATTGTTCACTCAGGCAATCTAGGTTATAGTGGGGGAGGGGTCGAGGGAGGTGCTCAGCAAGAGCTATTCTCCAGTTGGTCATTTTCAGGGCCCAGTGTGATGGAAACCCCATCACCCAGAGCTTCACCAGGGGCTCTGGAGGAGGAAGGAGAGGCCAGAGAATCATGTAGGACCTTTTTTTTTTTTTTTTGCTCAGACAAGAATGGCCAGCATCACTTCCACTTACTCTTCTTGGCAAGAGTTAACCATGTGTCCCTGTCCCACTGCAAAGGAACTGGTTGTCTTCTGTCTGCCCGGTAAGAAAGGAGAACTGGATGAAGTCAATATTGGTGATGCTTACCCCTTCTCTTCTCATCAAATCCTACCCCATGAAGAGGGGCTAGGATGGGGCCCTGGGATCCTAGGATGTGCTGACTCAGAACAACCTTATACCAGTGGATGGCTACTAGTTGGTCTCCCCATCTTTCCCCCCACACACTGTACCTACATGCAGGCCTTCCATGGAAGAGGAGGGATGAGGGCTGACAGACCAGCCAGCAGTGCTCTATTCCTTTGCATGTGGTCTGTGCCCACATCAGGGGCCTCATCCAGGGGATCACAGAAGACAGTGTGTTGTCACTTAATCAACCAGTTTGTGAAGGCCACAAAGACCATTTCTTCCACTTTTGTTTCTGGGAACAATTGCTTTTTTGTTTGTTTTTTTACAATTGCTTTTTGCAGGAAGGCTGCTGAATAGAGTTGACCCGACTTTCTCCTGGAAACCCTAGAAAGGGTTTTAAGTAACAAGCAGAACAGTGAAAGAAGAATCGCCTACATGTACTTTCCCAATCTTCAGGGCCATGGGGGTTTTGGTTGGCAACCCAACCATCTTGGGCCCCCAGATGGCCATGTAGTTTCCCACACACCCATCTTGATGCCTGAGCTCGAGTGGTAGGGCAACCATAATTATAATACATTCCCCATATCTGAGCATGAAGCCCATTTTAACTTGGAAAGTGTATTAACCAAAGAATTCAAAATAAGCAGGAATTTCAGGCAGGACTGTTTATATTTTAGCCTAAGGACCCAAGCCAAACTTAATGCATCATACTTATGGCATTATGTAGACATCTCCTTTAAATAATCAAAAAATAACAAGACTATAATTTGCTTGAAAATGCAGCAAGATCTTAGGCCCACAGACAGGCTGAATTGAGGGATGATCCCTTGCTAGTATATGACTAGCTCCTACTTTCCTCTAGGCGTGCACTCTGCAGGGGCTCTCACACATGAGAACCTTTTTTTTTGCCCCCCCCAAGAAGTGATTTTTCTCAATTTTGAAACTTCATAAGGTTCTGACTCTTGAAGTGAACAAAAATTTTTCTTTTAGCATTTGTAGTTTAGCTGGATTGAAAAGGAACAGGAAAATACAGGAGATTCACAGTCATGGGTATTAGTATTATACTGCCCCTGATAAGATGCTTTCAGAACATGTTCTCTCATTAACCATTTCTAAACGCCTGCTGAGAACACATTTAACCGTCTCACTCTTCCCTATATTTCATGTACAAGTGGAAAAACCCAGAACTACTGGATTCTTTCACCCAAGTACAAAATAGGTTTCTTTTTAATTCTAAATCTTTATTCATTACTGAGCAGGAATTGGCAGCAAAAAGTTTAATTCTGCGTGTGAATCATGCCTGCAGTACAGCAGAGAGCCACAGGCCAAGGAAGGAGGGACGCCACGGAAACAAGGGCGGCACACGGTAGGTTACCATGGTAGGAATCCGTGACTTGAATCTTACAGATTTTTTTTCATTCTTATTTGTCTTGAAGTTTTCATTTCATTTTTTTTTTAAGATTTTTTTATTTATTTGTGAGAGAGAGCATTGTGCAAGCAGGGAGGAAGGGCAGAGGGAGAGAAAGAATCTCAAGCAGACTCCCCGCTGAGTGGGGAGCCCTATGCGGAGCTCAGTTTCACAACCCTGAGAACATGACCTGAGCCAAAATCGAGAGTCAGGGGCTCAACGGTCTGAGCCACCAAGGCGCCCTGGTTTCAAGCTTTTAAAAAAATAATGCATTTAATGTTCTTTTTAAATTGAAACTTTTAATGGACACATAGAATAGTAAACATTGTAAAGAATAGGAAGACATCTTAACAGGAGCATTTTAAAGCATTTATATTTTTTCAGAAGAAAATCCCATGTAACTAACTGGGATCTGAGAGAACTAAAATGTTGAAGCTTTAACAGCAAGTCAAGCTTATGTGGTCCTTATTGACGCACAGATGCAAGCATGTGGGACGTGTGGGGACAGCCTGCTTGCAAGCCACAGACCGATGTTTTAGAGAAGACATTTCTCAGGCTCATACAAATACCTGTTTTAACTCAATAGGAATTAAAAAAATAATGTTACAGATAAGCACAATATTATCTGTAGAAATACTTTTATTTTGACAATTTGTTTTATTAAGATTTCAAACCATTTTCCACCGTTTCCAGAAAGGAATTTAAACTTGTTTTGCTCAGTCAAGCCTGCTCCGGCACGTAGCCTCCTAGCCCAGCACTGTCACCATGGGAACTTGCTCTGCATTGTTCTGCTGACTTGAGCTCCCTGAGGGGACGCATCTGGGCACCAGACGAGGGCCGGGGCCGGGGGTGGGGGTGGGGGTGGGGGTGGGGGGCGGGAAACCGGCCTGCTGAGCCCTGACTGTTGACAACAAGCACAACTGCCGTCTGAGCAACTGCCGATGAAGGACTATTCAGGTCCTTGAGGTGCTCTTCTGGCTCTCAGCACCAAAACAACTGTGGTTTCTTGCAAATGCTTGCTTTTGATGACAGTTGAACTAGCAGTGCTTTCGTGGAATGGGTGGACGGGGAACTGTGATTAACAGCATATTAAACAGTGAAACCCTCTTTTATAGTTTCTTTTTGTTAATTTAATTACTTTCTAAATTAACTACATTTCTAAATTAACATTATTTTCAAACATTCAACCATCGTTTACAGAGTTCTTACTCTATATGCTGGGCACTGTTGAGTGCTTTGCATATGTTAGTTTATCTGTGTCTTGCAACAACTATGAGGTCAATTGTGATACCATTCCCATTTGACTCATGACAAAACTGAGGCACAGAGAAATCAAGGTTGTTGCCTAAGTCATGTTACCAGTGAGACATGAAGCCAGGATTCAAGCCAAAGTCTGGCTCCAAATCTATGCTCACAACCAAAATACCACACTTAGTGCAGGTCTTATAACTCACTAGGCTTGGTCTAAGTGGATGCCTGGAAACAGATTGAGTGGAACCCACGTCTGCAGGAAGGTGTGTCCAGTGAGCACCCTTCTCTCTGCCTTCCTAGTTCATCCCTTCAACATGACCTTACTCAGCTGATACCCAGGGCCCTCAGCTGTTTCTCCCATGCATCCCCATCCCAACAAATAACCCATTTCTTTGCCCTGGCTCTTTTACGTCCATATGTTTTCTCCCTACCCCCAAACTCCCCACCCCAAAGAGTTTTTCCTGTCTCCTGTGTTCTCATTCAAATTACATGATCATAGAAGCAGACTTATCTATGGTTCAAGGGCAAGAGACATGGCTTAAGAATCTATGAATCCAATAATTCTCATTGGATGTGAGAATTACAAGTAGTTTTATTTTCTTCTTTATTCATTTCTTTATGTTTCCCCAAGATATTCCCCAATGACAAGATGTTAGGTTTTTATATTCAGAAAACTAACAAATTCTACAGAAGATCAATGCCAGCTACAAAATTATATATGAAGGCATTAAAGGGCAATTTGAGGCTATGCTATGCAGGGAGAGTATCTCAGGAGCCACATCATGAGGTCTCTGCTGACCTGGGATACATGATAGCCAAGGAAAGTGGGATGAAAAAGGGACTAGAAATCTAACTTTATGAGGTGAAAGAATGAAAGAATTTCTAGGCTGAAGAAGAAATATTTATAGGCAAGAATAACTCTTTTTAAAATGTGGATAGGAAATTTGTAGAGGTTTTAATAATATTATTTTATGTTGTTCATCAGGGCAGTAGAAATCAAAGTGTAGAAATTTTAGGAAGTTATATTTCAATTCAATTATAGGCAATGTTTTTAACTTAATACAGATATACAAAAAAAAAAATGAAATTGGGCAATTCTTGGCAGCAGTGAGTTCCCTACCACTTAAGGTGTTAATCAAATGTCACACACTATACTCTGGCTGTTACCGTGAAGATCTTTGCTTTCGTCCACCGAGCCCTCAGCTCGGACACTGATGGAGCTTCTGCAATCGCCATGTGTTGTGTTATGTCATGGTGATATGAACACAATTACATAAGACAGTATCTTGTCTTTTATCAGCTCATACTCCATAGAAGAGACAAAACAACCATGTCTGTAATAGTGTGTAAAATGTGCTGTGATGGCCCAAGGGAGAAGAATTTACAATTTAAACAGAGATTCTTCGAACTTTGAGGTGCTGTCAATCTTTCATTGTAATCTGGGAGAGGATGAGGCTGAGCCCGGCTCCACAGGACATATTTAGAGTCAGGGATTGTCCCTTAACCACACAAAATGACTACTGTTCTGTGAAGGTAAGGACCAGAGAGAGTGCCAGAAGTCTCCCAGGTAACCAACTGCCTGTTGTTTGAACTTTGGTAACTTTTTGATGACTTCCCAAATTGAGTTTTAAAATAATCTGGAACCATTTTTTAATAAGAGATGTAGAATCAGAAATAATCAAGACCTTCATAGAAGAAGAAGCCTGGCCAAAAGTTAGACACCTGAAGGTTCTCTTTAGAAACACTGAGGGGTTATATTGTCGCAGAGTATAGTTTGTGTACATGTTAAATACATTTCAATTAATGTGCATACATATACCGAAAATGTACATACCTCACATGTGCACAGCTCAGCCCATTTTCTGACCATCAACACAAGAGCAAATTCAAGAATGAAAACGTTATCACCACTCCAAAGGTCATTGTAGCCACCATTTTCCTAAGTTCTACCAGCATGGATTAGTTTTGCCTGCTTTGGGTCTTCATAGAGGAGCAATTGCATGGTGTGCTTGTTTGCGTTTGGGCATTGTGTTTGACATTACACTCGTAAGCACCATCTGTATTGGTGCGTATTATGCTGCTGTGTTCATGCATATTGAACAGTATGGTGTTATACCGTATGGACATCCCATCATTTATTTACTCATTCTTCTAGACTTGATGGACATTTGGGTAATTTCTAGCTTGGGGATTTTATGGATAGTGCTATGATAATTTTTGTATTGCTGCTCCTATATGGACATTTATCTTGAGCATATAACTGAAGCATAAATGTTAAAGCATGTAGTACTAAAATATTCAGTTTAGTTAGATGCTGAAAATGTTTTTCTAGAATGATTTTACCTATTTACACTCCTAACAGTATAACATAATTCTACATGCTCCACATTTTTTTCAACATTTAGTTATTGATAATCTTTTAAATTTTTTAACCATGTGTAGCAGTAATATATTTACTTGTCTCTGGTAAGTGGTGAGATTGAGCCCTTTTAGTTAAAGTGCATCAGCCATTTGCATATTCTATTCTGAAAGGTGTTTAATTATTTGGGTTCATTTTTCCATTGTTATCCGTCTTTTGTTATGGATTTGTAGAAACTCATCTCCGTTCAGGATGGCATTCATTTTTGTATTACAAATATCTTCCAATTTGTACCTAACATTTTTATTTTGATAACAGTGTCATTTGAGGAATGGAAGTTCTTAATTTTAATTTTGCCCAATTGATCAACTCTTTTCTCAAAGGTAGGTGTTCTACCTGAGATACATGCCTGCCAAAAATCATAAAGATACAATTCTATGTTACTTTCTAAAAGCTTTTTTTGTTGTTAACTTTTACCCTTGGATTAACAATCTATCTAGGCCTTATGCTTGTTATAGTGTGAGGAATGAATCAATATTACTTTTTCCATATGAATAGCCAATTGGCCATGCGTCATTTATTGCAAATGACATCCTTTCCCTGTGGAATGATAGGGACACTGTTGTCACAAGTCAAGTACCTAATGTGTGTGGGTTTGTTTCTGGACTCAATCATGTTCCACTTATAAACACTGTCTTGATTTTTAGAACTCTATTGATTACATAGAGTCAGGGCTTTGAAAGGACTACAAGGCTACACAGACAACATTCATGTGTCGCTGTCCTTAACCAACTGAGCCACCCAGGCGCCCTCATGTGTTGCTGTCCTAAAGACAAATGGTGTACAGCAGCGGGAGCAGGAGGGCACCCGGACAGATCAGGGAGCCCCGATATTCCAGGGACAGAATACACCCCCTCCTCCGTTGTGCAGCATGTGTCTCATTACCAACCTCCATGCTAGATGCCTGGTCACCGCGAGCCAAGGTGCAAGGTTACTTTTCCAGGTTAACTGGATCCTCTGCTCAGTCTATCAGCTGAAATCAGATATCCTCAGTTGAGGCTTTCAGTCCTCTTGCAAGCTCATTGGTGTTTGGCAGAGTTCATGTCCTCAATTATCGAACGGAGGTCCCTGTTTTCTTGTTGACTGTCGGCCAGGGGATATTCTCAGCCCACCCCCATCCACCAGCAGTTCACAGAACAGCTGCTTGCTTTCTTCCAGGAGGGCAGCAAGATTTTGTCATCTGCCTTCTTCTGCCTTTTAAAAGGTTTGCATGAGTAAATCAGGCCCACCTGGGTAATCTCTGTGTCTTAAGGTCAACATCTGGAAATTCCCTTTGCAGAAGTACCCCGATTAGTGTTTGATTGAGTAGCCTGGGGACAAGGGTAGTAGGGAGGTGGGGCACTAGGGGTGTCTTCAGATCCTTGCCTACCTCACATGCCCTAGATGCCAGCCCATTTCACTGAACTACCTCCTTTTGCATCTGCAGGAACATACTTAACAGCCCCTCCTGGGTCAGTATGCCGTGCTTTATCCTCTTTCCGCATACCATGTCCTCTGTCTCTTTTTCTTTGCTTTGTTTTACCTATTTTTTTAAATCTTTTTACTAGGCTGACCACCATCCTTTCCCCTCCTTCTGGAATAATATCTCTTCTACGCAAACAATATGAGCCAACAGTCTTTCTCCTCAGCTTTCTTTCTTCATTAAAAAGAAATTCAGCTATTTCTAGCAGTCCTAGATCTATGATAATTTTTCCCAAGACTTTTAGAGCATTTCTGCCAATGCTGGTTTACCCACTAATCGAGTACTTGCTGTTTAAAGACATAAAGAAAAAAATAAAATGACAAAAAAATAAAATAAAGACATAAAGACAACTTGAGTATATATTTTGGACATGAAAAAAGATGAGTTCTCCAAGATGTCACATAGGCAGTAGCCATGCCCAAATGCACTTCAGTTTGAGGGTGCCAAAGAGATTTTACAGGCACACTCAGCAAATATTTGTGCCTCGGTGGCAGATAGGTACGCCCACTGAGTCATCTGTAAACTGATACTGGTTTCAGTTTTCCAAATATTCTTTACCTTGATTATTGCTTCACACTTGTAAAAACAGGGGACACTGGCCTATAGACTTGAGGATAAGGATACTATGACAGGTTGGGCATACAGAAGACGTTTTATGTTCCTTGTATCCAGGCCACTTTTCCACTGAGCACTACTCAGCATTGGCCAAAAGCTCCAGTCTTCTTAGCTTGTAACACAGCATGAGTTTTAACTTCGCAGTGGTCCTGGTTTTTACTATTAAAGGCACCATTTTTTTTTCCAGTTCTTGAGATTCTGTGTGTCATCTCCAAGGTCTATTAGCTTATATCCTTTTTTAAAAAAAGATTTTATTATTTATTTGAAATAGAGAGAGAGAGAGAGCACAAGTAGGCAGAGCAGCAGGCAGAGGGAGAGGGAGAAGCAGGCTTTTCACTGAGCAGGGAGTTCAATGCGGGGCTCGATCCCAGGACCCTGAGATCATGACCTGAGCCAAAGGCAGACACTTAACCAGCTGAGCCACCCAGGCGCCCCTATCAGCTTCTTTCCTAACCCAGACTGGACTATTAAATGGGAGGTCTACATGTATGAATACACCTGCATCTAACATATCCTTAATCAAAGCCAAAATTTCTTGATGATTCCAGGTATCCTAAATTGTTTTAAGTTAGCCTCTCAAGATGGTTTAGGTTACCCTCTAACATGGCCAATTAAAACAGGATGAAGAGGAGATTTGCACAGCATCCTCTTTCCCCTAGGGGTTTGTGTAATGGGAAAGCCCTCCCTTCAGACCTCACATCTGCTCCTATAATACATCCTGCCGGGAGGACACAACTCCATACACCATACACTCCTAACTTGATTAAATTCCCCTGTGGCTTTTCATTAGAAAGTTTTAGTATGGCTTTACCTTCTTTACCACTGTTCAGAAATGTCAGTCATGTTTCTTTACCACCCCTGGCCACTCTCCCCAAATCAAGGCAAATGGCATTAGGTCCTCTTCTTGGGGGGCGGGGTGCAGGGGGAAGGCCTCAAGAAACCCTGACGTTCTCTCACTCAAATCATCAGCCTTCCCTTCACCTCACCTGTATTAATCACCCCTGGAATTGGAGGGATGCGAACTTCTCTTGTGTGTCATCATTAGATTTTTTCATTCATCAAGGCTAGGCTAAACTGAGCAAGGCTGACACAGGTTTTGTTTGTTTGCTTGTTTGTCTTATGATGTGAGCTGTTGATAGAGCAACCAGACACCTTGTCCTTTATAGTGGTTATTACCGTTTTAGTAGTGACTCCATCTATCCTCTCCCTTTTTGTGTCATGTTTAATTAAACCATTTCCACCCAGTTTAATTGTTCTGAATGTTGGGGGTTCTTTTATTCTTGCTGCTTCCATTTTGGGGAATAATCCTGATCCCTCTTTTTTAATTGTTCCTGCAATTCAACCCCATTTACAAGTTCAGTAGCCCCAGAAGGAGTATTCCAAGTAATATATAAGGAGATGTTCACTTTGCAAGATCATTTTATTCACTCCCCCCATGTAGCTCACCAGATTAGGAATTTGTTCATCTACTGCATCCTGAAAATAAAGTAGCTAATTGAGTGCCCTTTGCAATAACTAAGGCACTCTTCTCTTCAGTAATACCTAATGCAAGCAAAATAGCGCCTTCACCACCAATGTAAAACATCCATTGCAGCAGTATTTTATCAAGATACTACAGATACACCTCAAAAAGCGGTTTTATTCTCTGACTGAAGAACAAGTGATTCAGGCACACATGTATTCTTTCTGTGATTATTGGTAAGACAAGGGTCATATTGCAACCAACACTCAGCTCCCATCTCGTGTCACACACATTCCCTTTACAAACGGTGTCATCAGCCACAGTTTGCAGGATCTGGCCCCCTTGGGACCGTTTGCAGTTAACTCTCATTTCCACCAAATCAGCCAAAGCAGCTACCCAAGTTCTGAGTTCCTGACTGACTCTGTTTCTCTCTGAATCTCTTTTTTAATCACTTAGCTATTTTACCCATTTCTGAAGTTGACCCCTGCAAGTGTATTATATCCATTGATATAAATGTTATCACTCAGTAATCTCAGCCTGTGAGTCACCTCAACCCAAAGGTTATCTGGGAATTTACCTGCTGTCCCAGGAGTGCTCCCTGCACACCTTTATCATTTCTCTTCCCAAACAAGGCTGCACCTGGGAGACCCCCCCCACTTCCTGCTCTGTCTCAGCTGTCCCCACAGTGAAGGCCTGCTGTGCCCCAGAAGGATTTCTTTGAGCTCTCCTGCCCCATCCCACCCGTGGAGGGTTGCCGCAGTGCACTCAGGGAAGACGTAGGGCACCTTGTGGGGATTCCTCTCTGTCCCTTGCCTTGCAGACAACATCTATGAGTTCTCTTCCTTGCACAGGGTGAAGCCCCAGGTTGCCTTGAGGTTTCACTATGCTCTCGGCTTCTGTTTGCAGCTTTTGCAGACTGCTACCTTGCATTTGGTAAGGGCCCTGGGCAATCAGCAATCTCACCTCATCTCCAGCTTTCTGCTGCCTTGCCTCTGGGGAAGACCACAGGCTGGATGGGCCTCCACAGCAGCTTCCTTGTCCTTGTTCCGAACTCCTTTGCATGAGGGAAGGCCATGCCTCAGAGGCATCTCTCTCTACACTTTCTTTCCCAGTCCACAGCCTTCCATGCACTGCTGCTTTAGACTGAAGGAAAGGTGTTTGCGTGGAACACCCTTTGCTCTCCTGCTCTGTGCTCAGGCTTCAGCACACTCCCACCATAAACTCAGTGTGAGCTACAGAGATCACTGACGGGAAGTGGCCAACCTGATCTGTGTCTGTTGCTCCTCGAGGTCCCAGTATGCCTTACCAGCCCTGGAACACTCATTAGAAGTTTGCACGGTTTCTCCTCACCATCTTTCACAGCAGTGCCACCCCCTCCCACTGCTCGCCCAGAACATCCTCTCACCAAAAAAGGAAATCTGACGTATGCTTCACGCCTTGTTAAAAAATTCATTCATAATGGGTGATAGTATTAAATGTGAATTGCAAAATTACATGACCTCTGGAAGGAAACCTAAAACATAAGAAAAAACCTGCATGACCTTGTGCTGGAGAACAGTTTTTAGATATGACATCAGAAGCACAAACCAGAAGTGAGAAAAATGTAAATTGGACTTTATCAAAATTAAAAATGATTGCTGTGTTTAAGACACTGTCAAGAGAATAAAAAGACTGGGAGAAAATATTTGCAAATCCTACTTGTGATAAGGGACTTGTGTATAGAATGTATAAAGTAGTATTAAAACTCATCAAGATTCAAACAAACAACCCATTTTAAAAATGGGCTGCTCACAAAAGACTTATTTTAAATATAAGAGCACAAAGATATCCTTTTCTTGTTTGGGTGTAGGAAGTCATGGGAGACTTAATATTACCTTTTTAACAAGAATAATCTGGATAAATTATACGATCTTAGTTTACTAAAACCTGTAAGAGAGTATACAAACATTTTATATAGATAAAGCTAAAATCCATAAAGTGGTGACCTTTCATAAAAGAGAAGTTTTGTCGGGGCGCCTGGGTGGCTCAGTTGATTAAGCCGCTGCCTTCGGCTCAGGTCATGATCCCAGCGTCCTGGGATCGAGCCCCACGTCTGGCTCCCTGCTCAGGGGAGAGCCTGCTTCTCCCTCTCTGTCTGCCTGCCGCTCTGCCTACTTGTGCTTTCTCTCTGTCTCTGTCAAATAAATAAATAAAATCTTAAAAAAAAAAAAAAAAAAAAAAGAGAAGTTTTGTCATTAGGTACAAACACATTTGTACTGATTAAGTCTGCTTTTATCATTATATAATATTCCTCTTTTTATCTAATAATCCTCCTGTTAAATTTCACTTTGAAATATCCGTCAGTTAAAGAGTTCATGGTATATCTCACTCTAGTCTTTTCCTTTTTTTTTTTTTTTTTTTAAGATTTGATCATTTATTTTAGAGAGAGAGAGCGTGTGGTGGGAAGGGCAGAGGCAGAGGGAGAGAGAATCTTAAACAGGCTCCTTGCTGAATGCGGAGACTGACGTGGGACTTGATCTCACAATGTTGAGATCACGACCTGAGCCAAAACCGAGAGTCAGACACTTAACCAATTGCGCCACCCAGGCACCCCTACTTTTAACCTTCTTAAAGAAAGTAGGTTTCTTGTAGACAAACTATATGTGGGTGTTACTTTTTTTATACAATATGACAATCTTTGTATTTTAAGTGGTATGTTTAGACCATTCACATTTAAAGTTATGATTGATAAGGTTCGATTATAATCTATTGTCTATTTAGCTACTTCCTATTTGTTCCATTTGTTCCTTGATTTTTTTTCTATATCAGCCTACTTGTTTTTATTGAGCACTTTTTGAATATATTTTTTTTCTTCTATTTACTTATAATTTGTAAATCTTTTAAAAACATTTTAGTAGTTGTCCTAGGGTTTATATTATACATTTCAAAGTAAATGGAGTCTACCATCAGATAATGTCATATTGTTTTACATATAATACAAGGACTTTATAACAATATATTCCCTATATCTCTCCTCCCATCCCTTGTGTTATTTTCATTATATATTTCAGTTTTACAGAGGGTGCAAATATGAATCACTTTATTCCCAATATTGCTTTAAGTAGCTGATTATCTTTTAGAGCAATTAAAATAAAGTTATTTCATCTTGATTGAGTTGCTTTTTGATACCCTTCTTTATGAAGATCCAAGTTTCTGACATATATTCCTCCTACTTGAAAAACTTCGCTAACGTTTCTTACAGACAAAGCTTGCTGTCTTCAGTTTTTGTTTGTCCAAGTATTTATTTCTTTGGAAGTGTATCTTTTTTGGGTACAAAATTCTGGTTGGCAGTTTCTTTTGTTGTTGTTAGCACTTTAAAATGTCCTTCCATTGTTTTCTTGTTTGTATACTTTCTGACAAAAAGTCTGCTTTTATTCCTTTGTGGATAAAGTGCCCCTTTCCTGCTGTTCTACCCTCTGGCTGCCTTGGAGGTTTTCTTTTGTACTTTGTTTTTCAGCATTGTGACTATGATATGCCTAATTGTGAGTATTTTGCCATGTAACCTGCTTTATGTTCTCTTAGTTTTTCAGATCTATGGTTTGTTGTTTGTCACTAACATTAGAAAATTCTGGTCTTTACATCTTCAAATATTTCTTCTCTTTTCTTTTCCTGCTGGGACTCCTATTACATGTGTATGAAACTATTTTCCCCCCATAACCCTGTTATTTTTATTTTTTTCATTTTTTCTTTTTGAATTTCAGTTTAGCTAATTTCTATTCACTTATATTCAAGTTCACTCACTATTTTCCTAGGCTGTGTGGAATCAACCAAAGAGCCAGTTGAAAACATTCTTAATCTCCTCTCAAACTACTCTGTTTTTGATTTCCAGAATTTCAATCTGATTCTGTCTTTAGTTTCAATCTCTGCTGAAATTACCCACTTGATCTTGCATCTTGTCTACCTTTCCCATTAGTCTTTAATGTGACAATCATAGTTATTTTTAAATCCCTATCTTACATTTCTAATTTTGTGTCATTTTTAAGTCTGCTTCTAAGAATTTCTTTTCTTTTCTGATTGGGTTTTTATTACCTTTTTAAAATCTACATAATAACTTATTAAAATTGAATATGTTATATATGACAGAAGACAATGAAGTTAAATGGTTTTTATGCATGATTATGTCTTTATTTCTATTATTTTTAAAATCACCAAATATTAATCCTTTTAGTATTATCCCTATAGTTCTATACTTCCATGTACCATTCTTTTTATTCAGACTAAAGGACTCCCTTTGGTGTTTATTGCACCAAATATCAATAACTTCTCCCAGTTCTTTTGTCTGATAGTGCCTTTTCTTGTTTCAGTTCTGAAAAAATACCTTTTCTGGATGTAAACTTTATAGACAGTTGTACCTCATTATTTATAGATTTTATATTTGCAAATTCAGCTGCTTACTAAAATGTATTTGTAACTCAAAATCTATACATAATGCTTTCATGGTCATTCATGGACATGTGTCGGATGGCAAAAAATTTGAGTCACCAGTGCACATGGTCCCAGCTGAGGTTGTACGAGGCAGTGATCCACCTTCTTATTCTGGCTCACGTGCTGTAAACTAGTGGCCTTTTCTTGGTCTGTTTAGGGTCATGGTGGTATTTTTTTTTTTTCCATTTTTGTGCTGTCAGTGATTTCATTGTTTGAAATGGCCCCCAAGTATGATGCTGAAGAGCTGTCTAAGTGTTTCCAAATACAATAAGGCTGTGATGTGCCTTATAGAGAAAATACATAGGGAAACTTCTTTCAGACACAAGTCAGAGTTGTAGTTACAGTGCTGTTGATCATGAGTTCAATGTAATAAATTTACAATGTGCATTAAATAAGGTGTATTTAAACACAAATATACATAAAACAAAGTTTTGTATTGGTCAGTTGACAAAGTTTGAAGGAAACTGTGTTTTCCCTATGAGAAGTGGCTCAGTATTTCCTAGTACAGGGTTCATGGTAATTTTTTAACTACCCTAACTACCATGAGTAATGAGAATCAACTGCATATATACAGTATACATATGTGTGTATGTGTGTGTTCCAAGCTTTTTGTTATTCTGAGTGGTTGTGCTGATTTACTTTTCTCCAATTCATTATCATCAGAAACAAGAGTTCTCTGATAAATTTATTTCTGGTTTTTGTTGTTTTGAAATGAAATAAGGCAGCATAGTATAAGTGGTAATAAGGGAAAGTGACCAGCGTTTGTTAGTTACTAAATATTAATTAACTATTTAATTTTTACAATATTTCTGTTGTTTAGACAGTCTTATTTATGAATGGGTAAAAGGAGACTCAAAGAGATTAAGTAACTTGCTAATGCTTGGATTTGAACTTAAGTCTGTTGGCTTCATTGCCAACACTCTTACTTTGATTGTCACTTCACTCATTGATTCCATTTTCTCATCTAAAAAATAATTGCTAATAATCTTACATGCACAAGAATGTCGTGAGTATGAATTAGAGGATGTCAGTGTCAGAGACACACAGTAATTGCAAAACAGTGCTTGTCACATCAGATCTGTCATAGCTCCTCTCTAAAATACACTTAGCCTAAGAAAATAGCATGAGATTTCAGAAAAAGTATCTACAATGTGTGTTAATGAAGATCCAGTGGTAGCTAGAAAATCAATATATGACACACTTTTTCATTATGATGTGTTGTGATGGTTCTATTTGCAATGTTTCACAGAGGACAGTTATTTTAGTGCTTATAAGAGTTGTTAGAACGGCCCTTTGGGAGTGTTAATGCCTAAGTTTCTTCATTAACTAGAAAGATGAAAATCTGCCACCGGGCACTATAACGTATTTTAACAAATCACTCAAGAGGATAAGGTCACTTCTCCAATTTTATTCTCTAACACTTGGGTGTTTCCATGTGATGACTTAGAGGAAAATGTCTAGTTCACTCAGCAAAACTCAGTACTTGCTCATATGACTTAGCCCAGCAGTGTTTTAGAAAAACACTTAAAAGCCCTACCATTTATCCAGTCCAAATATCAGTGGATCATTGTACATGCTTCTGAGATGCCTTGAGTCAACCTGGCAAAATAGCTAGTCATATATTAAACTAATGACCTTCCCCCTAAACAGGGCCTTCTGCATTTTCTCTTGTCGCTAGAATCACTAACCACCTAGTCACCCAAGCCAGAATCCTAGGAGTGATTTTTAATTCCTCTTTTGCCTCACTTACATGACTAAACAATAAATCTGTGTATTTTATTTTCTCAGCTTCTCAAGTGCAATTAATTCCACCAAGCCCAGATTAAGGATGCCTCCAGATAGCAGATCCATCATCCTTCCTTGGATTACTTAAAAGTCCCTTCGTGAACCTTCATGCCTTTGGCTTGGCCCTTAAATCCAACCTCCACAAAGCTATTGAGTGATCTTTCTGAAGCAGAAATGGCCATGCTGGGACATTTTATTGCCCACAGCAGATTACCTGGCACATTGTACTTCATAGTAAAGATGTGTTCAATAGTGTATTGAACTGGTCGATGCAAGTGGGCTGCATTTCAGCCTTGCTGACTTTCACAACTTCATTTCGTGATCAGAGTACATGTCTATTCTTGACTCAAGAGAAAAAAAAAAACCTCAAGAATGGAGATCTAGATTTAATTGTTGTCACTTTATAGGTGGGAGTTTAGACCATGGTAGTGTGTGTGATTGATTAAGAAGCTAGAAATATTTCTATAAAAAGGAGACATTCTTCACCAGACATCACATTTTTTCCTACTTGATATGGAGATATTATAAGCTTGTAATTTTATAATGTTTTATAATTCACAGAGAAATAGCCTATATATTCATTCATGTGAACATTTTAATAACTGTGTAAGGTAGGGCTCATATTACAGTTAATGCAAGGTAGGCCCAGAAAGGTTTCATAATGTTTTTAGAATATTATAGATAGGAATTGGTAGAACCCATACTTGATTTCTAGGTTGAGGGAATCTCTCTGGTAGGCTGCTTTGCCTTTTTTCCATGAAAGCTAACAGTGTTGCTTTTGCACCAGCTGACCACACTTGGAGACCCTACTGTGTGCCTGCATTGTGCTTCTATGTGTACTACAAAGATGAACATAGCCTTGCTCTTCCAGAATTACTATGAAGACAGAATATAAATCACTAAATACAAATAATGCACCACGTGCCATTACAAAGCTACAGACAGAAGACTGCTGAGCCCAGAGAAGTATCCATGGCGACAAAGGAGGCAGCAACATAGAGGAAAGCAAAGCAGTGTCTCTCCACTTGATGGACTAACAGACACAATTTCCTTCTGCTTCCATATTCATCATTCACACAACAAACACAGTCTGAGCGAGCATATGAATCTGGTCCTCTTCTAGGTGCTGGCAAAAGGGTAATAACTCAGTAGAACTTTTGCTCTCATGAATATATAGATTCTAGTGGGATCCAGAGAAAGAGAATAAACAAAATGTCAGATGGTAATAAGTGACAAAAGAAAAATAAAGCATGGAAATAAAGCATGGAAGGTGGGAGAAACACTTGTGATTTTAAGTGGAATAGTCACAAAAGATTCCATGGAAAATATGGCTTTTCAGCAAATATTTTGTATTACTTTCCTATTGCTGCTGTAGCAAGTTCCCACAAACTTTTCAGCCTAAAAAGTGCCAATTTATATTCTTACAGTTCTAAAAATCACAAGTCCTAAACCAGTTCCACTGGGCTAAAGCTTCAAGCTCTTAGCTAATGTAAATGGTATTGTGTTTTTAATTTCAAATTTCACTTGTTCATTCTGGTATCTAGGGAGACAGTTGGCTTTTTATTACCTTATATCCTACAACCTTGCTATAGTCACTTATTATATCCAGGATTTTTTTGGTCAATTTTTTCAGATTTTCTACATAGATTGCCATGTTGTCTGTCAACAAAAATAGTTTTATTTCTTCCTTCCCAAACTGTATATCTCTTGTTTTTCTTACTTGCTTTATTCTACTAGCTAGAACTTCCAGTATGATGTTGAAAAGGAGTGGTGACAGGGGACATGTTTGCCTTGTACTTGACCTTAGTGGGAAAGCTTTGAGTCTCTCACCATTAAGAATGATATTATCTATAGGTTTTTTGTAGGTAGTCTTTATCAAGTTAAGGAAGTCTCCTCTTTATCCCAGTTTACTAGAAATTTTCATCATGAGTGAGTGAGTATTGGATTTTGATTTTCTCTGTATCTATTTATATGATCATATGAGTTTTCTCTTTTTACTCTGTTGGTGTGATTGATTACATTATTTGATTTTCAAGCATTAAACTAGTTTTGCATATCCGAGATAAATCCCACTTGGTCATGGTATATAATTCTTTTAAACATTGTTGGATTCAATTTCTTGTTGAGAATTTTTGCGTCTGTGTTCATTGAGGATATTGTATTGTAGTTTTCTTTCTTGTAATGTCTTTGTCTGGTTTTGGTATTAGTGTAATACTGTCCTCATAGATGATTTATAAAGTATTTCCTCTTCTTCTAGCCCCTAACAGAGACTGCAGAGAATTGGTATAATTTCTTCCTTAAGTATCTGGTAGAATTTACTAGTGAATTCATCTGGGCATGGTTCTTTTTTTTAAATGGTTATTAATTATTGATTCAACTTCCTTAATAGACATAATAGTCCTATCCAGATGGTTTATTTCCTCTTGTATGAATTTTGGCAAATTGTGTCTTTCAGGGAATAGGTTCATTTCATTTAGGTTATCAGATTTGTGGGCATTGAGTTGTTCATACTATTCATTTATTATCCTTTCAATGTCCGTAGAGTCTTTACAAACTTATATTTTAAAACAATATTCTGGATGATATCGTGAGAATAAATTATAGAGGGACAAGTGTGGAGGCCAGGCAGATAGCTAGAAGATGATTTTCATAATCCAACTGAGAAATGATGGTTGTTCAGGTCAGTATGCTAATATTGGTGGTGGTAGGAGAAAGAGAGCAGCCAGTAATGACTAAGGATTTTAGTAAAAAAAAAAATCTGGAAGAATATGGAAAACACTGTAGGAGGAATGTGTTTTGACACAGGGCAGATCAAGAGTTCAGTTTTTGGTATGCTAAATTTGAAAATCATATTCCTATTTCAAATGGAAATGTTGAAAAGGCAGCTGGATCTATAAGTCTGGAGTTTAGTACAGACATCCAGGTTGGAAACAGAAATTTATGTTGTATTCAGAAATATGAGATTAGGTTAAATTATCAAGTTTTGGTAGAGAAGAGATTGTTGTAGCAAGCAAACCCTGGATCACTCCAATTAAATGGTTAGGAAGATGAGGAGGAACTGGGTAAGTAGCTGAAAATGAATGGCCAATGAGGTAAGCATAATGCCAGGATAATTTGGTGTCATGAAAATCAAGTACAGAAGGAGTTAAGTGAAATGAAGATTGGACATGAGATTCAAATAATGTCAAATATTATTTGTAATATTAAATTGTCAAATATTAAAATACTAATCTGTCAATTACTTAATATATATTAAGTATATAATATAATATTGTAGCTTCTAAAGATAGAAATAGATATATAGATAGAGTTATGCTATACCTATAAAAAAAGATTTACAAATGTGCAAGGCATCAATTGAGGGAATAGTTTGGCAAGAGCTGGATTGGAGTCGGTTCAAGGATAATGGGAGGTGTAGAATCAGAAGTAGCCCATCTATGGAACTGTTTTGAGGGGTTTAACTGTAAAGTGAAAGAAAGAAATGGAGTGCATACTGAGTAATGGGATCAAGTAAGGATTTTTTTGGTTACTTTTAACTTGAGAGAAATAATGTTTGAGTGCTGATAGGAAACATCCAGCAAACATGGGAAAAATGATTATGCAGGAGAGGATAGCCAAAGTGATGATTTTGAGTAAGTGAGAGGGGATGGAGCCTGGCACATAATTAGAGCATCTGACCACAGCTGGGGGCACAGAGAGTTCAGTGAGAGAGAGGAGAGAAGGCAGGATAGATGGGCAACGATGGGTCAGTGTGGTGGGAGGTTATGGAAGTCCTCTTCTAATTTCTTCAATTCTTTCTTCCAATGAATTAGGAAGTAAGGTCATGAACTGAGAGAGAGAATGAATAACAATGCTGATGTTTTGAAGAGAAGGTATGGGATATTGACCTGACAGAACTGGAGAGTGAATGGACTAAAGAAATATACTGTGAATAACAGTCTCAATTAAGGATCCTGTTAGGTCACTATTCCTTACTGCAAAGTGACCCCAGTTCACAGGGCTGCTGGCTGCTCCCAGACTATTGATCGTCACATGTGCGGGCACAGGAGGGCAGCTCCATGTAAGGGGGTGGGGATGGCCAAGCAAGCACAATATAAGCTCCCACGCTAGGTCATTGCACATTTTCTTCCACCTAATCTTTAATAAAGTATAGAACTCCTCAACTTCTCCTATTTGTCACAATCTGTGGATAGTTTAAGGCAGAAAAATATGTCATAACCATTCAAATATGGAAAAGTTGGTTCTAGAGTACGTTGGCATATTTTCACAAAGCCCTTGTTCATCTTTAGAACACCATGTCGTAGGAAGAATCTGCACAGACATGATGAGCTGTGCCTGGCATGACGAATCAGATATAGGAGAAAGGACTCTGAAGAGCAAGCAGAGTTGAGAGGTGGATTCATTTTCTGAATTTTAATCTAATTTAATCTATTGATTTAAAATTATGGGAAGTACTATATAAGTGACTTACCAATAAAAAGGTATATAAACCATGATGTGCTGAGACCACTTAATGTTTACCAAAACAAGCTCAGCAGTAAGTAAAAAATGTATCTTAAAAAGAGGGGAGAGAGAGAGGAATTGTTGATACACCTTAAGTCAGTAGGAGAGCCAAGACATTCCTCCAATTACCCATACCTACATCTTCATTGACAGTTATACCTAAAACAGTAGGACACTGATTCATACCTCGCTATTGTAGCACCTTACATAATGATCATCTAACATTTACATTGTATAATGTGTTTTAATTATCAATGGTGTTTTTTTTCCTGACAACATCTACTTTCTTTAAATAGATGCATTATGAGGCATCATTATTTTTAAGCATTTTCTACTTTTATGGAAACAGAATAATTTATGGTAAAACTATCTCTGATTTTACAATGTGAGTCTGAAAAAAGGATATATTCAATGTAAAACTTAGAGACATACAACTTTTTTAGGCTCCAATCAGTCCCGTAGAGAGATGTAAACGTGTATTAGATACTTCTGTGGCTCAATTACATGCAACCAATTACACATCTGTGATTCCTCCCTGTTGACAGCTTGATTCTAAGATTTCTTGCATCATTGCTCCAGGTACCATCTTTTTTAAGAGTGTAAGTATCTGAGTTGGATTTTAAAACATAGGTAGAATTTAAGAGTATAGGACTCCCCCGTTCGCAACAAATACTGATCAAACCAGATATAAGTGGGAAGCAGATAAAAAGTGAAGTTAAAAAATTACCAACAAACTTTTCAATATAGCAAGAAAAGAGAAATTATTTCTAATTTTTAACATGTGCAATTTGGTCATATCTCTTTGTATTAGAGTTGGTAAGTTTAGGTACCTGCAGCTCCACATCTGGGTAAATTCTAATTTAAATTCCAATGAAAACGTTGCTTCTCTGGTTAAGCACTCATGTAAAATTGGGTGGTCTTTACAAAGTGAATTGTTGCGGGAATCAAGCTGCAACATACCAGTTGGTCACACAAATAACTCCATATTGCCCCTTATAGAATATGTGCATGTCAATTGCAGATGTTGCTGTTTTCATATAGATTCATTGAGCTTCAGCACTAATTTCACTGATTTATAAACTGTGACAATTTTATAGCCTGCTTTAAATACTCTGTACTCATTGGGAAAAGCAGGCTGCATTTAGGATTGTGTGGCATGTACCAGCTTCTTTGTAGATATTCCCCAGGCCGTATGCATCTGTGTGGCATCCTAAACCTGCCAATGATTCATACACGGAACTAACTCAGATTAATGTTGGCGGGAGAGAGAGAGAGAGAGAGGTTGCTGTAAATAGTAAATAAATAAGGCAGTTTCAAATTGGAAATACTTCTTATTGAAAAGCTGAAGTGCCCAACTATTTCATTCCCTGGGTCCCTGTACAGGAGAGGAAAAATATTCTTTAGCTGGGAATTAAGTTTTGTTTTGCTTTTGTTTTGTTTTTCTTCATTAATGAACTGCCTATTATTAATTAATACAATGGAAAGGTGACGCTGAGAGACACAAAACTTTTCATTGATCACCCTAAGCGACCTCATTCTCACCAGTGTCCCCTGCTCTGGTACCTTAGTGTTTGATGGGCATGAGCCAGGTGAAGCTGGGCCCTCACCCCCTACCCGCTGGAATTACTGCAGAGAGCCTTGTAATGGAAAGTCACAAGGGGAGCGGGGATGAGCCATCAATCATACATCCACATCATTGGCCAAGGAGGACTTTTTTCTTCATATGACTGATTTATAACTCAGGAAGACATTCTCCTGGGTAATGGCATTTACTAGAATTTTCACAGCTCCCACACAAACCAGGGATCTTGTCATAAAACTCAGGAGAAAGCAAAGGAGAATGTCTGAACAAAGGCGCCATGGGAAAACTGTGCTCTCTTAGTGCTTAGGCATGCAGAAAGCATTTTCTTAAGGAGCTCTGGTATAAATTTAAAATACGACGTGTCTGGCAATTTCAATTTTTAACAACCAAGTCCTCAAAGAGAAGCAGGGCTAGACTCAAGAAAAGAGAAAGGAAGGTAAATTTTAGATGCTAATGAAGGCCAGCTGCAGCAGTGCGGGGAGGGAAGGCATTACGGTGAATGTGCCTGTCGAAGAATTTGTAGTAGGTCATTTCGGGTAGTTCTCTGATCTGCAAGAGCCCTCCACAGCAGTACCTGGGAGTGATGTAGATGCAGTCTGATTGTCGGAGAAGGGTGCTAGGCTAGTGTTTTCTTTTCAGAATTCATGTGCTTAACCCTAGGTTTATTGTCATCACAAAATCCGCAGAAGTCAATTCAGGACAACAGAATACTTGGATTCAGAGCTGAAGGGTCTGAGTATGTATCCGTGGGGCGCTCCGTGGCAGGGGTAGAGGCTGTGGAGAGTGAAGCCAAACAGCGGGCGCCCAACACCGCAGCTTGTTCTTACACGGAGACAGGGCGGGAGCCTGGTTCACACCTGCCCCTGGTACGCTGCCCCTTTTGGATCCCTTGGCAGTGGGAGCTGTCAGGTACGATTCAGAAAGACAAAAAGCATCATGCTTACTCCCCAAAAGTCAAACCAATAGAAGCCTTGGAAATTGATTGGCTATACTCTGAGGCTCAGTGGAGTGAACCAACAATACAGTGCGCTACTTAGTAACCTTCAAGGTAAGGCCAGTGTATTCTAAACAAAGCTGCCTCTAACGAAGAAAGTACATTTCTTTTCAACCTCCCTTAGAAACAAAGTTGATCAAGAAAGATAGTAGTAAGCTTGTGCTGCTGTGGACGGACTAGGCTGTAAGTAAAATAGTCAAAGAAATACTCCGTACAATCCACAGAGACCAAAGCTGAAAGAACTCCTATGAGATCATAATGCATAAGAATTATTATAAATGGTTAGGCAATCGAATGACTATCTCACATCTTTTAAGTGAAATCAGAACATTTAAAGTCGCTAAAACACTTCTACTTCCAGCTGGACGGACATACGAGCAGTGCCCGCGACGGCAGCGTGTGTGCTCGCGCGGTGGGAAGGAGGAGGAGCGTCTCCGGAGAGGTGAGCTGAGCCTCTCCGCTGCGCATCAGCGCCGCCCCCCCCCCCCCCGCAACCCCGCTGCGAGGCCGGGCGGGCGCTCTCAGCCTAGATCGTGGTGGGTGGACCTGAGAGGCATTCGGGAGGTGGAATCAGCAGGACTTGGTGACTGACGGGATGCAGAGGGTAAAGGATGGAGCACAGTTAGGGATGATCCCACTTGCCTTCCAGCTTGAGCAGTGCGGTGGCTGGTGGTGCTGCCCACTGACGGATGAAGCGCAGGAAACCAGACAGGTGCATGCGTGTGTGTGTGTGTGGGGGGGGTCACTGGTCATGATAATAATTGCGAATTTCAACATCTTGAGTTTAAAGTGCTTCTGAGATATGAGAATGGATGTGATTGGAAAGGAGGTGTGTATGACTTCCTATTTGGTCATAAAAAGGATAAAATAGAACAAAGAATGCAGCATGGAAAAGGAGAAGGGGTCTTTTCCTAATGATAATCCTGTTCCACGTGACTAATCTGCCCCCAGATACCTCCCAACCCCCCACCTCCGCCCCGGAGAACTGTATCCTCCACTCATGATTGTCCAGTGGAGGAGTCGTCCTTGGTGAACCCTTCCCTAAACATCCTTTCCCCTGGAGAGCAGAATACTGTGTATAGTTTATGCCAGGCAACACGGATTCCTCTAGGTGTGTGACTATGGGCACCTCTGTATCTTTCCCATTTCTTCATTTCCACAACTGTAAAATGGGTATCATAATAGTAATGGCATCATAGATTTGTTACCAGTATTAACTGAGATACTATTTGGAAAGCGTTTCGAATAATGCTTGAACCTAATGAGTACGACATTTGTGTTTTTGAAATAAAATAAGGAACAACTCCAGCTGACTCTTAGTGAGTAATGATATGGACTGAAAGGATTGGTTTAGAAACTTGTCCAAGATCATAGAGAAACAGGAAGTTAACAGACCCTACCGTTCAAGACTGCATGGAGTACTTCTCGGTGGTGTTTCTATAGTGAAAACGTTGTCAAAATTCATTTATCGTTTTGGAGGAAAAGTGTTTTCAGAACTTCTAATTTCAACGTGAATAATAAAAATAAATTCCTGGATATTGGTTAATTAGATCCATTAGTGCAAGGATGCTTCCTTTTATTTAAATGCATAGAGTAACTACAGAATAAATTCTATATTAAGAAACCAATAAATGTCACAGATACAATATTTGCCAATAGCAGTAACTAAGAGGTCAGCTAGAAGATAAACACAATACTGATCACTTATTTCTGGAATTAGGCTGGAGATTTGTAAACATTTTAAGCTAGGAGAAAAATCCTTCTTCTAGTATTTTTGGGAATATTACATTAGTAGAAGTTATCTTACTTTTCAGAATAAGCATCTAAAAACAAAGCTTCCTGTAGCAACCACCAATGAAATTCAAACAAACCAAAAAAATTATGACATTATTTTGGAAAACTTGGATAACACTAAGAATGTTACAAGGCAGGTTTTAGTTACCCACAGAAAAGCAACACCTTTCTCTTTTTTTCATATTACACTATTCACTTGATATTCATCTCTTCTTAAAATTTTAGGCGTGCCCTTTAACTATCTTTGTGTAACACATATAAAATATTCCTTATTTTCCAGAAAATAGGATTAGCCTTTCTCTGCAAATAATTTATGAAATCTTAATCTATGAAAACTTTCCCAATTTTGTTATATATCCCTCAAATACATTTTTAAAGTGACTTGCCCATTCTATCATATGGATAAAATTATTTGAATACTCTTACATTATTGGAATGTTTTGTTTCCATTTTATAAAAATTTTGAATAAAATTGTGATTAACTTATGTGTAGCAAAATATTTGCACAGATCTTTCATGTTTTCTTAGGATAATGTGTAGATATGATTCTTTTGTCAATAATTTTAAAGCTTTTGGTATATATTAATTTTAATAATAAAATAAATAATATATACTTATACTACCCATCATCTGTCCCTGAAACTATAAAAATATGTATTTTCTATATGCCTTCCATATGCATATATTGTTAGTAAAACATTTTAATAAATGGTAAAAGGGAATTTGATTCTCTCCTTTTTAAAATTATCAATCTAGTTAACTATTTTCACATATTTTCAACCCATGTAACATTTCTTTTGTATTATATTTATGCTCTAATTTTTTCATATTAAAATTATATTTATACCCAGATATATAGTGTGTATTATAATAATTTTTGACAATTTGTATTTGCTTTATATCTCTACCCTTTTTAAATATATAGACCTTTAATTTTCGTGTAATCTTTCACGTTCCCCTTTATCAGTTTTTCAATGTGTTTATGCTACAAAATGCATTTTTCCTCTTTTATATTTTCAACCTTTACTTTTAACTCTTTAAATTAGTTGTACTTATTTTTTATGTAAAACGTGTAGTAATATTCTTACTTTATCCATCATGAAAGAACCAAGCAATTGTCCTAGAAATACTCATTAGACCATACACTTCTTCCCTAGTCATTTGAAAAATAACAGAGCAAGTTATAATTTTTTAGAAACCTTTTCTCCAATAGTGAACAAAAGGAACAAAAATAAAAGGAAAAGGAAAAGTAGCGAATTATACACCATGAACACTGATGTTTCTTCAATGGCACTATCCGCTAATGGTCATCTGTTGTTTCTCTCTTGAGTTTCTACTTAAAACAAAAAAAAATCTGTCTATTCTGTTTACTATTCTGTTCTCCATCTCTTACTTACCACCCTCATTTACCAGGCTCTTGCTCTGAACCAACTTCAATTGCCTTTGCTGTTCTCTCCTCTGGCCATTTTCAACCACATTAAATTTTTGCCAATTTATAGCTTCTGCCACTGTGTTCTTTGGAAACCATTATTCCTCACCAAGTCAAGATGTCCCCACATCAAAGTTTGCAAATACAAATTTGTCCAAAAATGTATGACTGTTATATAATTAAAAAAATATATTTCTACCAAGTCCCGTTTGGATCAGCTTTCATGATCTTTGGTGTCACAAGTTCCTTTGCCAAAACAGTACCAGTTTAGCTAGTCTTTTTGAAGGGTGAAGGCATCATCTCTAATCCTTTCCAGATGGCAATGACCTTGTTGAAGACACACCTGTTTTGTCATGTTGACCCTCTTCTCCTTCCCTCTCTCCTCCTCCTACTCTTCCTCCTCCCTCTTCCCCTCCAACCTTCCTTGCCTTCCTTCTTCCAGTGCCAGCTAGCTTCTCTTACTGGCTCAGGGAACAGCTAATACAGAAGTAAAAGATATAGAATTGATTTTTGAAACTTTCATCATATAAGCAGATAGACTGACAAATATTCTTCTTAGAATTTAAATAAAGTTTAAAATGTAACTCAGATAACAGTAAAAAATTCTAAGTTCCATATTTTTATATTTCTCACTGTAAGTGCATAAATATTATTAATAATAAGTTATATTAAAAAAGACTATTTTAAGATGAAAAATGTTTAAACTTTAAAGTGTATCTTCTTGATTCAATCAATGCAGAATTAATGTAAATCAATGTATTATATAATTAATCAGGATACACTTTCTTTTTGTAAAATAAATGCAATACATTATCAAATGTAGATGATGTTAATATCAGCCTGTTAGTTATACATGTTTTCAGGGTAATCATGTTACATAACTGGCAGTAAGTTTCTATAATTTTGGTCACTTATTTCAATATCAAGGTACCTGACTGTTATCATAAACATTTGATTGACACCACTATAAAAGAATATATTCCTTTTTGGGGCATGTTGGGGGAAAGAACAGAAAGAATCAAATAATATTAGAGAAAACAAAGTAATATGGACAGACACAAAAATCACATATAGATTGCAGTGGAAAAATGTTAACCTGAATGTATTTTAAGAAATAAAATAGACATAACAACAGACATTTATTTTCCCACATTTCTGGAGATCAACTTCTGAAATCAGCTTCACTGAGTGAAAATTGAGGTGCCTACAGGGCAGTGGTCCCTCCCCCAGGAGCTCTAGGTGGAGAATCCTTCCTTATCTCTTCCACATTCCGGTAGCTGCAGGTATCCCTTGACTTGTGGTCACATTCCTCTCATCTCAACCTCCATCTCCATAATGTTCTTCACCTTTTTCAAGTGTCTGTCTCATCTACCTCCAGGAGTCACTTATGAGATGCTGGAATATTATCCATCCATAAAAAAGAAGGAAATCCTGCCATTTGTGACAGCAAGATTGAACCCAGAGGACATTATGCTGAGTGAAATAAGCCAGATTTAGAATGACAAATCTTGCACGATCACACCTATATGTGGAATCTAAAGAAAAATGAACTCAAAACCAGAGAGTAGAATGCTGCTTTCCAGGGACTGTAGGGTGAGGGAAATGGGGGAGACATTGGCCAAAGACATTTGGTTATAAGTTCTGAGCATCTGATGTAAACTATAGTGACTACAGTGAATAATACTGCATTGTGTATTTGAAAATTGTGAAGAGAGTAATATTAATGTTCTCACCACACTTCACAAAAAGGAACTGCATGATGTGATGAATGTGTTAATCAACTGGATTGTGATAATCATTTCACAATATACACATATTAAGTCATCACATTGTATGCCTTAAAAAATACACATAGATAAAATATAGACAAGTTTTATTTCTTAATCATTCTTCAATAAATCTGGGGGAAAAAAGACACTATGATTGCATTTAAGCCACCCCCCCCAATAATCTAAAATAATCTCATCACAAAATTCTTAATTTAATCACATTTGAAAAATTTTTACCATATAAGGCAATAGTCACAGGTTACAGGAAATAGGACCTGATATCTTTGGGAGGTACCTGCAGTCCACTACAACTCATTCTCTTTTTTGTTTTTCCAACTTTCTTATGAATTTATTTTTTTCACCCCAACTCCTTACTGTTTAGAGTATTCATAAGGATTAATAAAATAATTACATATATATTTAATACATTAAATACATATTTATATTATATATGGTTATATATTATATAACAAGATTAGTATATGTTAAATATATATTTGGTTTAAAATAATTATAAAACCATATATATTTACCATTCCTTTATATATTTTCTGTCTGCCAACTTATCAAATCTTTTAATATAAAATATAATACTTATAACTGTATATTATAGGTTCTTGAATGGAAAGATAAATTTATAATTCAGAGTAGAAAAACAGGAAATCCTCAAGTACATATAGAAATTTTATAACATGGTAAGAAAAAATTCCAAATAAGTATGGAAATAATGGATATTTGATAAATGATGTTGTGATAATTGGCAAGCTATTTGGAGACAACATAGAGCTACAACTAGATCTTTTTTTTTTTAAGATTTTATTCATTTATTTGAGAGAGAGAGAGAGAGAGCATGAGGAGGGGAGGGGCAGAGGGATAAGCAGACTCCCAGATGAGTGCAGAACCTGATGCAGGGCTCTATCTCAGGACCCTGAGATCATGACCTGAAACAAAGTCAGATGCTTAACTGACTGAGCCACCCAGGCGCTCCCCCGCCCCTTTTTTTAGAGAGAATGAGAAGGGGAGGGGCAGAGGGAGAGGGAGAGAGAGGGAATCTTAAGCAGGTTCCATGCTCATCACAGAGCCTGATGCAGGGCTCAATCTCATGACCCTGAGATCATGAGCTGAGCCTAAGTCAAGAGTTGGATGCTTAATCGATCGAGCCACCCAGGTCCCCCTAGAACTAGATCTTATTCATTTATTTATTTTTACCAAATGTAATTCCTGGTAGGTTAAAGATTTTATGTAAAAATGGAAAACCATAAAGAAAGAAACAAGCCAGAGTGAAGAAAGAAAATAATTGGGGTATATATTAAAGTAATAATATGTTTAAATATATTTTAATACATTTGGTTATATATTCATTTATAGAGTTGACCCTTGAACAACACAGGTTTGAACTATATGGGTCCAATTATATGTGGATTTTTTTCAATAAATATAGTACAGTTTAGTAAATGTATTTTCCTCCCTTATCATCTTATTAATAACATTTTCTTTTCTCTAGCATACTTTATGGTAAGAATACAGTACATTATACATGTAACATACAAAATATGTGTTAATCAACTGTTTATGTTATTGGTAAAACTTCTGGTCAACAGTAGGCTATTGGTAGTAATTAAGTTTTGGTAAAGTCAAAAGTTATAGACATATTTTCAACTGTGCACCGGTTGGTGTCCCTAACTTGCACATTGTTCAAGGGTCAACTGTACTCCACTGGTAATTCAAAAATTACAAATCAAAACAACAACAAAAAAGTAAATTTGTTTGATTATCAGATTGCCCAAGATGAAACACTCAGACACTACATGGACTGATGACTTTCTCAGTTAGGATACCCCAAGTATCAAATGAGAGTTACCCAACTAAGAGTGGGTAATAGACAATAAAACATTTATCATTTCAAACAAAATGACAGTAATAGACAATAAAACATTTATCATTTCAAACAAAATGAAGTCCTGAGATCAGTAACTTCAGAATTGTTACACTTCTCCATTATGATTTCAATGACTCAGCCTCTTTCCATATTTCTGCAATGTTATCTTTAACTTATTAGATTCATGCTTGTGCTTGTTCTTTGAGTTCCAGGCATCAACGTGAACAAAATATCCAGCCATGTAATACTTTTTACCAGGGAAAACGTTTTGTAGGGGCCCCCAGAATATTCTCCTAAAAGTCTGAATGGTTAAGATTAGGTCACATGCAGATGTCCTGGCTTCTACAAACTCCGCAAGTCTAGTTTAAAGCATATTCAGCCTCCATAGTGGGGGCCAAAGCCTTCCAAGGAGGGAAAGTGTCCTGACAATCCTCCATAGGTTGATGTGGAGCATGCAGACATTGTAGATTAGGAGTGCCTTCAATATCTAGGCACAGTCTCTTAATCAGGAGATGTTTTTAGAATTTAGATATCTCAAACTGAAAAAAATGATGCACAACAAAGTCTTAGTACCTATGGTATGATAAATAATACGAAACTTTAGGTATGGGAAGGAATAAAGAAATATATAAGCACTTGTTTTAGAAAACATTTTTCTATTATAGATTGTTTAAAGAATAGGTTAACTTTGGCAACAATAAGATATATATATATATATATATATATACACATATATATACACACATATACATATATATATATAACTATCAATGCGAAAAGTAGTAAATATTACATATTCAATGATATAAATATAATGAATACATTTCCTTAGTATTTTTCTTCCCAATCACAGAACATAAAATTTATGCATTTACTTAAAATTCATATAAGAGTAAGATATAATAATATAGACAGACATTACAGACATTTTTGATTTACAAGAAAATCTTCAATAATCTTCAGGTAATGAATGGTGTTGCAAAAATCATTTCCCAGCAAGATTTCCTTTTATAGCGTCTGCAGACAAAGAAGAAAGTAAGGCTATGACAGGACTTTTGACAAGACCTCTGTGTCATCTGTTTGCTGCTGATGCCATTTGTTCACATTCTCAGCCCATACCACTAGAGCATGTCCCCATCAACAGTAAATGATCTTCGTTCAATGCAATTTGGGAGATTTTCACAACACGAAATAACTCTTGACTGAGCCATTTTCTACCATCCATTAGGACCAAGGGTCCTCTGCCTGTTTCATGAAATTACCATTCATCTCCACACATCAATGGCTAAATAAAAATTTCCTTCATCTTTAAGATAGTACTTCTAAGAATCATGCATTTTTTAAAATACCTTTTTTGGGGGGCCTTTATAATATTTATCTAAACATAAATAAACTTCTATTATGGATACTTTTAAAGAGATAATTTGATAATGTGAATCAAAATATAAAATGAGTATGTCTTCTGATCTAGGATTCACTTCCAAGTATTTATTCTAAAGGGATATTTGGCCTAGTGAAAAAATATGTAGATTGATGTTTGTATCCACTGGAATAGATTGCTTGAATAATCTTTGCAGTAACAGCAAACATCTTAGTGTCTTAAAAATGACAGTTTATTCTTTGCTCAGACTGTATGCACATTGCCAGTAGATGGGGACTCTGCTTCATACATTCTCACTTCAAGATCCTAATCTCAAATGTTGTCTCTGTGGCAGAGAAAAGTTACTTCTTGAGGAATGTACATGGCAAGTAAGTGCTGGAGCCTACAAGTGACAGATGACATTTCCAGGAACAATTCCCCCCATCCACCTTACCAGTGGGGTCAGGCAATAACATTTAGCTCTATGCTTAGAATGAAGAGAGTCAGAGAAAAGTTGGTGGAGAGTATTACTGCAGACTACCACCGTTGCATACCTGAGTTTCTTGTTATGTTAAAAATTGACAAGTATCAAAAACTGTTATCAATGAGACTTGGTTAAATATGTTATTGTATACCCACACACTGGAATCCTATATCACCATTTTAGGTGATTTAAGTCAAAACATACTGACCTAAAAGATTTCTGGTAAATACTTTTGGGAGAATGCAATATTGTTACTTTGTACATGATATTTGGCCTCATTTAATTAAATATATAAGCAGAAATACAGAAGGGCATGAAAATAATCATAAAAATAAGCTCAGATATGGTGGCTGCTATCCAGGAGGGTGTAACTGGACGTAATATTGCTTTCTCTATTCAGATTTTACCAACTATTTTTCTATCTTCTCTAAAAATGTATATATTATTTTTGTAGACAAATACAATTTTAAAATTATACTTGTAAACAAATACTTCATATAGGCTTGAACTTCCCACTGTTATTGTGAATGGCACTTCCTAATTATCACTGTATATCCAGAAGCTCTTTGCTTGAATGTGGAAAATTACTTGATTTTGTATTTTGTAATCAGTACTTGATTAGTATTCTATTAATTTGTATCCTATTGATTTTGTATTCTGTCATCAGTCAATTGAAATATTCTACTACTATTTTCGTGGACTTTTTTGGGGTGTATGGGCATAATAATCTTACTACTCATAATTAACGATGATTGCATTAACTCCATTTTAATAGTCATTCCTTTACTTCTACTTGCCATCTTATTGAAATAGTGTGGGCTTGTGGGATGTGAGAAATAATAGTGAGGATAGGGCAGAGACTGGTATTGAACTAGTCCTCCCCCCAAAATTAGACAGTAACTGTACAAAATACATGAAACAGCTGTTTCCATCACCAACATGGGCTGAACAAGAGCAAAATCCTTGGACAAAAAGGGAAACTCTCATGGCCAGTCTCACAATTTCCCAAACCTAATGCAATGAGCTGGAGTGCAGGTAAAGCCCAGCATGCCGGAGGGATGAGGAGGCAAAGCATGGTCTGCATAGATTGGGGACCCATAAATTCTTACTGTGTCTGAGTCCTCCCTAAATTCTTGCTGGAGGTTTGGGTTGCATATGTGCAGGGAGAAACACCGGAAGCTTACAGGAGCATTGTTCCTATAAGCTGAGAACAGAAGAGAAATACTGGAGTTCAAACTCTGCTGAGGAATGCCTTCTGGCCTTGCCAGAGTGGACCAGTGTCACTGACCCTCATTAATACCAGGGTGTCCAGCTCCATCTTGGGTGCAAGCACATCACCCTAGAGTGAGACCTATTTTGGACCCACCCTCACAAAGGTAAAGATCCAGAAGGAAGAGAGTAGTAGGAGGTGGAATCTTGCCCAGCCCAAGGCACTTGGGGATACCTTGAATCTTCCATAGACCCTCCCTAACATAGGATGAAGGAAAACCCACAGAAGTTCAAGGTGAGCAGTCAGTAACTGAACTGCCTACTGTACCAAAGACACAACACTCTGCAGGGGGAGATAACAAACTACAGGGTCTCTTCAATGTCACCACAATGCCCAGCAAACAGCAGAGTACTATAGATATCATACATGTGTGCATGTGTGTTTATAATATATCTATTTTTCAGGGAGAGAATAAAAGCAAAGAATAAAATAAAAAGCAGCCATGAGATAACCCAGATGCTGTTTTACTAGGCAAACACGATGAAACAACAATTACAAATATATTAGAGAATAAAAGAAAGATAGAGTCTTAAGGAGTAAATGGGGAATTTCAGCGGAGAAATGAAAATTTTAGAAAGAATCAATTGCTAAACCTAAAAATTACAAGGTCCATAACTACAGTGAAAAAAATCACTGAGTGGGCTTAATACCAGACTGGAAAGGGCTGAAGAAATAGTCGTGTAACTTCTACAATTTTTGTAGAAATTTCCAAAACTAAAGAAACAAGAGAAAAAGGATCAAGGGAAAATGAACAGAGCCTCAGAGAAGTGTGTGGCAATATCAAACGTTCTAGAGTACATGCCATTCAAGGTCCAGAAAAATATGGTGGGGATGGAGCAGGAAAAGTATTGGAAGATCTAGTGGAGGAATGTTTCCAGAACTTGGTGAAAAACGTCTACCTAGAGTTCCAAGCACTCAGCAACTCCAAGCTAGAAAGGATAAAGACAAAGAAAGCCACCTGGGTACTTCCTACCCAAAATGCTGAAAACCAAGCAAAGGAGAAAATCGGAAACCAACGAAGGGGAGGAAGAAGCTCTGCGTATAGGGAAATGGTCATATCCATGGCAACATTAAAGTGGCAGGAAGAGCAGTAACAACAGCAACAAAAACTACGGCCCTAGAATTCTATGTTCAGTAAAAATATCCTTCAAAACGAGGGTCATAAATATTCTCAGATAAATGAAAGCTGATAGTTTCTCTGCTAGCAGATGTTCACTACAAGAAGTGCTCGAGGCTGTCCTTCCGGCTGAAGAAAAACGATACCAGCTGGAAAATTGGTCTGTGAGGGAAGGAAGTGCAGCCTCTGGAATTGCTGGATGACTTGCCCTAAGGACCTGCCACTCAGGAAGGGCAGAGGTGGAAACCAAGCCCAGGGCTCCCAGTCCAAGTGGGGCCTGTGAGGAGGAGGCTCCCTGGTGGGTCTGCATGCCCTAAGTGACCTGGCCCAGAGAATTTCTTCACGCTCTCTACGCAGAGACCCAGAACTCAGGGACAGGAGGACGTGCCTCCACAGGCTGCCAGCTCCGAGACGTTGGGGTCTCAAATCCGGTTTCCAAGTTCGAACATTTAAGTCACCATCTAGTCTTTCAAGATAAGAGCAGAGCTGCTTCTTTATCCTGACTCCACATATTTTTTTTTATTGTAAATGCTTAAATTCATAAATTCCTCAAAAAGTAGCACAGAGAACTTACAGCTAGGGGTTTCGGAAATTGCAGAACAAATCGGAGAGCACCTAGCAACCCAGAATCTCTGTCCTTCAAGCATGGGGACTTCTCTAAAACATACCGAGTATATTATAATTGCATTTGAAGAGTTAAAGAAATGCAGCAAAACGAGTAATAATCATGGTAGGAACCAAATTTATCTTGTTTCTTATTTCAATGGTAAAGCCACTGGTCTATATGATGAGGGTTGTTGATTTCAAGTAAGTATTCTTTCTTAAGTTTTGGAAATGTGCTTCTCTCTCCAGGTTATTAAGCACCATTTTGAGAGTTCCAGCAACATGGTGAACTTAAGCTAATGCTACCTAATGTCCCACCCCCAACCTCTGCAGCACAAATCATAAAAAGGCAGGAGATAGCATACAAATATTATCCAGAGAGAGTATACTGATCCACCATTTCCATTCAAACATAGAGCAGACAGTACTCAGTTTGCATGCCCAAAGTCAAGCTCCAGGATTTCTTTCCCCTGCAAACCTGTGCCCCCTAAAGGACTTCCCATATCAATAAGTGGAAATCCCTTCTTTGGGATATCCAAGCCCCCAACTCGGAGTCTTCCTTGACTCCTCCCCTTCTTCACATCTCACATCCAACCCATCAGCAAATCTCCTCAGAGGTTGCACCCTCTCTCTCTCTCTCTCTCTCTCTCTCTCTCCTTCTCTGGTGACAAGCCAGGGAGAGAGGTCTCACCAGAAACCAATGGTGAAGACATCTTGATGTTTGTCTTCCAGCCTCCTGAACTGTGAGAAAATAATTTTCTGTTGTTGCAGCCCTTAGTCTGTGGTGTTCTGTTATCAGTCTAAGACTGACTAGTTCCCTCACCAGGTTGGTCCTGCATTTTCCTGCCTTCACTCAGCTCCACCTGCACATCTGGGGGCTTCAACCCGCCCAGCACACTCCTCCTGACCTCCACTTCCTGTTCGCTTGTTCTGAAAACTTTCTTTCCACATATCTCCATGCCCTGAAAGAGTGCTTGGCAAATCATCTGTGACCCACCAATATTTTTTTTAAGGGAATGAACTTTCCACATTGTTTTTGTTTTGTTTTGTTTTCCCAATTCTGGCACAAAGGAGTGAGCATAAGGAGCTCTTTGTTCCACAGTTATCCCAGTAGCTTTGTAGATGTGAGGCTGCTTCTCACTGTCTTCACATCCCCTACCCAACTGGGGGAAGAGAGGCTGCTGCCTTATATCAAGGCTTTCCAGCTATTTCCTACTCTACCCAGTTGTCTAGGCAAAAGAGCACTAAGGCATTAGCATAAAAGAGGCAAATCATCATCATCATCATCATCATCATCATCTTCATCATCAAACAAAAAAAGTTTTACATGTGATTTTAAGTTGGCGTGGCTGTGATGTAAGACCCCGGTCCCTCACCCCTGCCGATATGCAGATAAATCTGCTATTCTCACGTACACAGGAGTTTTTGTTTGCTTGTGTTTGTTTTTCAGGGAAAGAAGGCAAGTGGCGATTTCAAGCTGTTTTAACATGAGAACAGTGCTAATGCCCAGAGCACGGGAGGAAAACCAGAGAGTGCATTCTGGAAACTAGAGCTTGGAGCCAGAGGTGACCAGGAGAGGTCAAGCCCTTGTGAATGCACATCAATTATAGGGATAGCATTGCTTTGCTATCGGGTGAGAATAGGGCATACGTGAACTTCATCTTTACCTATGGGGCAGAGTTGACATTTAGATGACAGTGTAAATAGACAAAGTAGACAGAATTTAATTAAATAAAGAATGAAAGAAGAGACACAGATCCATTCTCTTCCTTCAACTTTATGAAAATATAAAACTCATTACATCTTAATTATGCAGTGTGAGTAATGTCCACACATGGCTTCCCACGGGGAGCACTGTGAACTGTAACGCACAGGCGGCTCTTACCCCTGAATGAGGGCGATTCACTTCGACAGGTGAAAATATTAAAAACAGTCCCACTTGGGAATGTTGGGTAATTCCTGACAACATCTCCTTCCCAAACAGCGGAGATAGAAAGTTCCTTGAATTGTAAATGAAATCCAAAGACACCTTTTTACAATCGTTTGAATATTGATGATAATGGCATGAGTATTTTAGAGAACAGAGAAATCACATTGCTGAAAATCAAGAAGGAAAAGCACATTTTAATTATTCATAAGTTGCATTTATTTATATTGTTAGGCTGCACATATTTTCTTCCACAAATCTGTTATTTTAAACGTTTTTTGTTTTATCAATATTTTCAATTAAAAATTAAGAAACATATTTTTTTCAAAAAAATGTGAGATGATCTTATCCAAAAATATTACCCACATCTGCCTCTCTAAATTACTTCATGTATTTTAATCTCTTATCTGGCATAATGGAGAAAGACGAGCTAACAGGCTGCACCTTGAGGTTGCAGGTTACGGCTCCCGGGTGCTGAGGGGAGGTTAAGGCACCTGTCTTTTTATCTGGACGGTGCTTAAGTGTAGAGAACGTGGCCTGAGGACTTTTGCTGCTCCGTACGTCCTGGACTTGTGATGAGGCGGAGACTGCTAGTTGTCCATAAACCCCATTTTTTTTCTCTTCTTTTATGGTAACACATGCCGGTGAGTAAGAATGTTTGGAATCACATAAAGTGAGAGTTTAGGAATACAAAATTATAATGGTTTCTATACAGAATGCAGTGGCCTGGGGAAGCGGAAGTGTGCATATTTTGTTATAATAATAAAAATAGAAGTAATATTCAATATCTAAGAATGTAGCAGGCACATTTAAGTAATTTATCTCTCCTCGGTTTCCAAATAATATCGTAAGATACACAAAGCAGACATTATCCCCATTTAAAAATGATTAACTGAAAAAGATTCATTATTAAAGTGAAGAGAGAGAGAAAGTTTAAGACTTTAAGTAAATAACAATAATTTTAAATCATAGTTGAAGGGTTAGAATTACAAAGGTAGATCGGCCAGGGATGAACTGATGACAGTGATTGTGAGGATGGATATGGTAATAGTCGTTATGGTGATGATGGCGTTCACTATAGCACTAGAGACATCAGACATTGTAGTAAGAGATGCAATATTCCATTCCCATTTTAGGGATGAATAAAGTGAGACTCCAGCATGTAAACAGCTTGTCAAGCACGTGCACTACCAGACAAGGGCTAGGACTTCAGTGACGTTAAGTATGAGGGAGGGTATGGCTTGGACAGACAGACACAGTGTGGATGAGCAGGGATGTACGTCCCGGTGGGAATTTGGTGACTGAAGCAGAAAGAGGTTCACAAGCATAGAGGTTGTTGAATGGTGGGTAGGACATAAATCCCAGTGTGGCAGTGCACTGTAGAAAGCACGCTGGTCTGTTTCCGTTGCAGGAAGTTGAAGGAGGTCAAGAAAGTGGAGGGTTAGAAAAAGAAGCAGAGATCTGTAAGTTTATGCACAGTCATCAGATTTTATTTTATCGACATTTATTTGGATAATGGTATTTTTAAAATACTATATTATTAAATCTTTACCGTATTCCAGTGCTCTCTTCTACCCCTTCTCGTGCAAAGAATGGCAAAATGGATGAGTCAAATCAATGCCACAGTATCAGAGAATTTAATAGCTCAGGGTGATACGGATGAGTAATTAGGAAGCAGGTCCTTCCACTTTGCCCTTTCTTTTGTGCCAAGGCAAGGAAGAGCTAACAGCATGCCAACACAGGCTGAATTCCTTCCAAACCGATCTGGAAAACACAAGGTTTCAGATAATAGGTGCACTCCAATTCAGACGCCTCAGGTTATATAGCAAATAGCAGTTAACTGTCTATTATTACGGGTCTAATTAATTATCTATCTGTAAGCGATTGAGGTCCCTTGATTTTCTTCTGGGACTCTGATAGCATCTCCCACAGAGACAGAGACAGAGACAGAGACAGAGACAGAGAGAGAGTAATTAGCATGTTTTGCATTTGGTGAAAGTCCCTAGAAGTAATCTGGTGGTGAAAATGATGTTTTAGGTTAAAACAGCACCTCGAGACCCACGGAGGTGGTAGCCCCGGTCCCCGACAGCCGGGCCCTGGTGGTGCTGGGCTCCCGGCCAGGTGGAGGAGGGTGGAAGGAGGCAGGTGGTCCTCCCCATGCGGCACTGGCTGCCTCATCTCCATGCCCGTCAGGGTGCCTGCAGCTGTTCTGGCTGCATCGGGAAGACACCCCGACAAAGAGCACAGAAACAGACAGGCATCACAGTCCTGCCACTATGAGATGGAAGAGACAGCTGGACGCCAAGGGCCCTTTAAAATGTCTCTTCCACCAGAATGGCGATGCAATGTGCCGTTTCCAAGGCGAGCTTCTCCCACGTTTGGTGCTGAAGGGGCTTTCTGTGAGTGGAAGGAGCAGCTGCTTCTGGGCAGGGGCAGCAGGGGGGACTCAGCACTCAGCACTCCCGGTGCCCAGGCCCAGGTAACCGCCTTGCCTCCCCTCCCTGCCAGGAGCAGTGGCCAGCATCCTGCAGGAGAGAAGTTGGTTGGCAGCTCAGGACAGCCCAGAGGTTGGTTTCCTGCTGCTGGCGCCTCTGCACAGATCCTGCTTTTCTTCCCTCCCGCGTGGTCTCCATCCTCCCATAGTGGCTGTTGGCTCCAGCACCTCTGTTCTCTTGGTTCTTCCCACCAGCTCTACACGATGCCACCTGTCACAGGCAGCTTGTTCCTCCTCAAAGCTCGGGATGTTGTCAGGTCATGAAGCCTGAGATTGCCTTTCTATTCTGGCATCCGGCACACAGAATTGATCATACTCGTCATATTCATCTCGTTACTACTGTAGGAGGTGCAAAGCATATGAAAAGTCTCCTCCCTATGGGATTCCTGTGCTTTTCAAAGTAATAAGGATCCTGCTTTAAGCAATTTCAATATTCAAAATCTTAATGATGTTTGTAGAATTCTTTAGCAAAAAAAAAAGTTTTCTAGATAATCCCATTTGACCCTCAAAATAACTTTTTGGCACAGGAAGGCAAAATATTATAATTTCCATTTCACTAATCAGTCGATTACTCAATACCAGCAAAAAGCTGTAGTTCACTTCATCTACAGTTGAGAGCATCCTTTTCTCCATCCCCCCTCACCTTCTCCTCCTCATGTGACTGGTCTTTCTCATTCCAATGCCCAAAACGTCTTGGTTTCCTTTACAATCAACGTCCAGGCCCCACGTTTTGTTTTCAGCCCCTGAACCGTAGCCCTTTCCCTCACCCCGAGTCTATTTCCCCGCCATTTCTCACTGACGCCCTCAAACTGGTTGCCCACGTGCCACACTTTTCACGCAGTGACTCCTAGCTATGACTCATTGCTCTGAAATACAACTCCAATTATGTCTCTTTCCTAGTCCTTGGGTCTTCAGTGATTCTCCACTTGCCCTTGAATATAATATAAATGCTACTGTGATATTCAAGGTCTTCCACCATCTGACCAAACCTATATTCCTAACCTTTGGTACCAATAACCCACCCACGGACACTGACCCTACTACTAATATTAGGTCATATATTAGAGCATGTACTGGGTCCCAGACCTTAGAGATATCCCAAGAATACTCAGAATACGGGAGCCTGGGTGGCTCAGTCGGTTAAACGTCTGCCTTCAGCTCAGGTCATGATCTCAGGGTCCTGGGATTGAGCCCCGCATCGGGCTCCCTGCTCTGCGGGGTGCCTGCTTCTCCCTCTGCCACTTCCCCTGCTCCTGGTCTCTCTCTCTCTCTCTCAGATAAATAAATAAAATCTTTTTTTAAGAAAAGAATACTCAGAATAACATCGTAAAGATAATGTTTTCGTCTGCTAGGGTTGTCATGATAAGATATCCACAGAATAATGGCTTAAACAACAGAAATGTGGAGGCTGGAAGTGCCAGATCGAGATGTTGGCAACGTTGGTTTCTCTTGAGGCCTCTGTCTTTGGCTTGCAGACGACGGCCTTCTCACTCTGTCCTCACAGGTTCTTTTTCTGAGTCGTGCATCACTGGTGTCTCTTTCTCTTCTAAGGTCACCAATCTTACTGGACGAAGGCCCACTCTTATGACCTCATTTTAACCTCAGTTCTCTGGAAAGGCCCTGTCCCTGAATATAGTCACAGTGGGGGGTCAGGGATTCAGCATAGGAATTTCAGGGAGATGCAGTTCAGTTCATAACAGATACTATTATTATAGTCATGTTATATGAGAAAACTTGAGTTTCTGAAGGTTACACAATTAGTTCTAGGGAGAGTGAGGATTTTATAACACAGGCCTTCCTGATCTCACTTAATGCACCATAAATTTCAAATATTAATTATTCTGTAGCATAGGTGCAATTTTTGATGAAGTGTCTGATTATGCTGTTCTCTTGGCCTAGTGGCCCAACGCCCCTCTTTCACTGCCCACTGTCTGAGCCCTACAGACCCTGCAAGGGCCGTTGTAAGGACACAAGAGAGCTTGACCTTCCCCTCAGGCCCAAAACACTGTCTATTCTCTAAACTCTCAGCTTGTCTTTCATTCTCTCAAAGAAAACACAGGAAACTTACTCTTCTTAAAGTCAGGTTGATTGAGGTCAACTTTGCATACAGTAAAATTTATCCTTTCAGTGTATGGTTCTATGGGTTTTTAAAAACATATACAACCATGTAACCACCACCACAATCACCATGTCGAACTTTTCCACCCTCAGAAGTTCCCTTGTGTCCCTCCAGAGGCAAAACCTTCCCCACCTCAACTCCTAAGCAACCACTAATTTATTTCCTGACATACCTGTCTCTATAGTTTTGCCTTTTTCATATGGTTACATAAGTAAGCTCATATAGTATGAAATGCTTTGAGTCTGGTTCTGCATAGCAAAACACATTTGATATCCAGCTGTGTTGTGTGTATTAGTCCTTTGTTTCTTTTTATTGTTGAGTGCTGCTCCATTATATGGGTGGTTATCCAGTCTTCAGGAAAAGGACATTTGTGTTGTTTCCAATTTTTGGTGACTATGAATACTGCCACTATGAACATTCACATACAGATTTCTGTATGAATACATCTCATTTCTTTTTGAAGGACTTGATGACGGTATGGAAAGTCTGTATTTATCTTCATAAGAAATTGCCAAACTCTTTTTTTTTTAAAGATTTATTTATTTATTTATTTATTTATTTATTTGAGAGAGAGGGGAGGGGAGAAGCAGAGGGCGAGGGAGAGAGAATCTCAAGCGAACTCTGCACTGAGTGCAGAGCCGACACCGGGCTTGGTCTCACAACCCTGAGATCGCAACCTGAGTCGAAATCAAGAGTTGGATGCTTAAATGACTGCACCACCAGGTGTCCCACCAAACTCCTTTCCAAAGTGGCTGTAAAAGTTTGCATTTCCACAGGCAATATATGAGAATTGTTCCACATTATTGCCAACACTCAGTATTACCATTCTTTTTGGTCTCAATTCTGATAAGTGTGTAGTGTAATGGCATCTCATTAAATATCTTATATTTTATTAAATAAAGTACAACTTTTTAATTTCACTGTCTATGCATGTCAATATTAGTCAATATCTAGTCCACCTATTATTTAATTTATTCTTATTGTCAATTTTTAAACTTTTTATTTTGAACACTTAACTTACAGAATATTTGCAAAAATAGTGTATCCCTCAGACAGTTTCCTTTAAAGCTAATATCATATATAACCTGAGTACAATTATCAAAAACAGAAAATTAACATTGGTATAATACTATATACTATCCTAAAGACCTTATTTGAATTTCATCAGTTTTTCCACTAACTTCCTTTTTCTGTTTTCTTGGTGTTTCTTAATCTTCAGCACTTGGTGATAGTTCCTCAATCTTTCTTTGTCCTTCGTGACAGACACTTTTGGAAATCATCCATCAGTTATTTTGCCTAATGACCCTCAACTAGAATCTGTCTGATTTTTTCCTAGTGATCAGACTGAGATTATCCATTTTTGTTAAGAATACCCAGAAAGAAGGGCGGAGCAAGATGGCGGAGGAGTAGGAGACCTGGATTTCATCTGGTCTCAGGAATTCAGCTGGATGGGGATCAAACCATTCTGAACACCTACAAACTCAACAGGAGATCGAGGATAAGAATAGCAACAACTCTCTGAACAGAAAAGCAACCACGTTCTGGAAGGTAGGGCATGCAGAGAAGTGAATCCCAGGCGATATTTGGGAGGATAGATGGTGGGGGAGGGGGCCTCCGTCGGCTGCTTCTGGCAAGTGATAGAGCGGCGGAGCACAAAATCAAAACTTTTAGAAGTCGGCTCCGCTGAGGGACGTCGCTCCAGTGGCTAAGCGGGGGGTGGAACCCTCGTGGGACAGTGTGGTCCTCAGGACCCTCAGGGTCACAGAAAGTCTGGGGGTGCCTGAGTGCAGCAGAGCTCCCAGGTATTGGAATGGGGAAGCCGGCTGCAGAGAAGGAGCTGAGGAGTGGGCTCTCAGCTCGGGGTTGCCATACACCGGGATCTGGGGCACAGTCAGGCCACTGCTCCTCCAGCAGGGACCCAACAAGCAGCAGATCGGGAGAGACTCCCCTTCCCCCCACAGGAGGAGCAGCGCGGGAGCGCACCAGAGGGATCTGCAGGGTTTGGAGACTCCACACGGGGTCGGGTGCCAGAGATAGAAACACTTGGTCACAGGCCAGGTGAGCACGGAGCATGGCCGGAGACCGGGGAGATGGGAGTGACTGACTGCTTTTCTCTGGGGGTGCACTGAGGAGCAGGGCCCCGAGTTCTCGGCTCCTCTGGGGCGGAGATTGGGAGGCCGCCATTTTCACTCTCAGCCTCCAAAGCTGAACCGAAAACTTGCAGGGAACAAAAGCTCCCGAGAGCAAACCCGAGCAGATGACTTAGCCCAGACCAGGCAAGGGCGGGGCAATCCCACCTCCGGCAAAGACATTTGGGAACCACGGCAACAGGCCCCACCCCAGAAGATCAGTGAGAACAGCCAGCCAAGACCAAGTTTACCAATAAATGAGAACAGCAGAACTCCAGTGGTAGGGGAAGACTGCACATAGAATCCATGGCTTTTTTACCATGATTCTTTAGTCTTTCAAAGTTAATTTTTATTTTAACTGTCTTTTTTTCTTTTTGAATTTTTCTTTTTCCCTTTTTCAACCAATATCTTATCAATCCCTTTTTTAAAAAACATTTTTATTTTTCATTTTTAGAGTCATATTCTATCCCTTCATAGTAGTTACCCTTATTTTTGACATATATATATAAGTTGTTCTTTCTTTAAAATTTTGAGATACAGTTTCTTCTAACAGATCAAAATATACCCTAAATCTCCAGTGTATGGCTTTGTTCTAGTCTCCTGCCTGATCACATTCTCTCCCCCCCTTTTTTTTAAATCCTCCTTTCTTTTTTCAAACAACTTCTTATCAATTCCTTTTATAAAATTTTTTATAATTTTCATCTTTACAGTCATATTCCATCCCTTCATCATATCAACCCTTATTTTTGTACATATATAAGTTTTTCTTTCTTTAAAATTTTGAGAGGCACTTTCTTCTAACAGACCAAAATACACCTAAAATCTAGTGTGTGGCACTGATCTATGCACCAGCCTGATCATATTTGATCATATTCTGTTTGTTTTATTTTGTCCTGTTTTTGTTTTTATCTTTTTCTTTTTCTTTTTTTTTTTCTTTTTCTTTTTTCTTTCTTTCCCTTTCTTTTCCCCTGGCTTCAGGTCTTTTCTGATTTGTTTAGAGTATATTTTCAGGGGACGTTGTTACCCTGTTAGCATTTTGTTCTCTCATTCACCTATTCTCCTCTGGACAAAATGACAAGACGGAAAAAATCACCTCAACAAAAAGAACAAGAGGTAGTACTGACTGCCAGGGACCTACTCAATATGGACATTAGTACGATGTCGGATCTAGAGTTCAGAATCATGACTTTAAAGCTACTAGCTAGGCTTGAAAAAAGCATGGAAGTTATTAGAGAAACCCTTTCTGGAGAAATAAAAGAACTAAAATCTAACCAAGTTGAAATCAAAAAGGCTATTAATGAGGTGCAATAAAAAATGGGGGCACTAACTGCTAGGATAAATGAGGCAGAAGAAAGAATCAGTGAGATAGAAGACCAAATGATGGAAAATAAAGAAGCTGAGAAAAAGAGAGATAAACAACTACTGGATCATGAGGGCAGAATTCGAGAGATAAGCGATACCATAAGACGAAACAACATTAGAATAATTGGGATCCCAGAAGAAGAAGAAAGAGAGAGAGGGGCAGAACGTATATTGGAGCAAATTATAGCAGAGAACTTCCCTAATTTGGGAAAGGAAACAGGCATCAAAATCCAGTAAGCACAGAGAACCCCTCTCAAAATCAATAAAAGTAGGTCAACACCCCGACATCTAATAGTAAAACTTACGAGTCTCAGAGACAAAGAGAAAATCCTGAAAGCAGCTCAGGAGAAGAGATCTGTAACCTACAATGGTAGAAACATTAGATTGGCAACAGACCTATCCACAGAGACCTGGCAAGCCAAAAAGGCCTGGCATGATATCTTCAGAGCACTAAATGAGAAAAATATGCAGCGAAGAATACTATATCCAGCTAGGCTGTCATTGAAAATAGAAGGAGAGATAAAAAGCTTCCAGGACAAACAAAAACTAAAGGAATTTGCAAACATGAAACCAGCCCTACAAGAAATATTGAAAGGGGTCCTCTAAGCAAAGAGAGAGCCTAAAAGCAACATAGACCAGAAAGGAACACAAACAATATACAGCAACAGTCACCTTACAGGCAATACAATGGCACTAAATTCATATCTTTCAATAGTTACCCTGAATGTAAATGGTCTAAATGCCCCAATCAAAAGACACAGGCTATCAGATTGGATTAAAAAACAAGACCCATCAATATGCTGTCTGCAAGAGACTCATTTTAGACCCAAAGACAGCCCCAGATTGAAAGTGAGGGGTGGAAAACCATTTACATGCTAATGGACACCAAAAGAAAGCTGGAGTGGCAATCCTTATATCAGACAAATTAGAATTTAAACCAAAGACTATAATAAGAGGTGAGGAAGGACACTATATCCTACTTAAAGGGTCTATCCAACAAGAAGATCTAACAATTGTAAATATCTATGCCCTTAACATGGGAGCGGCCAATTATATAAGGCAATTAATAACAAAAACAAAGAAACACATTGACAACAATACAGTAATAGTGGGGGACTTTAACACCCCCCTCACTGAAATGGACAGATCATCTAAGCAAAAGATCAACAAGGAAATAAAGACTTTAAATGACACACTGGAACAAAGGGAGTTCACAGATATATTCAGAACATTCCATCCCAAAGCAACAGAATACACATTCTTCTCTAGTGCCCATGGAACATTCTCCAGAATAGATCACATCCTGGGTCACAAATCAGGTCTCAACCGGTACCAAAAGATTGGGATCATTCCCTGCCTATTTTCAGACCACAATGCTTTGAAACTAGAACTCAATCACAAGAGGAAAGTTGGGAAGAACTCAAATACATGGAGGCTAAAGAGCATCCTACTAAAGAATGAATGGGTCAACCAGGAAATTAAAGAAGAATTAAAAAAATTCATGGAAACCAATGAAAATGAAAACACAACTGTTCAAAATCTTTGGGATGCAGCAAAGGCAGTCCTAAGACGAAAGTATATAGCAATACAAGCCTTTCTCAAGAAACAAGAAAGTCTCAAATACACAACCTAACCCTACACCTAAAGGAGCTAGAGAAAAAAACAACAAATAAAGGCTAAACCCAGCAGGAGAAGAGAAATAATAAAGATCAGAGCAGAAATCAATGAAATAGAAACCAAAAGAACAGTAGAACAGATCAACAAAACTAGGAGCTGGTTCTTTGAAAGAATTAACAAGATTGATAAACCCCTGGCCAGACTTATCAAAAAAAAAGAGAAATGACCTAAATCAACAAAATCATGAATGAAAGAGGAGAGATCACAACCAACACCAAAGAAATACAAACAATTATAAAAACATATTATGAGCAACTCTATGCCAGCAAATTAGATAATCTGGAAGAAATGGATGCATTCTTAGAGATGTATCAACTACCAAAACTGAACCAGGAAGAAATAGAAAACCTGAACAGACCTATAACCACTAAGGAAATTGAATCATTCATCAAAAAATCTCCCAACAAACAAAAGCTCAGGGCCAGATGGCTTCCCAGGGGAATTCTACCAAACATTTAAAGAATTAATGCCTATTCTTCTGAACCTGTTCCAAAAAATAGAAATGGAAGGAAAACTTCCAAACTCGTTTTATGAGGCCACCATTACCTTGATCCCCAAACCAGACAAAGACCCCATCAAAAAGGAGAATTACAGACCAATATCCCTGATGAATATGGATGCAAAAATTCTCACCAAAATACCAGCCAATAGGATCCAACAGTACATTAAAAGGATTATTCACCACGACCAAGTGGGATTTATCCCTGGGCTGCAAGGTTGGTTCAACATCTGCAAATCAATCAACGTGATATAATACATTAACAAAAGAAAGAACAAGAACCATATGATCCTCTCAATAGATGCAGAAAAGGCATTTGACAAAGTACAGCATCCTTTCTTGATCAAAACTCTTCAGAGTATAGGGATAGAGGGTACATACCTCAATATCATAAAAGCCATCTACGAAAAACCTACAGTGAATATCATTCTAAATGGGAAAAAACTTAGAGCTTTCCCCCGAAGGTCAGGAACACGGCAGGGATGTCCACTATCACCACTGCTATTCAACATAGTATTAGAAGTCCTAGCTACAGCAATCAGACAACAAAAAGAAATAAAAGGCATCCAAATCAGCAAAGAAGAAGTCAAACTCTCACTCTTTGCAGATGATATGATACTTTATGTGGAAAACCCAAAAGACTCCACCCCAAAACTGCTAGAACTCATACAGGAATTCAGTAAAGTGGCAGGATATAATATCAATGCACAGAAATCAGTGGCATTCCTATACACCAACAACAAGACAGAAGAAAGAGAAATTAAGGAGTCGATCCCATTTACAATTGCACCCAAAACCATAAGATACCTAGGAATAAATCTAACCAAAGAGGCAAAGGATCTATACTCAGAAAACTATAAAATACTCATGAAAGAAATTGAGGAAGACACAAAGAAATGGAAAAACATTCCATGCTCATGGATTGGAAGAACAAATATTGTGAAGATGTCAATGCTACCTAGAGCAATCTACACATTCAATGCAATCCCCATCAAAATACCATCCACGTTTTTCAAAGAAATGGAACAAATAATCCTAAAATTTGTATGGAACCAGAAAAGACCCCGCATAGCCAGAGGAATGTTGAAAAAGAAAAGCAAAGCTGGCGGCATCACAATTCCGGACTTCAAGCTCTATGATAAAGCTGTCATCATCAAGACAGTATAGTACTGGCACAAAAACAGGCACATAGATCAATGGAACAGAATAGAGAGCCCAGAAATGGACCCTCAACTCTATGGTCAACTAATCTTTGACAAAGCAGGGAAGAATGTCCAATGGAAAAAAGACAGTCTCTTCAACAAATGGTGTTGGGAAAATTGGACAGCCACATGCAGAAGAATGAAACTGGACCATTTCCTTACACCACACACAAAAATAGACTCCAAATGGTTGAAAGACCTCAATGTGAGACAGGAGTCCCTCAAAATCCTAAAGGAGAACACAGGCAGCTGTGTTCGACCTCAGCCGCAGCAACTTCTTCCTAGAAACTTCACCAAAGGCAAGGGAAGCAAGGGCAAAAATGAACTACTGGGACTTCATCAAGATAAAAAGCTTTTGCACAGCAAAAGAAACAATCAACAAAATGAAAAGACAACCAACAGAATGGGAGAAGATATTTGCAAATGACATATCAGATAAAGGGCTAGTATCCAAAATCTATAAAGAACTTATCAAACTCAACACCCAAAGAACAAATGATCCAATCAAGAAATGGGCAGAAGACATGAACAGACATTTTTCCAAAGAAGACATCCAAATGGCCAAGACACATGAAAAAGTGCTCAACATCGCTCGGCATCAGGGAAATCCAAATCAAAACCTCAATGAGATACCACCTCACACCAGTCAGCATGGCTAAAATTAATAAGTCAGGAAACGACAGATGTTGGCGGGGATGCGGAGAAAGGGGAACCCTCCTACACGTTGGTGGGACTGCAAGCTGGTGCAATCACTCTGGAAAACAGTATGGAGGTTCCTCAAAAAGTTGAATATGGAGCTACCATATGATCCAGCAATTGCACTACTGGGTATTTACCCCAAAGATACAAATGTAGGGATCTGAAGGGGTATGTGCACCCGGATGTTTATAGCAGCAATGTCCACAATAGCCAAACTGTGGAAAGAGCCAAGATGTCCATCAAGAGATGAATGGATAAAGAAGGTGTGGTATATATACAATGGAATATTATGCAGCCATCAAAAGGAATGAGATCTTGCCATTTGCAACAACGTGGATGGAACTGGAGGGTGTTATGCTGAGCGAAATAAGTCAAACAGAGAAAGACATGTATCATATGACCTCACTGATATGAGGAATTCTTAATCTCAGGAAACAAACTGAGGGTTGTTGGAGTGGGGGGTGGGGTGGGAGGGATGGGGTAGCTGGGTGATAGACATTGGGGAGGCTATGTGTTATGGTGAGTGCTGTGAATTGTGCAAGACTGTTGAATCACAGATCTGTAACTGAAACAAATAATGCAATATATGTTAAGAAAAAAAAACATAAGGAGGGGAAGACTGAAGGGGGGAATCGGAGGGGGAGACAAACCATGAGAGATGATGGACTCTGAAAAACAAACTGAGGGTTCTAGAGGGGAGGGGGGTAGGAGGATGGGTTATCCTGGTGATGGGTATTAAAGAGGGCACATTCTGCATGGAGCACTGGGTGTTATGCACAAACAATGAATCATGGAACACTACATCAAAAACTAATAATGTAATGTGTGGTGATTAACATAACAATTAAAAATTTAAAAAAACTTATAAAAAAAAAAAAAGAATACCCAGAAAAAAATTTCTTTCACATCGCATCATACCATATTGTTCATGGTCTCAGCACTACCAAAGATGCAGACCTTGGTCACTATCTTTTGTTGTAGTTTAATAACTATCATGGGGACTCACTGAGATTTGTATTTGCTTTTCCCTACTGACCTATGATTTGTATTTGTTGTTTTATATTTAAGAAACTCTTTTCAAGCCAAATTCATAAATATTTCTTGTATGTTTTCTTCTAGAAGTTTTACAGTTTTAGATTTTTACATTTAGATCTATGACCTCTTTTTTTCTTTTATTGAAGTATAATGACATATAACATTATATTAGCTTCAGGTTACAGAATACGGTATTTGTATATATTGTGAATTGACCACCACAATTAGTCTAGTTAACATCCATTACCATGCTAGTTACAGAATTCTTTTTCTTGCAATGACAACTTTCAAGATTTACTCTCTTCGCAACTTACAAATGTGCAGTATAGCATCAACTATAGTTGCCTTTCTGTACATCACATGATTTATTGATTATGTAGCTGGAAGTTTGTATCTTGACTCCTTTCACTCTTTTCCCCTATCCATGACTAACCCAACCCTGTTTCTGGCAACCACAAATCTGTTCTCTGTGTCTATGAGCTTCTTCTTTTGTTGTGCTTTGTTTTGAGTTTTTAGAGGCCACATATGAGATATTATGTGGTATTTGTCTCTTTGTCTGACTTCTTTCATTTAGCATAATGCCCTCAAGATCTATCCAGGTTTCCATGTTGCCACAAATGACAAGATTTTATTCTTTTTTATAGCTGAATAATAGTCTATTGTGTGTGTGTATGACAATTTTTTTTATCCATTCATCTGTCAATATGCATTTAGGTTTTGCCATATCTAAGCTATTACAAATGATGCTCAATGAACATGAAGCACACATATCTTTTCAAGTTAGCATTTTCATTTTCTTTGGATCAATACTCAGAAGCGAAATTGCTGGATCATATGGTCTTTCTATTTTTTAATTTTTTGAGGAAGCTCCATTCTGTTTTCTATAGTGGCTGCACCACTTTACATTCCCACCAACAGTGCACAGGGGTTCCCTATCCTCACCATCACTTGTTATCTCTTGTCCTTTTGCTAATAGCCATTCTAACATGTGTGCAATGATATTTCATTGTGGTTTTGATTTACATTTCCCTAAATATTACTGAAGTGGAGCCTCTTTTCATGTACCTGATAGCCATATATATGTCTTCTTTGGAAAAATGTCCATTCAGATTCTCTACCCATTTTAAAATTGGATTATTCATTTGGGGGGTTTTTGTTTGTTTGTTTTGGTGTTTTTGCTGTTGTATTGTATGAGATTTTTAAATATATTTTGGAAATTAGCCCCTTTATCAGATATACGACTTGCAAGTATTTCCTACTGTTCAGTAGGTTGCCTTTTTCATTTTCTTGATAATTTCCTTTCCTGTGCTGAAGCTTTATAGTTTGATGTAGTTCCACTTGTTGATTTTTGCTCTTACTGCCTTTGTTTTTGGTGTCAAATCCAAATAATCATCACCAAGATTGATGTCAAGGAGTTTATAGTCTATGTTTTCTCCTATGATTTTTATGGTCTTAGGGCTTACATTCAAGTTTTATTTATAGCATAAGAGAGTGGTCTAGTTTCATTCTTTTGCATGTAGCTGTCCAGTTTTCCCAGCACCATATATTGAAGAGACTATCTCTTCCCCATTGTATATTCTTGGCTCCTTTGTCATAAATTAATTGACCATATATGCATGGGTTTATTTCTGGGTTTTTGGTTTTATTCCATTGATCTATGGGTCTGTTTTTATTCCAATACCATACTGTTTTGGCTTCTATAGCTTTGTAATATACTTTGAAATCAAAGCATGTGATGCCTCCAACTTTGTTCTTCTGTTTCAAGATTGCCTTTTGGCTGTTCAAGATCTTTTGTGGTTTCATACAAATTTTAGAATCTTTTTTCTATTTCTGTGAATAACACCATTTTATTTTGATAGGGATTGCACTGAACCTATAGATTGTGTCAGATAGTGTGGGCATTTTAATAATATTAATTCTTCCAATTTATGATCACAGAATATCTTTCATTTACTTGCGTCTTCAATTTCTTTCACCAACGTCTTAAAGTTTTAGTGTATAGGTGTTTTACCTCCTTGTTTAAATTTATTCCTAGGTGTTTTGTTCTTTCTGATGCAAATACAAGTGGGATTGTTTTATGCATTTCTTTCTTCTAGCTTCTTAGTAGTGTATAAAAAGGCAATAGATTTCTGTATATTGATTTTTGTATCCTGCAACTTTACTGAATTCATTTATTAGTTCTATCAGTTTTTGTGAAGTCTTAAGGGTTTTCTATATATATATAATATGATGTTATCTGTAAATGGGGACAGTTTAGATTGTTTTTATTTCTTTTTCTTGCCAAATTGCTCTGGCTATAACTTCCAATATTTTGTTGAATGAAAGTGGTGAGAATGGACAGCCTTGTCTAGTTCTTGATCTTAGAAGAAAAGCTTTCAGCTTTCCATCATTGAATATGATGTGAGTTGTTGGCTTGTCATATATGGCCTTTATTATGTTGAGGTACGTTCCCTATACATCCAATTTGTTAAGAGTGTTTATCATAAATGGATGTTGAATTTTGTCAAATGCTTTTTCTGCATATGATTCTTTTTAAGTTTATCATTATATGTGGTACAAGAGATGAGTGGAGGACATTTTTGCATATGGATGTGAAATTGTCCTATCAGCAACTGTTTAAAGACTATAGTCTCTCCACTGGGTTTCCTTTGCATTTTTTTTTTTTTTAAGATTTTATTTATTTGAGAGAGAGAGCACACAAGTGCTCCTCCTCCCACTTGTGTGTTCTCTTTCTCTCAGTGAGGGAGGGAGAAGCAGACTCCCCACTGAGCAGGAAGCCTAACATAGGGCTCAATCCCAGGACCCTAATATCATGACCTGAGCTGAAGGCAGCTGCTTAACCAACTGAGCCACCAAGGCACCCCTTCCTTTGTACTTCTGCTAAAATTTATTAACCATGTATTTAAGTCTATATCTGGATTTTCTAATATGTTTCATTTATATATATGTCTATCCTTTCTCCAATATCACAGTCTTTATTATTGTAGCTTCATAATTCACCTTGAAATCAGGAAGTGTGAGTTTTCCAAATTTGTTCTTATTCAAAATTATTTTGTTATTTTAGTTCTCTTCTATTTTTATATATGTTTAAAAATACTTTGTTGACTTACACAAAATTGCTCATCATTTTAATTTGAATTCTATAGGTCAATTTGGGATGAATCCTAACAATACTGTCGTTTAATCCATAAGTACTGCATATCTCATTTATTTAAGTCTTTGAATTATCTCAATAATTTTTTGTAATGTTTTTAACATATAGACCTTGTACATATTTTATTAGACTTGTGCCTAAGTAGTTCACAATGTTTGGTGCTATTATAAATGATGCCTTAAATTTTAGTTTTCAATTGTTCATTGCTAACATATAGAAAAGGCAATTGATTTTGTATATTGATCTTGTATCCCATGACTTTGCTAAACTAAATTATATATTCTAGTAGATTTCCTCAATGATTCTTTGTGATTTTTTTTCTAACATAGACTCTCTGAAAATAAGGACAATTTTATGTCTTGTTATGTATCTCTACTTTATTTTTTTTCTTTACCTTACTTTATTGCTTTAGATAGGACCTCCAGTACAATTTTAATAGAAGGGGTGAGAAGAGAAATCTTGCCTTATTCTTGATCATAAGTGAAAAAATTCAATATTTTACCATTAAAGGTATGATATTTACTATACCTTTTCATCAATGCATTCCCTTTATCTTACTGACGTCCTTTAATTTCCAGTTTGCTTAGAGTTTTTACTATGAGGCCCCATGGATGCTGAACTTTGTCAAGTGCTTTCTCTGGAACTATTGAGATGATAATACGGTTTTTTGCTTTTTTCTGGCTGTTAATGTGACAAATTACATTGAATGTTTGGCAAATGTGAAATAAAACTTGCATTTCCAGGACAAACCCACTTAATCATGATAAATAATCTTTTCAATATATTGCTGGACTCTAGCTGCTACTATTTTGTGGAAAATTTCTGTGTCTATATTTATGAAAGATATCGGTATATAGTTTTCTTGTAATCTCTTTGTTTGCATTTGGTATCAGGGTAATGCTGGTCTCATAAAATACACTGGGAAATGTTTATTCCTCTTCCATATTCTGGAAGAGTTTTTGTACCATTGATAATATTTTTTCATTAAATATTTGGGAGAATTAAGTAGTGAAGTCATTTGACTAATAAGTTCATGTTCCTGTTGTTCCCTCTGTTTTTGTTTTTCACAATGATGTTATGTCACCCAGAGGAGGTGGTTCTACATACTCCTGCTTCTTCCCCAGCATAACTGCTTTGCTTGTCACTGAGTGTTACTAGGGGTGAGAGCAAGGGGAGTCTCTGCTGTCCTGGTCCCAACTCAGTCCCAGGTAGGTTCACAGTGCCAAGTTCTGGGGTGGAGGAAGGCCATCCCAGTGATTTACTTCTTCTCAAGGTGGCCAAACTTTATGCTGGGTTGGGGGGGTGGCAGTGACAGTGACTGGATCTGCTGACCTCCCTCAGCAGTTTAATATTTTATTCTTTGGAACAGAAGGACCCAGACATTGTATTTTTCCTATAGCATAGCCACTCTTATCTTCCAGATCTACACGAACTGTCCAGTCTCACACCAAGTCCCAGGCTTTCTAATGAGCACCTGGTATAGATCCCTGAAGAGGATCCTGAGAGTGGGTCCACCTATGTCTGAAGATCCCAGGGTCTCTACATTGAGACCTCACCCCGGTGAACTGAACATTTGTGGCCCCCAAATCCTAATTCCCAATGTGATGGTATTAGGAGGTCAAGCCTTCGAGACATAATTAGGTTATGAAGGTGAAGTCCCAGTGAATGAAATTAGTGCCCTTTATAAAAGAGACCTCAGATAGCCCCCTCTGCCCTTCCACCATGTAGGGATACAACAAGAACATGGCAATCTGCAACCCGGAAGCCGGCCTCCATCAGAACCTGACCGTGCTGGCACCCTAATCTCAGACTTCAAGCTTCCAGAACTGTGAGAAATTAATTTCTGCTGCTTATAAGCCATTCTATGGTATTTGTAATGGCAGCCCAAACTGAGACACCCACTCTTGGCATTTAGCAACTCTTTACAGATTTCAGCTGAATCCTTGTTACCCACCTATATGGGCACGTGGCGTCAATGCCTCCCATGCTCCGCCACCCATAACTAAATGTTCCCGTCCTTGGAGGGCCTGTCTCTCCTTGGATTTCCCTGACGGCTCTGCCACCATAGCTCTCTTTGGGGCTGAAGGAACATTATAATTTTATAGTTTTTCTGACTTTTTTTCTGGTTGGGCGAACATTCCTTCCAGGTGCATTAATCCTATCCAGAAGCAGAATCCATTTTTTTGTTTGTTTGTTTGTTTTGTTTTTTGAGACTACTCAGGTCAAAAATTGGGAAGCAAAAAAGAGACATATGTTTATTTATACATGAATTATATCTAAGTTAATAGAGAGTTGGATAATCTTCTCACCTTAAATACAACATCAGCATCTGATTAGATTTCTTCACCACCTAGCCAAGCAACATGCACAGGGGAGGTTAATAAGGGACAAACTAACACTGCTAGACCAAAAGAAAAAAAAAAATGGTGGAAGCTAGACTCAGATCTTCAGGCTCTGGGTGTACTATAATTTCAATAATACAAAAGTAACGTCCATGCTTTCTTCAGTCCCATGAAAACAAAGCAGTCCGTGGCGCACGTATGCATTAACTCACTGCTCTGGAGGGGATCTAGGAAATGGCCCATCAGGAAAGCAGTTTTATGATGCCCCACATTTCTTAATTTTTTATCCCTTCTTTAATAGTTTCCTTCACTGAAATACATCCCTCATCTCTGATAAGCTCTTTCCCCTGTATGACTCAGTTTTGGAAATGCATGTTTCTCTTTAACAGTGATCTTGTTATTCAAATTCGCAGGACTGACACAGAAATTCTTCCTGGGTCAGCATTTTCCCTGCTGTGACTGAGAGGTGGGGGAAGGAAAGGGAGGATGGGGCGGTTGGTTATAAAAGGGTATTCAAGCACTCTATTGTTGGAGTCTAAGATTTCCTTGCACTTGAAGCACCCCATTGATACTCACACTCTGGAAATAGAGAATGGCAGTGCCCAGGCCGCAGAGGGATTAATTGTAATTGCTAACTTCTTTTGAGTACATTTAACCAAGTAGCAGAAGCACATTGCATTCTTCCCTGAATTCAGGAGCCTGTCAGCAGGCAGTGTTGTATTACTCCTGGGTGGAAACGAAATCATGTGGGAGCAGCAAGAACAGCTCATGGAGAAAAATTACCATTTTATATTTATTACTTTGGCTAGTTTAAGTGCCATAGGAATAGACTCTCTAATGCATTAAAGAACAATTCCCCAACATTTGACTCTGTTGCTTGGTAAACTATTTTTAGGGACTGTCTCAGTCAGCTTTTAAAGGCACATGCCATCCCATTTTCAAAGGTTATTTTAGTGGTTTGTCAAAATGATATAAATAACACAATCTCTCTCTTCAGATTAGGAAAATATGGGACATTCTGTGGTGAAATTTGTATTCTTGAAAAAAAATGTCTTGTTTTTCTTGCTTGTATTTTTCATTGCTAAGCTCTGGCGCAATTTCATTTCATCTTTGATATGATGCTTATCTTGTAGCATAGCTTTGCTTAGTTGCATAATCAGATAATAGGATTTTCTTGAAGCCACAACTTGGAAGATAACATATACTTCTCTCTCGCAGAGTTCTAGATACCGGGTAAATTTTGTTCCATAGATGCACTGCCAGGTCAGCTCACTGGAGAGCGGCACAGCTCCCATTAAATATGAAACGCACTCAGAGAACCTTCATCCTGACATACTCCAGGATTTACTTAATGTGAAATGGAATACAGAATCTACATTTTGATAATTCAAATCATACTTTGTTCAACTGAATGAAGTAGTAACGAGGAGCCATTTTGGGTGTATTTATTTGAATGACACATTCCTAAAAAGATGAACTTATACACTAAGGCAATTGAAATCCTGCATCAGTTGAAGGAGGTAGAGTTGTTCAGGGCTTTGGTTTACCAATCAGCTGAGGACTCGTTGCCCCAAGAAAACACAGCATTACACTTACTATTTATATCAACCGATTCCCTTTTCTCCCAGAGCTAATTATGTTAAGTACATCATAATAGAGAAATTGAGCAACGCAGGAGGTTTTCTTACAATTTTCCTCTACCCCTTGGAATATATGTGCCCTTTAAAAAGTATATTCAAATAAATGTACTCACTAGAGAACAGAAGATTGTAGGTGAAGATTCTAGAGAACTGTGTTAGAGATGAATTCTTAGTTCTTTCTTAGAATAAATGGTCTGGATTTTTAGTGTTGTTCATTAAGCTATAACTATTATATAATGCTACTGTGCTATTTTATATTACTATGTCTGCATTGCTGGGCCTTAGATATACTAAAGAAAACCAGCTATAAATTCAAGAAATAGGCAGGTAATGAGGCACCTGGGTGACTCAGTTGGTTAAGTGTCGGACTCTTGATTTAGGCTCAGGTCCTGATCTCAGGGTTGTGAGATTGAGCCCTGTTTTGGGCTCTGTGCTCAGTGCAGAGTCTGCTTGAGATTCTCTCTCCTTCTCCCTCTGCCCCTCCCCCGCTTGCACTCAATAAATAAATTAATAAATAATAAACAAAATCTTTAAACAAAAAGAAATAGACAGGTGATAGCTGGCATATAGGATTTGCTGCCACATGGCTCATTATGTGACTATCATAGTGAACATAGTTCTTTCTGCCAATTAGGAAATTAAACATATTTTAACTATTCTACTGTAAACTTCTTGAAAGTTGGGGACTTATTTATCTGTGTTTTTTAAGTGCTTAGCATTGTAACTAGCATATAATTAGTGTTTAAGAAATGTTTACTAAGTAAATGAACTGATGGATGAGTGGTGGATGGCTGAGTAAAAAGTCTTTAATTTGAGTGCGCGAGGGCCCTCTGAGGTTTGAATGTGAAGAAGTTTTCTTTACTGATCAGTGTCACCAGGGGCATGAATTTGGAAGGGACATGTACTTGCTAAAGACAGGTTTTATTGTCTTCTCCTTGTGAATGGGCTTGAAAGCAGGCCTTAAAGATTTTTATGTACTTCATAAATAGTACTTTACTTCACAGAAAAAGTACATATTAAAATATGTGTAATATTAGATAAGATTCTTTTCACCAAAACTCCCCTTCTTTTTTATTTTTTTAAGACTTTTTATTTATTTGAGAGCAAGAGAGAGCATGAGAGAGGGGGAGAGAGACAGATGGAGAGGAAGAGGCAGACTCCCCGCTGAGGAGGGACCCCGAGGAGGGACTCAATCCTGGGACTCGGGATCATGACCTGAGCCGAAGGCAGATGCTTTAAATGACTGAGCCACTCAGGGGCTCCCAGATCTCCCTTTCTTAAATTTAAAACCAAAGATATATTCTTACCAAGTGCAATGTCTCAAGAGGGGTGTGCGTCCCTCCCCGTTCTCTAAAACATAGGGGTAGGTGAAGGTAGTCTTTGAACATAGGGTGCATGCTGTGTATCTTCTTGCCTTATCTATTTTACTCCAAAAGTTGTAATATCCTCATTATCTTTGTATATTAAAAATTAAAACATTTTGTTTCAGTACTAGTCTCAGATACCTGTGTATAAATGTGCATAAGTGTGTGGTATCCTTTTCATGGTAACTGCCATTTAGAAATTAAGAATGAAGTGGCATTTCCAGCCACGCTTTTCAAATATTTCATGTATTGATCCCTCACTCAGGCTATTAAAAAGATAAATAAATACAACTCAAAACAGACAGAAAGGAAACAGTGCACAGATGCCCCGCTCCCCATGCGTCCCATCCACCCAACCTCGGTTTCAACAGCATCCCTCTGGGCGGCAGACTCCTTCCCCCTCTCCCGGGCCGGACGCCCCACTGCTCTGGTGGAGCAGTGTTCGAGTCCTTACCCATGGAAGCTCCTGGAAAGGCCATGTCAGCACACAGAGTACACAGGGGTTCGGTGTGACCGTAGGGAGAGCCGTTCTTCAACCAGCCAAGAGCCTGTCTTCCCTGATTCCCTGCTCTTCCGCTCTTGCCATCGGGCACCTCCTTCCCCGGACACACCACTGATGCTGAGGCCAGTCGTGAGGGAGCCTATGCAGAGAGAGAACGAAAGAGACACATTTCATTTAATCAGGCCACCGCCTCACACAGCAGGGCTTCCTAAGTCACAACAATTGCTTTTCCTCTTGTTCTTAGGAAACTGCTCATTAAAACTTTGATTATGACACAGTGATGGAACAGAGGTAACCTCTTGAGGGAGCTTTCTTCGTCTGAGTCATGAACTAGTTCCTCTCCTTCCATCTTGGCCAGGATGCCTCAATGCTCCCCTCGGCTTCACTAAGCTTCACACAGTTTCTTCCTGATTATAGGCCCCTTGCCTCCCTTTTCCTAAAGTATTTACTTGAGAAAACCTGCAGTTGTCTATCGTTCCTCTGCCCTTGGTGATAGAATACTTCTCTCAGCTTCTTGCCAGTTTCACATTGTCTTTTTCAAAGACCTGGGTGTTATTCCTTTGAAATGTCATCCTAGAAAGATAGAGCCCTGATCTCCCAGTGTCTGGGGGAAGAGAAGGAGCCTCTTCCATAAGAACCAAATTTCAGACACAGATGACCTCATCTCATGGACCAACCTCTCCCTCGTGTTCTCCGGAACTTTTCCACTGACCTGACCCAGCTTAAAAATCTTCCTGCCTTTGTTTCAGCAGAGTAGAGTTCAACTCTGTCCCATACTGCCATCTATTAATGTGTGTTTCACTCTATCCATGTGATTTTTAAATGGCAGCCTTAGCGATGAAGGTAATTATTGGTGATTATTGGTCTGTATGCAAAAGTACAATCTGAACCCTGAGGTCTGCATATACGACCTATTCATCTTTGGATCCTCCAGAAATGACATATATTCAGTGCATATCGGACAGTTCTGTTAAAAGTGAGTAAAAGATGAGAATGCAGGATGCACCTCAGAAATCAAAACAAATAGGCACTTTTATGTACTACATTCTGGGCCTGGGATTTCTCCCCTTCATCCCACGTACCCATAAGCTCAAAGGCATTATAGCGGTATCTGTTGAAGATAAAGTGACAGAACGCAAACCTCTACACAGACTAAATATCAGAAATGAAATACTGAAAAAAAGCTTAAAAAAATCACAAATAGTCTTTTGCTAAATGGTATCTTCTCTTCTAAATATGAATAAATCTTCATTATTTCCCAAATGAGAGAAAGTGACTTATCTCCTCTCACTGGTTTTATTATACTGATCTGGATTCAGAGACTTCTAAAGAACTAAAGGCGGCTGGAAAAATATCAAGTCCAAAGGCTTCATTTTACAAAGGAAAAATTTGAGCCCTGAAAGTCTAGGTCCTTCCTTGGGGCCACAGAAGCAAATCTGTGCTTTATTTATTTAGAGTCCTTTCACCAAACTGCACCAAACCACGTGCAGCCCAAGGAAGAAGACCATGGACCCAATTTGAAATATTAGTCCCAACTCTGTTGTTGAGCATTAGCAAAGTTATGGTAAACAACCACTGCCCAATACACAGTGCATTACATTTCTCCAAGTTTATTTGAGTTCAAGATAGTTCCATAAAATGCATTTCAATGTATTCAAACTCTACCAAAGTTTCTTTCCACTATGTACTTGGCAAATCTATTTACAACTTTATATTATTTTACAAGGTTTTAAGTATCAAAAGGAGATGATAACAAATGGGGGGGGGGAAGCAGCATCACAATTGATCAAAATCTCTTCAGGTGCGAAGGTGACCACATGCAAATTGTGGGCTTTCCATATACATATACATATATATATATATAAAGAAAGCCTGCCACCTGCCCAGCAATCACCTCCTTATGCCTGAGCCCTTTTGGAAATGCAGTCATCAGCCCTGAGGTGCAGAAGCATCAGCAACATAAAGACATTTCCACAGCTTTTAATTAACTCCTGGGATTTTTCTTTGAGAGAGTGTATTGTTTTAGGAGCAGCAATTACAAGCTATTTTGGCCCCCTCGTTTGCTCCTGTGTTTCTGACTGTCTCTCTTGGATTTAGAGAGGGAACAATTAGGTTTGGAAAAGGGCAATGATAGGGTTCTTGCTTGACAATTGTAACCCAGCCCTGACTGAGTCACCGCGGTCCTAGCAACAACGGAAAGGGGCTGGGGAGCATGATTTCCACTGTGCTCTTTGCAAGTAATTTCAGGACATTTATCTTTGACCTGTGTTTGCTTTTCTTTCTCAGTCCAAAATATCATCTTAAAGGCATAGCTATGAAAAGTTTCTTTGCTATCACTGAAGATTTTTGATGAAAACAAATGTGAAAGCTCTTCAGAAAAAGGTGACAACATGGTGGCCCTTTTCTGTTGAACTCTGGGGTAAAACCCCTTTCCAGCAAGCATTTTTTCTATGTTTTTCCTTGTTTCCACCGACATTTTCTTTTCTTTCTTTTCTTTTCTTTCCTTTTCTTTTCTCTTCTTTTCTTTTCTTTTTTGCCCCCAGTACCCTGCATTCAATTGTCTTTTTTTTTTTTTAAGATTTATTTGGCGGGGGTGGGGGGGGCATGTGTATGCAAGTGGGGGGAAGGGCAGAGGGAGAGAAAGAGAGAGAATCTCCAGCAGACTCTAAGCTGAGCAAGCCCAATGCTGGACTCGATCTCACGACCTTGAGATCATGACCTGAGCAGAAACCAAGAATCAGATGCTTAACAGACTGAGTCCCCCAGGCATCCGTCCAATAGTCTTATACACGACTTCCTTCTTCTGTTGCATGTGTATCTTCGCTTACTCATAATGCCGTCATAACATTTCTAAATCATCACTTAGCCAAGATGTTAATATTCAGCACTTCAATCTGTTTTCTGATCCATTGTTGTTTCTTTTTTTAAAATTTTATTTTATTATGTTATGTTAATCACCATACATTACACCATTAGTTTTTGATGTAGTGTTCCATGATTCATTGTTGCGTATAACACCCAGTGCTCCATTCAATATGTGTCCTCTTTAATACCCATCACCAGGCTAACCCATCCCTCCACCCCCCTCCCCTCTAGAACCCTCCGTTGGTTCCTCAGAGTCCATGGTCTCTCATGTTTGTCTCCCCCTCCAATTTCCCCCCCTTCATTTTTCCCTTCCTACTATCTTTTTTTTTTTTTTTAACATATAATGTCCATTATTGTTTCTTAATACTTTTTGGTTTTTTTTCTGATTACTACAACTAGTATTTCAGATCATCACTCCAGGCTTCATTTAAAGGATACTTTAAGAGTTCTTATCTCATTATCCGCTAATTGTTAAAGGAAAACATCAGTGTTGCTGCTTGGAAGGATAAATAAAACTCTAACTTAATGGACGTAGGAAAATACATTTAGTTTAAATTTTTCTGGGACCACTTACTAAATACCATATTTATTAAGATTTAGCAGTTTTAGTTTCCATCCCTCATTCATTTTTCTCTTTTACATGTACACATACAATTGATGTATATCACTTCATTAATCTTAATCTCCTAATTTACAGCCATCTCAAGTTCTTTCAGAAAATGATGGTAAATGGAAGTAGAACTTGAACAACCAGTTCAGAAACTCTGTAGCCCTTTAGCCTTGAACTATATATTGTTGATATTTATCGTAAGATGAGGATTATGATTTATCAGCAATTTTTTAAAGATTTTATTTATTTATTTGAAAGAGAGAGAGAGTGAGGAGCAAGAGAGACAACATGAACAGGGGAAGGGGCAGAGGGAGAAGCAGACTCCCCACTGAGCAGAGAGCCTGATGCAGGACTTGATCCCAGCCCTGAGATCATGACTTGAGCCAAAGGCAGATGCTCAACCAACTGAGCTACCCAGGTGCCCCATCAGCAAAAAAAAATTTTTTTAATGCTGGTAATTTTATTTGTGCTATAGGTGCCTGCTGAGATTATTTAAAAAAAAAATTTATCACAATGCCATCAAACATTCTTGTTAAAATCTAAATTTATAACACCTGTAGCATTCTTTTTACCAACAGTTTTTTACAATGTGATTCACATACCACATGATGCAATTTAATGTTCTTTTTAGTATATTCACAGATTTGTGCAACCACAATCTCTACAAATTTTAGAAAATGTTCATCCTACAGTCCCCCAACCCCAGTAAAACCCATGCCTATTAGCAGTCATGCCTCATTTCCCTCCACCCTACCTGGCCCTGGGCAACCACTAATCTACTTGCTATATAGTTGTGCTTATTCTGGACATTTCATATAAATGGAATCATATCATATATGGTATTTTATGACTAGTTTATCTCACCATGTTTTCAAGGTTCGTTCATGCTGCAGCATGAACCAGTCATTCATTCCTTCCTGGTGCCCAGTAACATTTCCTTTTATGAACAAACCACATTTTATTTATCCATTTTTAAATGGATAAATGATGATGGACATCAACTGGGACAAAAAAATGGTTGGGTGGTTTCCACTTCCCAGTATACTTTCATGTACAAGTTCTTGTATGGGCATGTGTTTTATCCCTCTTGGTTATACACCAAGGGGTCAATTGCTAGGTCACAGGGTAACTGTGTTTCACTTTTTGAGGAACTGCCAAAACTATTTTCCAGAGAAGCTGCACCATTTTGCATTCTCAACCCCCAAATGTATGTAAGTGCTCCAATTTTTCCAAATATTTGCCGATACTTCTTATTAAATGTCTTTTTGATTATAGTTAGCCTTCTGAGTATGAAGTGACATCTTATTGGGATTTGGATTTACACTTCCCTGAGAGCCAATGGTGTTGAGCATCTTTTCATGTGCTTGTTGCCCATTTGTCTATCTTTTAATCAGCTAGCCTTGTAATTTAGCTCTTTAAAAATTTTCTTTTATAGATCTGTCATTCCAGTTAACACACAATATCATTAGCTGGTTCCTACTAAAACATCACTCTCCATGTTCCTGAGAATAAGTTGTTTTCTTTATTAATATGTGTGATCTCAACTTCAAGTCTCTCTTAAATGGAGCTGTCTGCAATTTCTGCTGGTTCCATTGCTTGTGATCCTATATGATCCAAGATTTTTGTTAGAATTTAGTAATTATTATCCTTTTTTTTTTTAAGATTTTATTTATTTATTCATGAGAGACAGAGAGAGAGAGAGGCAGAGGGAGAAGCAGGCTCCCCGCTGAGCAGGGAGCCCAATGCGGGACTCGATCCCAGGACCCTGGGATCATGACCCGAGCCGAAGGCAGATGCTTAACCATCTGAGCCACCCAGGCACCCAGTAATTATTATCCTTAATAAATAAATAAATGAGTCCATCCAGAGTTTGCATAGCCCAGTCATTTATATGAATCATGAAACTGTGGGGCCCTGAGTAATCAGGTTTGAGTCACAGCTGTGTCCTCAAATCTTCACCTGATAAAATTTGCTGGACCCAAAGGTAAACTCATGTATCAGTGTATTCCACAATTTTTTATTATTGCGTCAGGACTTAGAACTCAATATTTTAAAATCACTGAACCTCATTTCTATTTTTAGATTAAGAACCGAATGACCAGTCTAACCCAACTTGCACAAAGGCTGTGTTACAAACCCTATAAGCAGTGAGCATATATGGAACCCTCACATAGTACTACACCATGAGATGGACAGATTTATTATTCCCTGTTTGTAGATTAGACAAGATGCAGAAAACTTATAGAACTGGTCAAACTCTGCACAACGAGCAAAAATTAAGGTAGGATGTAGATCCAGGTAACCACTGAAATATAGTTTCTTTTCTATATTTTACTGTCTCTTTAGGCTTGAAAAGATCACACTGAAGATTAATCAAAACATCAAATTAACCAAGATAAAAATCTTTGAATATAACCTTTAAAACTCAGCTCAAATGTTACCCTCTTTATGAAACTTGCCTTCTCTTTAATCATAATATAGCCCTTCTTTATTGCTCACAAAGTGTTTTATTTGTGTCTCTTTCATACCACTCTGTCAGATTACATAGCTGGTGAACAGAACCATATTTTCTCAAGAGTGGAAACAGTCTTATTGACTTTGTATTTTAATCTCTAGCTGCCTGCCCTGAACACAGCAGGTGTCCAAGACAGGTTTGCTTAACTAAATTAAACTGTGGGCATGCAAATGTTTGATCATTAAATGAAGACCCATTTTCAGGGACTACAAGTTCTGATTTATTGCAATTGAAGAAACATTATGATGCATCTATATCAAGAATCAATATTGAGTTTGAACAGTTCTTGCATGTTTTTGTTCACCCTGGTTCCCTTTGTTCTGATGTGAAAAGTTTACAAATGCTTAAGGACAGGTATTTCGGGGTCATTTAACCTGTATTCAAATCTTAACCTTAACCCTAAGTAACTTTGAGACATTTCTAAAATGCGAGCATAAATACTAAACTCATAGGTTTGAAGAATCAGAGAATGGTTGAAGATCAAATAAGAAGATGTCACAACTCTCTTAGCACAGTTTTTGTCATTGAGCGGGTCCTATTAGTAAGGATCACCATCATTATCTCTCTGTTGGTTCCATAAAAACAAAAACTTTTAACTATTTTTATATTAGTCAAATATAAGATAAATACGAGTTTCTGGGCTCTGTGGTTCTCAATTCTGAACTGCCATACTCCAGAAAGGAAGATAACTACTCAGAAGCATTACCCACTGATTTTTTTCTAACAGAAAGAAGCAGCTTTTGGGGAAATCAGAGGGGGAGAAAACCATGAGAGACTATGGACTCTGAGAAACAAACTGAAGGTTCTAGAGGGGAGGGGGGTGGGGGGATGGGTTAGCCTGGTGATGGGTATTAAAGAGGGCATGTACTGAATGGAGCACTGGGTGTTATACGCAAACAATGAATCATGGAACACTACATCAAAAACTAATGATGTAATGTATGGTGATTAACATAACATAATAAAAAAAAAGAAAGAAGCAGCTTTTTATTTTAGACATAATAACTGTGCTTTGGAATTCTCAGGATCCAGGGCTATCTAGAACAACTCTCTCTCTCCAGGGAAGTAAAGGTAAGATTGGGAAAGACCAGCTGTAATTTAACATTATAACAGGAGAAAATGGGAATAGATGGGAGAACAGGTCACAGTGGTAAGATGCAGAAAAATTACAGAACTCAGCCAAATGCTAGGAAATACATAGATTACATGACAGAGATTAATAATGCTCTCACTCAAATGATTTTTTTTTTAATTCTGTGCTGATGGTTTGGTAGAATGCTTTGATATAAAATTTTTTATGCATTAAATGGAGCATAATTTTTGTCTCTTATATTTTCTTTGCATTCAGGCCCTAAAATGGAAGCCCTCGGACATGAAAGCATGTGCAGAGACCCTGGAGAAGTGTCTGTCTCTGCACAGTTCATTTTGGGAGGTGTGTGAAAGTCCAAGGAGAGAATTCAGGCTGAAAACTGCACCACCTGCCCTTAACTACCTCTGCCTGCCTCCCATCACTGTAATAAGTTACCTAGTGCTTTAAATGGAGCTATGCTGAACTGCATCTTCTGTGTTCTTCTCTTAAGGAAGAGGAAAATATAATGATTAGGGTAAAATCTGGAGGTCATGACACAAGCACGATATCTTTGCTTGCGTCGTTCTTATTGTAAACTTAAAAGCAGTTTGCACAATGTCCATGCTAAAAAGGACAGGGGTTTATCATATTTTTTAGATGAGTGAATAGTAGTCCAGAAAAGCAACATGATAGCACAGGTTACCGCGAGGTTCGAGTATAACTAGGAGGGGAGTTGCCTCCCCATTTCTGATCCAGCCTTTTCCACCACTTATGCCGGCCTTGCACTGCTTTGGGAGAGGACAGGACCAGTGAAGTGGTCCTTACAACGTGGACACAGCATCGCTGGGAGCTCTCGTAACAGGCCCATTGGAACAAGCTAGGCTTAAATGTGAAGAATGAATGCTCCTTTGGGGGCATGTTCCAAAATGTGCAGTAATAGTCTATTCATTTTCAGGTGTATACACACACACACACACACACACGCTTGCTGCCACTTCTTCATTTGAATTTATATTTATGATTTTGCTGCCACTTCCTTATTTGATAGTTGAAATTCCAACAATGAAAAAAGAATATCTAATCACTTAAAAAAAAAAAAAAAAACCTTACTTGCTGATGGTGTGGCACTAATCAAATATAATCAGTGCAATCTAAACTGCAAGAGGGTAGCTGGCCTGACTTCACACGAATAACGTTACTGCACTTTTGCTAATGGAAACTTCACACTACTCATCAAGTGCTGCCATCTCCACCAGGCTCCCCCCACTTCCTACCTGGACCTGTGTGATGGCTTTACAAGTCTTTATTTAATATACCTGAGTGGTAACAACATTTAGAAGAATAACTTATCTCTAGAAAGAGTGATATGGAAGAAGACAGAAAGAAAACATTGGAGAACGGTTACAGTTTTGTGGTGTTTTTATTCCCAAGTCCTAGAAGAGTCTCCTCGGGGCTGGTTGATGGCCTCGACCTCACTTAACTATTAATCCTAGAACCTGAAAACTCACACACCAGCAGCCAACTGCAAGTATTTCAGTTTAACGGATGTTCTTTAGATAATTCTTCCTCCCGCATTGTATACTTTTGAAATAGCCCGTATGAGTTCCAGTTTTCTCCACCACATGAACAGAGAACACAGAAGGACCCGCATCGGCCACAGCTATCAGCAGGACCAGACAGGCCCTTCCCCGAGTGCCCAGAGGCAAACCTATTCCACACTCCCTCTGTCACAGTGATCTGGGTAATGGGCGCAACGCCCTGGACTAGATTTTAAGCTTCTTTATTAGAGATACTCCAGCAGCTACCACAACGTTATAACTGTAATACCAGCTCCTTGAACACTTGTTAGATGTGGTTTTTATTCTGCCTGTGGTCTAGGTTCCTAGTCATTATCAAAGAGAAAATAATAATCAGAGGGTTAGACTCAGTTTCTCTCAAAACATCAGCACTTTGATGTACTGCCACCCTCCATTCAATTGAAAGGTCAGTGTTCTGCATTAAATGACTCAAAATCCCTTTTTAGAAAAAAAGGAGGTTATGGATGTGCGACCTGTGATCATTACTTCCGTCAGAGAAGGATTCAGACAAGAGACATATACCTCTAACCAATCTTTGAAAGGCTAAGTGTGATGGTCAGCTTATCAGTGATGCGGAGCCAAGTGTGCAGACTTTGGGCTCATGATACCCCCTGAGAGTTCCTGAGAATTGTCCACACCTTAGTTCATAGACTCACCAAACCGTGACACAGAGAAGCAGATAATAAACATCATCATCCCTATTTTGCTATGTAGAAAACAGACACAAAGAAAGCTTGTAAGTGCTCTCTGCAGTGGAAGGGTTCCAGAAATTATGTGCACAATCCATGTTTCTGTGAGTCAAATTCCACTTAAGATCAAATAGTTTAGCTTGGGGCGCCTTGGTGGCTCAGTCGGTTAAGCGTCTGCCTTCGGCTCAGGTCATGATCCCAGGGTCCTGGAATTGAGCCCCACGTCGGGCCCCCTGCTCAGTGAGAAGTCTGCTTCTCCCTCTCCCTCTGCCCTCCCTCCCTCTTGTGTGCATGCTCTCTCTTTCCCTCTCTCAAATAAATAAATGAAATCTTTAAAAAAAATAGTTTAGATTGACTCTATGAAGCTTTCTTTTGCAATTCCTTTTGTGGGTAAATTATGCTTCTTGAAAGTAAACAGCAATTCCATAAATAAAACTATCGATGGCAAAGATAATTTGACATGTAGGTTTTGCCTCAAGTGGAAATGTTAGTTTTCACCTTATTGCTTCTCAGCACCAAATATTCCCTGTGGTAGGTGGTCTGTGATCAGTAAAATTCCTCCAAGTTTCTCCTTCCAAGTGAGCGTGCTGCCAGTAGAGGGCGCCGGGATGAAGGGTCCCCTCCAATGTTCTGCTCGCACAGTGGGCCTGAGGACATAGGTTACAGCCAGCCCAGCCAGGGCCCAGAGTACAGTCTTTACGAAATCTTGCAGTCTCCTCACTGCATGGGAATCAAAACCCTCACGTGGCTTGTCTGCAGCTGCTTAGGCTCAGGGGTCCACACAAAGCTGCAGCCCCCTGCAAGTCTCCTTCTGACCTGCGTGCTCTGAAGGACTTGTACCCTTCTAGGGTCTGGATGCACACTGGAGCCCGTACTACCCATGGAAATAGCCTGCTCCCCCACCCCACCTCTTGAAGGTAACCTAGTACTCTTCACCAGTTCCAACTTGGCCAACCCACCAAAATTTTCTGCTGTCCCACAGCTTGACCCACATGTTCTCCAAGGAGGCTGAAACTTCCTCCAAGCTTATTCTTTGGGTTTGCTCCCTTATACCTAGACTAGCATATGGGGTTCCTTCATATCTAACAGTCACTCTTTATCCCAATTAATACTTATATTAAATGCCTCCGATTAGCCTACTGTGTGGCTCCTATCTCCTGCTTGGATAGAGATTTCCACACTGAAGATAAGCAGAAGATGAAGTCATCTGTCCAGAGTAGAGAGGAAACCCTTGTCAGAGCATCATGACTACCCGTGTGAAAGGTTGCAGACCCTTTCGAGGCCAGACCAGGGAGACTAGAAATTCTCAGGATGCCAGGTGCTACATGGATTATACATGAAGGGTCGTCATGGCGATCACTTGACTGGGGCCAAACGCACCTACTATGTCTTGACCGTTCACCGTTCATCACCATTCATCACTATGCGAGTTCTTAGCTCCCGGTTATTTTCTACAGTTATTTCCGAGAGGTAGGTTCTACTTTAGCTTGTTTTACAGATGAGGAAACGAGGAAGTGACTAACAGGTCAGGCTCTGCTGCTTAATAAAAAAAAAAAAGTGAAGCTGAAATAATTTAGATGGGAGGGACATAGATAGCATCCGGGTGAACTTTCTAGCTCAATACCTGGAATCGTGATAACCTTTGACATAGGCCACGTTCCACTCTTACCAAAATTCCACTCAGGTAGCACAGAGAAGCAACAGTAATACCTCACAGCCTTCACTGTGCTCATTCCCCTGGAGAGGATACACATAAAGAAGAAAATCGGTGAATAAAAAGTTCTATGGCCTGTCAGTTCATTTTTAGCCTAGTCAAGTTCTATTTGAGAGATTTACTAAATCCAAGGAAATGGTGTGAGCATCCTTCATCCTGAGCTATGGTCTGAATGTTCCTGTCCTCCACCCCCCAAAAAAATTCACATGTTGGAACTTCAATTCCAAAGTGATGGTGTTAAGAGGTGGCGCCTTTGGGAGGTGCTTAAATCATGAGTGCGGTGCCCTCATGAATGGTATCGGTGTCTTATAAAGGAGAACCCAGAGTGCTCCTACCCCTTCTGCCACGTGAAGATACACAGAAAAGTCTGTAATCCAAAAGAGGTCCATTACCTGACCTTCTGGTCACCCTGATCTTGGACTTCCAGCCTCCAAAACTGTGAGAAATAAATTTCTGTTGTTTGTAAGCCACTCAGGCTGCAGCATTTTGTTACAGCAGCCCAAGCAGATTCAGACACTTCGCATTACCTGAGCAGAGCAAGTACTCAAGCACACTCATGGGTCCCTCAGTGGTGCCTTTTAGGATATTTCTGGGTAATGCTCTCCAAATCATTTGCACTTATCTCTGTAATAGGAATCCAGGGCAATTCCATTTCTCAAACTCTTAATGTTTGCATAACTTGCATGTTGGAAGAAAAATAGCCCCCTTGAATAACATAATAATATATCTCTCATCTGCTCATTCATACACCAGATCCCTTTCCTGGGGACAGATTTTATTCAAATATTATTTCATTGCAGTATCTGTACTGGACTAGTAAATTATTATACATTCAGTTACACTCTGACCTTAAACATTTTAAACAATGTTAAATGTATACTTCAAGTTTCACAGGAAAATCAGATATAAATAATAAATCCTGGGGAAAATAATGTCAGGTTATATTTCAAGAACACATTTCAATGTATTATTAATATTTCCAATTTTAAACAAATATAACCTGATAGACATTTAATATTTTTTGAATATTAGATAAATAGGTAGTAAAACTGTGAATATCCATCTTTGTTAATAAGGGAATTTAAAAAGTTTTAGAACTTTTATTTCAGAGAGTCAGGCTCATCTGATCTTATTCATTAACTGATCTGAAAAACCTCTCATGCTCTCAAGTAACAGTGACAAGCAAAGGAAGTACAGAGGAGGTTAGGTAGTGCGGGGGTCAGTACTGCATCTGGACAGGACCTGGGTTCCATGGAGAAGGAAAGAGAGTCAGTCCTGCCCCTTCCCCACCTCTCACAGTGTAAACCTTACAACCTTGCCATCTTTTCCAGACCGAAGCTGACATGGCCATTCAGGTCATGGCTGGTTCCTTGGGAAATGCTCTACCCTCTAAGCAATTCTAAAACAGTGCACTGCATCTTGGAAACCCCTGATTTCATTGCTTTTGAAGCTTTTGAAAGTTTCTTTGATGCTCATGAAAGTTATTTTTGGAAAATGAGAAAGAACATTCCAGTGCCAAATAACCTTCAAGTCCCAAAGACTGAGACCCAGAGACTCAGTTAATAAGAACATTGACATTATTCCAAACAGATCTCTACTTGGAACCTAGAAACTAGTTAACCTTCCTACTCCCCTCACTTTACAGTTAAACAAAATCCCTTGTCAGCTATCATGATCTGTCATGATCTATGTTCCAGTTGCTGCATTTCTGTATTTCTCATGGTTCTTCCTTCATGTTCCAACTTCCCACTTCCTACTTCTTCCAACACTTTAAACTGTGCCCATTGGACACCATTCTATGTTTAAACAAAGAAACAAACAAAAACCCAATTTACAAAATTGTCAAACACCATTCTTCTTCAGTCACCAAGGTGTACTACCATGTACTTGACCATATCTTTATCCAGCATTACTGCTTTTCTGATGTCTTAAACTCCACAAGCCTCAATGCCTCACTTGGAGGCCTCTGCTCTCTTGTGCTAATAGTTATTTCACTTCATTTCTGCTGTCACCCTCCATTGTTTTTCATCATTGTGGTTATTTCCAGCCCCTTCCTTTGTCCATTTCAACTCAGTCTCTTAATTCTATTCTTTCTTTACCACTATCCCTAATCAATCTAGATAGCAGAGTCAAGCACTTAAACCACTGTTATGAATATTTTCATTTCCAGTGACCCCTCAGGTAGAGTTACATATATCTATCAAAATCCTAGGCGTGAATCTATTTTTTTTTTTAAAAATCCATCTTTTCCACTCCTGTAACAAGACTGCTCAACAATGAAAAATCACAGAATGGAAACACTTGAACTCATAGTCTTCAGTCCCTGATGATTTCTTAAAACCAAATTGCTCTCCTTTTATGTGTTCCTATTCATGTACTTTTCTCTTTCGTGAAACTCAGAGAGTAACATCTCCCACCTCAGACAGAATGGAGGCCAGAGGCGTAAGGAAGTGAAAAAAATTGCAGTCAATTTTTCTTCTCTATCACTTTAAAAAAATCTGTCTCTATCTAGACCCTATAGAAATCCATCTTTATTCTTTCTTCTAGTTGCAGTGGAAGATAAAGTTTCTTCTAGTCATGAGCTAATCTTGCCATGTGTTTAAAATAAGCCCCTCATAATTCCTTTGGGAGTTTATTAAAACATTAGGTACTATAATAGCTTCTTTCCAGGACCTATAATCTATCTATCTTGGCTCTTACCCCATTCCCCACAGTAAATAAACACAGTCATATCTCTCCTGTCATAAACAAAAACCTTCCACTGACTCTCCCCCTTCTCTCGTTACTGTCTTTTTCCTCTTTCTGTTCAGTGAAGCTTTATAAATAAAAGTCAATACTTCTTGCGTTTCCTTCTAACACATTGCAGTCTGGTGTCTGATCTTGCCACTCTATGGAAACGGTTATTATCCAGATCATAATTGGTCAGATAACTTAATCCAGTGAACATTTTTCAGTTCTTACATTCTGTTTATAGCATTTGAAATTGATTGCATCTTAGGATTTTTAAAAGACTCTCTCCTCTCAGTCTTCAGTGACAGCATTCTCTATGGCCCTTTTTTCATCTCCTCCATCTCTGAACTAATTGTGACACAAGTTCTTGGCTCTTTCAGTGGATGTTTGCCACATATAGGCATGTGAGCATCTAACCCATCTTCTGATATTGCAGTATTCTTTATTATATGAGTCTTTGTCAATAGGCAGAGATTGCCTTTCTCTATAGAAGCTAAAACTTTCAGAAATTTGCTTTCCAGCCTTCTTTACAACCAGTATGTGCACACACACTAGCTTTTGACTAAGGAGCCAGTGAATGACAGAAGCGGGAGCGGTAAGGACCATTCTGACAGTGCTGATGGGGCAACAGAAACCCCTACAGAAGGCAGTATTGGCAGGGCCAGGGGCTAAGGCAGTCCCCAGTGCTAAGAGCGTGGGCAGGATGAGCCACAGAGTCCAGTCTCCAGGGCTGGTGGCAGCAGGTTCTAAACAACGGTCAAGAAAATCATGTTCTTATCCTCCTAGAACTGAAACGGTAAAAGCCTAAACAAATGTATAACATATGTCATATAGTGACAAATGCTAAGAAACTATAAGACAGGGTGCTGTTGTAGGAGGTGGCAAGTGTATGCATGAGAATGTGGTAACTAAAATGATCAGAAATTACCAGGCTGATTACTAAAGAGCAAAGCTGTTACCATGAAAATATCTTGTGGGGTACTTTTCAGGCAGAGGGAAGGGTCAGTGCAAAGCCTTAATGCAGGGACAGATTTGGCAATTTCCTAACAGGGCTGGTGTGGCAGTTTGGAAAACGTCACTCTGACAAACTTGGTGAAGAGCAGTCTGGGTCCCGTGTGCAGAAACGGTCTTTAGAAAATCAAAACTGGAAGCAAGTGGAGCAATAGTCAAGTTGAGAGATCTTGGTGACTTGCAGTAAAGTTACAGGAATCAGAATGGCAGGACGTGATCAGATGCAGGATACATTTTGCAGGAAGAACTGATAACACGATGATTGATAGCAAATGAGGTATGACTTCTAGGTTTTGGACTTTAGCAACTAGATAAATGTTGTTGGCATTTATGCAACAGGGAAGATGTTGGGGAATGTAATTTGGAGGATAAAGAATGCTCTTGTGGACAGCTTAACTTGGTTGTGCCATCCAAGACACAGAAGACATCATACAGGAGAACCCTAGGCTAAAGAACTTGAGACTTAGTAGAGACTGAGTTGGAAATGTAAACTTGACAGTGGTTCCAGGCAGTGAATGTATGCACAGAAGAAAAATGCACCTGGCAACTTAACCATTTGAAGTCCAGGAAAAGGATGACCCAGTATAAGAAGATCAACGATAGAGAAAAGAGAAGAAAATCAGGATTGGAGTTGCTCTGGAAGCACGCATGTGAATAAAGTGTTTCAAGAACGAATAGATCTTTAAGAAATGGCATGAAATTGATGATTGGATGTGGAAAGGTGCAGGTTACTGGTGTCTTTACCATGAGCAGGCTTAGGGAATGGGAGAGCTAAAAGCCTGAAGAGTAGGTAAAGACAAGTGAGGAAGTAGAACAGGGCTTAGAAGGGACCCTATTAAAAAGTTACACTAAAGAGGAATTGGTGCAGGAGTTGAAGCAGATTATGAGGTCAAAAAAGGTCTACATATTTCTATATTTGTTAAAGAAGGGCATGTTTGTTTGCTAAACATGATCTACTAGAGTGAGAGAAATAATGATGCAAAAAGGAGAAGGGATAATTGCAAGAAACAAGTGTTGGGGAAAGCGAGAAAGGATGGAACCCAGAGCAGAAATAGAATAGCTTGAAATGCACCTGAGTAATTTATCCATTTTAACAGGAAGGAAAGCAGGGTACCTCAGTGCCAAGGCAGATAGGCTGTTTCTTTTCCTGTGGCTCTTATTTTCTAAGCAAAATGAGATGAGATGTCATGAGTTAATGGTGAGGTGGAAGCAGGAATGTTGGACATTTGGGGTGGGGGAGAAGATGTAAAATAGATGTGTCAGAAAGTAGGAGTGTAATTTATAGCAATTCGTAGGATTGCCAGGCAGTAAGAAGGACCCACTTGGGAACTGTGGCAATCAATTTAAAGAGGGGCTAGTTAACACTGCTGTGAGTTGTCACCCTCTTCCTGAGTAGGAATTGCATTCTATTTTCTCTGTATTTTCTGAGCCCTCCCCAGCAGGGACTAAATGAACAAAAACAAATAAATGTCTGCATTGGACAGTACTCCAGATTAGAAAATCCTTCTTCAGATGAAATAGATCTCAGGCTGTATAATAAATAAGCATACATAATCCATTCAAAAGCCTCTTTCACAAGCCCTCATTATCTTAGTGATCATTGTCATCCTCTATATTTCTATAATACTTCCCAGTTTGCAAAGTTATCATTGTGAAATTGTATTTTTTAAATAAGAATTTTGCCTTTTAGCCCATTTGCATAAGTTAGTATTCCACTTTACGTTATTACATCAAAGAGATTTAAAAATAAGGTTATTTTTGGAGTTAGACCATCACACATTTGAATCCTGGCTCAAATGTTTATTAACTGTGTGACCTAAGACATATTACCCAAACTACTTTGGCCTCAGTTTTTTTATCAATAAAATAAAAACATGAATGTCTGTTCAATATGCAAAGTGCACAAGGAGTAAGTGTTCAGTCAATGTTAACTATAATTGCAAAGTCCCACAGTGGAGTAAAAGAATCAATGTTGATATCACAAATTAAGATATGTCATGACTGTCCAACATCTGGTGTCTGAAATGCCATAAACCACTAGAAAACTAGACAGAATGTATGAAACAGATGCTGGTCCACAGAGAGGAAAGGACTCGACCCTCAGGAGAGGAAACGCATGAGGGGAGCGCTGCCCTTGGCCCGGCTTTCTGCCCGAAGCGCTTGAAGGCCATGCTACGGGGAGCAGTCATGGGAGCACAGCCTGGAGGCCTTGCTGAGCTGAGAAGACAGACACTGGGGTTCAAGGAGGCTTTGGTGGCTGGGATTTGTGGGGCAGAGTTCTAGAGAAGAGGAAGCAAAGCACAGGAAGAGCATTAGAAATGGACATAGTGGCCTCTCGAATCCTTGGCTGAATACTAAGCGATGCAGGTGGAGAACAAACTCATGAAGCCAGCAAAGAAAAACAATCATGGAACTGAAGGCTGAACCAGGTCAGGCAATCAGAGGGCGATCATAGGTGTTTGAATTCCCATCCACCAGGGTGGGAAGACCTTGTAGGAACACCCCAGCATTCTGTAGAGACCCCAGAGGGGTCATGCCTAGTGTTAGACTCAACTAGCTCTAGCACAAGAGCCAGTCCAGAACAGTCTTAGCAAAACTTGAAAAGAAGCTTGAAAATGTTCAAGTATCAAGACTACTGCTTACTTCCGTAAACAGTAACTGGTCCAGGGTAATTTGTCCTCTCCCATTACTGTGGCTTCCATGTGCGGGATGAAATGTTAGAACCAACTGTGGACAGCAGGCAGCACAGGGCTGTGATCACGGAGGCGAGGGAGGTGCAGAGGTAGTGCAAGCAGGAGACAGGAGCTGGGGAGACCAGCACAGCTAGAATCCATAGTTGGACTAGCTGGAACAACATTGCACTAAGAAAGGACTCCAGAAATCTGCACAGGCATCTCCTCAAATCCATGACAGATTATTTAATTGTGCATGCCTAGGGTAAAACTCCATAAAAATTCCAGGCAAAGGACAATTCTCAGGCAGTTACAAGCTGAGTAATTCCCAGAACTCACATAGGACTCAGAGATGTTTGAGTTCCTACCCATCAGACCAGAGGGCCCTGCTCACTAGGCAGACAATCCAGCAGAGCTCCCCAAGTCCATGGCTTAGTAGGAGAGCTAAATAGCCCCAGGGTAAAAACCTACACAAGGCCCACTGTAAATGTAGGAAAGTGGCCTGGATAAGGGCATTGCTTTCATTGTCAAAAGGGATATATACTATTTCTTAGGCTAGAGTGAAACAAATAAAGCTTGAGGCAAGATTGGTGGACCCAAACCAGAAGCTGCTGCATTCTGTGGAAGGGAATCTCTCAGACGTGGGGCATGGTTTCCCTCCATCTTGTCTTCTTCCAAAAGGCTGGGAACTGTCCCAAGCAATGGGGTGTGATGCAGACAAAGGGAGTGCTAGGGAAGCAGTTGCAAACGTGTTGCTTCTAGGCATACTCCCAATCCACTGCAGATCGATCTGGTATTATTTATCTGTTTCCTTGGATATCTGTGACTTGGGAATGCCTATTGCACAAGCTGTGTGTGAGTGACATATCTTTGGCATTCTTCGGCATTCTTAATGTTTTTTTCTTAATATAAATATTCCAGTTTTATATTTTATATATTTGAACCTAAAATGTCCTCTTTGGTAAACTGTGTTCTCAAGTAACGAAACGCATGAGAAGCAGCTGCAGGTCTGTGCATCTGGGAAAGGTTTGTCATGCTTTCTCACCATGAAGATCTCTTCAGAGCATAGCACCTATTAAACTGCCTTGTTTTTTCATCTAGAGTGGATTCTTTGCCCCGGTGCTCTCTGGAACCCCTCCTCAACCTTGAAAATATTCCATGAGGATTCTGAGTTAACTGATTCATCCTTGACTTGTCTTCCTTCTACTGCAAGACTGGAAATGAGCCTGGACAGGAAGGTAGAACAGAGAGGTTAGGAGATGGCGGGACAACTGAAAGGGTCAGAGTGAATTTTCACATGTCTACACATGTACTGAAGGATTTCTGATCCAAACATCTGATCCTAGAGTGTTAGACTTGCTTCATATTGCAGACCCATCCCTCACTGTGTGAGGCTCCATCTGCAATGTACAGCAAGGTGTGTATGTGTGTGTGTGTATGCACATGTGCATGTGCATGCTTGTGTGTGTGCGTGTGTGTACGTGTGTGTGAAAATCTCAAAGTTGGGTATGCATGAGTTCTAAGAATGAAAATCACCGGTACCTCTCCTATGCTGCCTGGGGATGAATCATAAAACCAGGTTTAGACTCCGCAAACTTTGAAAATTCTGATTTTTCCTGCTTGACCTATGGAGAAACCCGAAGAGGGCTTCTTTGTGGTGCTAGGGGCCAGCATCCATTCTTCTCTGCTTCTGTAATGACTGTGTGATCAGGGGAAGACAGCCAATGGAGATGGGGGGGAGGGAGTGTTAACAGTTTCCTGGGGCCTCACTGGCATCATCTCTGTGTTGTGACAGGGCAAATGCACTTTAAGGCTGTGCGTCTCGCATCCCACAAGTGCTTCTCCCCTAGTTTAAGTAATCATGTGAGTCTTGTAGAACTTCAAAGTTGCTGGTTTGGCAACTGGTAAGTTTCCTTGTTTGTGGAATCTGTTGGTCGTTCTCCAGGTTCTATTAAGATTTGTATTGCTTACAAACTTATTTTTGTATTGAAAGAAAAATAGCCAGATCATCTTTGACAAAAGTTTGCACTAAGCTAAAAGACCTGAAATATCAAGTGCCTTTTCTCAAAGTATAGGTCTTGAACCATCTCTTTTTGGTGCTCCTTTTTCCTGTTTTCTATTTGAACCAGGTCTTCTGTTCTACCCTCTTTTCCCTCCCTAACCCTCCCCAGAAAGAGAAAGTCCTGCACACACATTTTTTTCTTGGGATTATGTCACCACTCCTAAAATACCTGTGTAAAACCCCAAGAAAGTAGAAATGCTTCATTCTTCATACCCAACACTCTTGGATAAGACCAGGTCTTACTATAATTCATGTTGAACATCTATGCTACTAAGCTTGGATAGCATGATTCTAGTCAGTCTCCAGTCCTAGAGGAAATAGAAATAGTGCATGGCCTTCTACATGAAAGTAGGATGAATGTGTATACCTAAATTCCTCCAGAACTTGTATGTGGCTGCAAGTAACCTACGTTAAGAGGCCACAAGATTGTTAAATTGGAGGCAGAAAAATGTAACTCCACATGTACTACTAGAAATCAAATTTTGTGTGAAATCTCAAATTTATGGCAAGGAAGAGGAAAGTACCATGTGCCCTTTTGTTTCTTATTAATTAAAATACCAATCTTTCTTAATTATTTTAGTGGCATTCACATTGTATAAGCACTTCAATTACATTATATCTCATTTTTTCCATGATTCTCTATTTGCTTAGCTAGCACTAGCCATTAGAGCTAGGGTCTTAAAAATCCTCCCATTAGCATTCACTGTCATCTGGAATAGCTTTTGTCTCTTGATTCAACTATTCTCTGTCCATTTAGAGATTATCAGTATAAAAGAACCACCTGCTCTTGGCAACCCCATAATTAATTTTCCCTTTCCCACTCTCAGCTATATTATTGCCCTTGGGTTGGAGTTTGAATTTAAAAGCTACACAAAATAAAGTGCCATTTTTAACATGACATTTTCTGTTCTTGATTTTTCATGTAGTTTATGTAAACTAGTATTACAGCTTTATTGTCAGAATTCAGAAAAGCTACACATTTCCTACTGTGAAATATATTGCTCTGTACTATTCAAGTATGTAGAACCTATTTTTGTTTGTTCTTTGGTTTACAAATAAAACCAAACTCTGATAGAGTTAGTCACTATTAGGAAAGACAAAAAAGAATAAAAATAGATAGACAATAATAGCTTTTAGCCTGTGATTCTGTGTTTATAATAAACACTGGTGCCAGGCTACTGAAAATTGTCATTTTTATTTGTGAATGGTTAAAAAGTAGATAATAAATATACACATAGACTTAGACTTGCATAGAATTTCAGTGTACTACAAGGAGGGAGAATGTAGTGCAAGGCTCAACATAGTTTACCATGAAATAATAACATATTATAATAAGTGCAGTACTATTAGAGCAGACAGCATACATTCTTTCACATGATTTATGAAGTCATGAATAAAATAACTTGTCACCTGATGCTACTTCTGCCCAAATCATATGGCTGCTCTCTCATAAAGGCATAACAACAAAGGAGGACTCTTAGACTCTTAGAATGTTTTTTCTATGATTAGAGATTATAGAAGAATATTTCACTCTGAGGAATACAGTAATAAACTAGCCTTAACCACTTAAAAATACCCTTTATGTTAAGTAGCTTTGTATGGTAAAATTTGACCCTAAAATTTTCTAATTCAAAATTTGCAGAGACAAATGATGAGACTAGCTATGAAAATGTTTCATATTTTTCTCAATAGGACAAAAAGAAACACTCTTTTAAAAGTTTCTACCAACACATGGAAGAACATCCCATTGAGGGGCTACCCCAGGATAGAACAGGATCCCTGTAAGTAATAGCAGTCAATCAGAGTCATTAGTCAGGAGAATGTTTTAGAGAAGATGTAAACACTGGGTATAAATGATGAAGTAAGTGGTACTTAGAACACCACTGATTCAAAATCACAGATAGGAACTTCTACTTTTAGGAATATGGATTAGCTGCACTTTCCCCTATTCCTCTTTCTAAGACATTATACATAAGACAAACATAAGCTTCTGAAAGGAAGAGAGAAGAAAATAGACTTGCTGGGGACCGTGGAACTCCTGACACAGTATTTGGTTCCTTGGATTTTCTGTTTGCTCCATGTATCCCAGATTTTGAGATGGAGAAGACAGAAAGAGAAACACTAATGCACACAGACAACAATAACCTCCTCCCCAAACCTGCTCTCTATAACTGAAAAGTCAGAAAAGAGACAACTGAGCAAGGTATAAAAATTAAACAATAGCTTCTTTACTTTAGCCAAATACCATAGAAAAAAATGTGATGGTACTCTCACCAATGCCAGCAAAGGCCAAGTGGGAAGCCTAAACTGTCACTCTTACAGGGCTGACATCAGGAGTGAAACAAGGTTGTAGACAGCAAACCACACAGACCCTGTAGACAGCAAAAGAATAATAAGAGAATACTATGAACAACTCTCTATATATAAATTTCATGAGTTAGAGGAAATGGACCAGCTACTGAAAAACAAAACCTACCACACTTGACCTAATATAAAATAGTTTTCATAGCCTTATAACTATCAAGAAGATTGAACTTGTAATTTTAAAACTCTCCCCAAAAAGAGAGTTTGGCCCAGATGATTTCATTGGAAAATTCTGCCAAATATTTGAAGAATTAACACAATTCTATATAATCTCATCCAGAAATTAGAAGAAAAAACATTTCACAATTTATTTTATAAAGCTAGTATTATACTAATACCAAAACAAGACAAAGTACAGAAAGAGAAAACTACAAACCAACAAACTTCATGAACATAGACAAAAATATCCTTAATAATTAGCAAATAGAATTCTGTATTATCTAAAACAAATTACACACCATGACCAAATGGAGTTTATTCCAGGAGTGCAAGGCAGATTTAATATTCAGAAATCAATCAACATATTCCATTCTATATAAAGTATACAAGAAAAATCAAATGATCATATCAATTGATGCAGAAAAAGTATTTAGCAAAATTTAGGATTTTCTCATGGTAAAAACAGTCAGAAAAACAGGAATAAAGGAGAAATTTTTCAACAGGAAAAAAATCTACAAAAATCCAAGTTAAGATTATACTTAAAGGTGAAAGTCTGAATGTTTTCATCCTAAAATTGAGAACAAGTTCAGGATGTTTGTTCTCACCATTCTTAATTCAACACCATGCTGGAAGTTCTAGCCAATGCAATATGACTAAGGAAGGAAATAAAAATTAACAGATTGGAAAGAAAAAAGAAAACTGACCTACTTGTAGATAACATAATTGACTCTGTAAACAATTTCAAGGAACTTACAAAAATAAGTCCTAGCGTTATTAAGTCAGTTCAGCAAGGTTACAGGATACAAGATAAACAAAAATACCTATTTGTAGTTCTATGGACTAGCAATGAAGATACGGACACTGAAATTAAAAATAAAATACCACTTACTATCACTCAAATACTGTAATACTTAGGTGTAAATCTAACAAAACATACGTGGAACATATATGCTGAAAACTACACAATGCTGATGAAAGAAATCAAAGACATAAATACATAGAAACATACCATATTCATGGATTGAAAGATTTAAGAAAGCAAAGATGCCAATTCTGCCAAAACTAATATATAGGTTTAAAACAAATTTTGTCCAAATACCAGCAATTTTTATAGGTATAAATAGGATTATTCTAAAATTTATATGGTAAATCTAAGGAACTAGAATAGTTAAAATACTTTTGAAAAGGAAGAAAAAAGTGTAAGAAATCAGTCTAAACTTTAAAGAATTATTATATAGCTATAACAATCAAGTGTGGTATTGGAGGAGGTATAGACACATTGACTAATAAAGTAGATTAGAGAGCCCAGAAATAGACCCTATACAACATGACCAAAGGATTTTGACAAGGGTAAAAACAACTCAATGGAGGGAAAATAGCCTTTTCAACAAATGGTGCCAGAGCAAATGGACATCAACAGGCAAAACAAATGAAACTTCAACTGAAAAAGCTGAACTCACACGTTGTACAAAAAATAACATATTATGGACCATAGACTTAAAATAGAAAGTAGACTTAAATAGAAAATGTAGCATAAAACTTTTAGAAAAAAAATCATAGGAGAAAATCTTTCAGATCTAGACCTAGAAAGATTCTTAGACTTTTCACTAAAATTACAACCCATAAGAGGAAAAATTGATAAATTTCACTTCAATTAAAAACGTTTGCTCTGTGAAAGACCCTTTGAAGAGAATAAGAAGACAAATTATAGAATAGGAGAAAATATATGCACAACACATATCTGACGAAGGACTAGTATCTAAAGTATTAAAGGACTCAAAAGTAAGAAAAACAAACAATCCAATGGGCAAAGGACATGAGAGACATTTTATTGAAGAGGATGTACCTATGGCAAATATGCACATGAAAACATTTAATATCATTAGTCATTAGGAAAATAAAACCACAATTAAATTTACTTCTCAGGATGGCTAAAATAAAAAAAAAATAGTGACAATATTAAGTACTAGTGAAGATAAAAGACCTGGATCACTCCAGAAATGTAAAATTCTCTAGCCACTCCGAAAAACAATTTGACAATTTCTTTAAAAACTAACATACAACTACGATAGAACCCAGCAATTGAATTCCTGGGCATTTATCCAGAGAAATGAAGATGTATGGTTACTCAAAAACCTGTGCATGAATGTTTATAGTAGCTTTATTTGTAATAGTCAAAAGCTGGAAATAACCCACATGTCTTTCAATGGGTGTAGGGTTGAACAAACCATGGGACATTCATACTGTTGAATATTTCTCAGCAATAAAAAGGAAAAAAATTTGATACACACGACAGGGATAAATCTTCTGGGAATTATGGCTGAGTGAAAAACCAATCCCAAATGTTGACATATTATGTGATTCCATTTATATAACATTCCTTAAGTTACAGTATTTTACAGACATAAAATATTTGTGGTTAGAGTTAAGGAAGGGATGGGAGGAAGAGACAAAAGTGGAAAGTGGATATAGCTACAAAATGGCAACATAAGGGATCCTGGTGGTAACGGAATGTTCCTTATCTTGGGTACGTCAATGTCGGTATCCTGGTTGTGATATTGTACTATAGTTTTTAAAGATGTTAATGGGGAGGGGTGACACTGGGTAATGGGTACTCAATATATCTCTGCATTATTCTTACAACTGTATGTGAACTTACAATTATCTCAAAATGAAAATGTAATTAGAAATATAGATTACTGTGTGTGGACAAGTTTTCAAAAGAAGAATTGTTAAATCAACTAACTATAGATAAAATTAAACAATGACTATAAATTAAGAAAATTTTCTAAAATGAGAAGCAGCATTGCAGAGTGAATAAAAGCATCAGCTTTGGAGGCGAAGAAAGATTAAATCTTGGAACTGCTGATTATTAATTGTGTTTACTTATACTAGAACTCGTTTACTGACTTTATACCTGTTGTTTTCAATTACACCACTGTGTTGTTAAATCACACTGCTTCCATATATCAATTGACAAAAAAATATTGAATCATGAATTATCTTTGTAAGATTGGATACTATGTTACCAGAAAATTAACAATGGTATTATAATAAGTCTAATACCATTTAAATCCATCCAAATTTACACTATTAAAACTAATTCAAATATTATGTTAGATAACAGCATAATATACTGAAGAAAAGTGTTAAAGAAAATCTGATTCTGCCAATAATTCTTCAGTAAATTGTATTCATAGGCATAATCTAATTAAATTAAATTCCTGAAAGCTTAGTATTGTGTCCCAGGACCAGGCAGAATAATAAAAAATCTAATCAGAATTTGGTTTAAAGTTTAATTTTCTAAAAAAGAATGATCTAGAAACACCAGACATTAATGATTACTGAACCTTCGTGCAAATATACAATGAACGCATGTTTGTAAAAAGTACTTGGCCTTACAGCCATGTCAGTTTTAATATTATAGCTCATCCTAACTGATACCTAAGGTATTGGTTTAGTATTAACTTGTGGAAGAATGCCATCTACTGAGTCAGTTACTGCATTAAACCATGACAGCACTAGCATTGTAAACTTAAAATGACAGAAATAAATTAGTCAAAATTAATAAACAGTGTCAATAGAAAAATGTCTTTTTTTTTTTCCCAAACTGTTCTGCAAGCTAACACCAAGATCCCTCTGTAATCTGCCTGATGTTATTGGTTATGCTATAGGAAATTGCCACGGCTTTCCCACACAATATCTACACCAAAGAGTTGATTAATTGATGATTTATATAGCTATGTTATTGATAATTTATATAACTCAATAAAGCTACATTAAGAATCTTATTCCAGTTCCCTTAAGTAATTAGATTACACATAATTTCTAAGACAGCAGGTTCACTAACCTTATGGATTTCTTCTAATCTTTTATAAAAGAAGTAATTCAAACAGCAAGAGATAACAAAATATACACTGCTACCCCATAAGAACATTTCATTATTTTTTGTTAATTTGTTTTTTATCTTTTCTAGTTGATGAACTAATTATTCTTATCAATAAACAGCTATTCTTATTATTGACCTAGACCATCTATCATTTTGTTCTTATTTGTTCATTTGCATGATTTTATAATCATTTTTTTTTACTTACCATTTCCAGGGTATTTCAAATGCTACCTTTATTATTTTTAAAGATTTATTTATTTATTGAGAGAGAGAGAGAGAAAGCACTCATGGGGGGAGGGGCAGAGAGAGAGGGAGAGAGAGTCTCAAGCAGCCTCCCCACTGAGCACAGAGTCTGACTCGGGGCGTTGATCCCACGACCCATGAGACCACCACCTGCGTCAGAACCAAGAGTTGGTCACTTAACTTACTGTGCCACCTAGGCTCCCCTAAAATGCCAATTTTAAAATAGCAAGTATTACAAAACACAAAGTATAAAATTAAACCAAATTATAGTTCTATTATTGAGTAATAAATATATAAACATGTTAATGAACATTACAGATTTTTTTGTACATATATAGGTAAAAAATAAAAGTAATTGATTTAAATACACAAATAGCAAATGGGATCAAGCTCTACACGTTCTCATTTCCATTTGACAATATTCTATGAATATTTTCACACTGTTTAAATAATCTGCAACATATTGGTAACATACTAACCCAGGCCAAATCAGCCTTACTGCTTTGTAAAGAAAGTTTTATTGGCACATAATCATGCCTATTGTTTACAGGAAATCTAAAGGATTGCTACAGGACCAGAGTTAAATAGCTGTGACAAAGACCATAAAACATACAAAACCTAACTTACTCTTTGTCCTTGTAGTGTAAACCCTGACAGTTGTTTGGTTTTTTTTTTTTCCCCTTTTTTAATGCAAGTGTTTGACTTGTTTTGATTGCCAACCCACGCACTTCAAAGACCACTATCTCAAATAAACACATTGCCAGCCACACAGTAGATGAAAACTCAAGCCACCTCCCCCAACTGGGGCTTGATTCTTTTAGAGATTTTGGTAGATTTCTATAACTGCCCACTTGGGCACTTGTTTTCTCTCTTCGCTGCTTTAAATTCCTGCTCTTATGTTTTATATTTACTGATAAAGAGTGAGCCCATGTATTAATGGATTTGGTTTGCTAATATTTTGTTGAGGATTTTTGCATGTTGACCTGCAGTTTTCTTTATTTGTAGTGTCTATCTAGTTTTGGTATTAGGGTAATGCTGGCTTCATGGAATGAATTTGGAAATTTCCTTCCCCTTCTATTTTTTTGGAAAAGTTTGAGAAGAATAAACATTAACTCTTCTTTCAATGTTTGGTAGAATACCTCTGTGAAGCCATCTGGTCCTGGACTTTTGTTTCTTGGGAGTTTTTTGATTACTGATTCAATTTCATTGCTGGTAATCAGTCTGTTCAAATTTTCTTTTGTTTTTTTGAGATTTTATTTATTTATTTATTTATTTATTTATTTATTTATTTAAGAGAGATAGAGAGTGGGGGGGTGTAGCAGGGGAAGAGGAGCAAGCAGACTCCACACTGAGCATGGAGCCTGATGCAAGCCAACATCCCACAACCCTGAGATCATGACCTGAGCTGAAATCAAAGGTCAGACGCTTAATCGACTGAACCAACCAAGTGCCCCCCATTCAAATTTTCTATTTCTTCCTGCTTCAGTTTTGGGAGTTTATATGTTTCTAGGAATTTATCCGTTTCTTCTAGGTTGTCCAATTTGTTGGTATATAATTTTCCATAATAGTCTCTTATAATCTTTTGTATTTCTGTGATGTCGTTTGTTATTTCTCTTCTTCCATTTCTAATTTTATTTGAGTCCTCTGTATCTGTTGTTTTGTTTTTTTTTTTTTTTTAATGAGTCTGGCTAAAGGTTTATCAATTTTGTTGATCTTTTCAAAGAACCAGCTCCTGGTTTCATTGATCTGTTCTATTGTGGGTTTTGTTTTGTTTTTGTTTTTGTTTTTTAATCTGCTGTGATCTTTATTATTTCCTTCCTTTTTACCGGTTTGGGGTTTTGGTTGTTCTTTTTTTTTTTTTTTAGCTCCTTTAAGTGTAATGTTAATTTTTTATTTGAGATCTTTTTTGCTTCTTGAACTGGGCCTGTATTGTTATAAACTTCCCTCTTAGAACTACTTTTGCTGCATCCCAAAGATGTTGGACCATTGTGTTTTCATTTTCATTTATTTCCATGTATTTTTTTTAATTTCCTCTTTGATTTCTTGGTTGATCCATTCATTGTTTAGTAACATGTTATTTCACCTCCATGTATTTGTGGTCTTACTAGTTTTTTTTTTTTTTTTTCTTATGGTTGATTTCTGGTTTCATAGTGTTGTGGTCAGAAAAGATGCATGGTATGACTTTGATATTTTTGAATTTGTTGAGACTTGTTCTGTGACCTAATATGTAATCTGTTCTGGAGAATGTTCCATGTGCACTTGAAAAGAATGTGTATTCTGCTGTTTTAGGATGGAAAGGTCTGTATATATCTGCTATATTCATCTGGTCCAATGTTTCATTCTAAGTCACTGTTTCCTTGACTGTTTGGATCATCTACCATTTATGTAAGTGAAGTGTTAAGTTCCCCTACTATTATTGTATTACTATTGATTAGTTCCTCTATGTTTGTTACTAGCTGCTTTATGTATTTTGATGCTCCCATGGTGAGTGCATAAGTGTTTACAATTATTATCTCTTCTTGTTGGATGGTTCTTTTTTGAGTCTATAGTGTCCTTCTTTGTCTCTTTTTACAGTCTTTTTTTTTTTCAAGTCTATTTTCTTTGACATAAGTATTGTTACCCCACCTTTCCTTCACTTTCATTTGCATGATGATGCTATTCCATCCCTTCACTTTCAATTTGCATGTGTTTTTAGGTCTGAAATGACTCCCTTGTAGGCAGTACACAGATGGGTTTTGTTTTTTCATCCATTCTGTCACCATATGACTTTTGATTGCAGTGTTTAGTCCATTTACACTCAAAGTAATTATTGATAGGTATGTACTCATTGCCATTTTGTTACTTGTTTTGTGTTTATTTTTATAGTTCCTTATTTTTTTCTTCTCTTGCTCTTTTCTTTCATGGCTTGCTGGCTTTCTTTAATGATATACTTGGATTCTGTTCTCTTTGTTTTTGCATATCTGTTACCAGTTTTTTATTTGTGGTTACCAGCAAGCTTATATATAACATATTATGCATATTGCTGTCTATCCTACACTGATGGTTGCTTATGCTTGAACCTATTCTTTACTCTTCCGCCCCCCCCCCCGCCCCCAACCAACAGTTTAGGTGTATGGTACCATACTTTACATTCTTTTATTTTGTGAGTCCCTTGACAGATTTTTATAGATATATTTAATTTTACTGCTTTTGTGCTTCCTACTTTTCTTACTTACTCCTGCTTATGGTCTTTTCTTTTCACTCCAAGAGTCCCTTTTAACATTTCTTGTAAGGCTGGTTTAGTGGTCATGAATTCTTTCAACTTTTATTTGTCTGGGAAACTTACCTCTTCTTCACTCTGAATGATAGCCTTGCTGGATAGAGTATTCTTGGCTGCAGGTTTTTTTCCTTTCAGCACTTTGAATATATTATGCCACTCTCTTCTGACCTGTAAAATTTCTGCTGAAAAATCAGCTGATAGCCTTATGGGGTTTCCCTGGTATGTGATGGTTTCTTTTCTCTTGCTGCTTTTGAAATTATTTGTTTATCACTACTTTTTGCCATTTTAATTGTTCTGTGTCTTAGTGTGGACCTTCTTAGGTTGATTTTGTTAGGGGTTCTCTGTGCCTCTTGGATCCAGATTTGTTTCCTTCTCCAGATTCAAGAAGTTTTTGGCTATTATTTCATCTAATAAATTTTCTGCTCCCTTTTCTCTCTCTTCTCCTTCTGGGATTCCTATAATGTGAATGTTATTATACTTGATAGTGTCACTGAGTTCTCTAAGTCTATTTTCATTTATTATTACCTTTTTTCTCTCTCCTGTTCAGTTAGATTGCTTTCCATTATTCCTCCAAGTCACTGATCTATTCTTCTGCTTCCTCTAGTCTACTATTTATTTCATCTAGTATATTTTTAATTTTAGTTATTGAGTTCTTCATCGCTGATTGATTCTTTTGTATGTTTTCTATCTCTTTGTTGAGAGTCTCACTGGGGTACTCCACTCATTTCTCAATTCCAGTGAGTTAACTTTATGACCATTACTTTCATTTCTCTATCAGGTACATTACTTATCTCTATTTCTCTTTTGTCTCTTGTTGTGGTTTTGTCCTGTTCTTTCTTTGGAAACATATTCCTCTGTCTCCCCATTTGTCTATTTCTTTGCATCTGTTTCTATGTGTTAAGAAAGTCAGCTACATCCCCTCTTCTTGAATGAAGAAAAGGTCCTGCAGTGCCCTGCAGTGTAGTGTCCCCTGTTCACCACAACCTGACACTTCAGGGGTGTCTCCTATGTGTGTTGTGTGCATGCTACTGTTGTAGCTGAGCTCTTTTTGCCTTCGTCCCAGTCCTCTACCATGGCTGTCTTTGTTGGAAGCAGGATTTAGTCCCTTTGTCATTAGTGGGCCAGTCTGGGACAGCCTTGGGCTTGAGCTGAGTCAGACCTGGTGCTTGCCAGAGGTACAGTAGCGTGGAACTCTAGGGCATTTTTCCCTATGTGGTCCCCTGAGAAGCTTCCATTGGTGGGCAGGTCCTACACTCAGAGCAGGTGTCTGCTCCCAGCCATTGCTGGGGCTGCAGTCAGACTGACATGTGTGGTTACCTTCCCTTCTCCTTGGGGCAGGAGTCACTTTGGAGTGCTGCTGGACTTTGTCAGGGCTGTTTCCACACTGCCAGGTTTGTGGCACCACTTTGGATGTGCTCCAGCCAAGGGCATATTGGATGGGGCAGGGCTGCAGAACACTGGGGCAGGGTGCGTGGTGGAAGCAGTTTGCACAGGTCTTCTAGGGGAGGGACCTAGAGCAACTTTTGAAAACTCTTGTCGTGGGGCTGGAGGAAGAGTTTACAGGATAGTGTGGGGGCTGGGTGCATGGTGCCAACAAGATTTGGGTAGGTTTGTTGTGGGAGGAAACCTAGAACCAAGGCTTGGCTGGAGGGAGCGTATCTGCAGGAGAACACAGGGTATGCTCTTAGCAAGGTAGGTGGAGAGTGTTGGCATTGTGGAAGTTCCTGCAGGTTTTTTTGTGTCTAGGATCAGCAGGGGAGGAAATTGGCACCTGGGAGCTCTTTTATTTCTGGAGAAGTCTTCTAAAGATTCCTGCTCCTCCAGCACATGCTCTGAGATTAGTAAATAAATCTTCCCATATACCCCAGGCATTTTTCAGACTGCTACTTCTGTGCCGTATCTCCATGGGGCTGTTTGTTGTTACCTCTTTGAAGGCAGGGACTCAGTTTCCTATGGCCCTCCAGGCTCTCTGAGAGCTGCACCCACTGTTTTTTAAAATTCCAGGTGTTAAGCCCTGCAGATTGCAAGAACTCACAAAATTAGGTCCTTCTGATTTTCAAAGCCAGATATTATGGGGATTTGGCTTCCCCGTGCCTGGGTTCCTGATATGAGGATCTTTTTCTCTTTCCTCTCTGTGCCCAGGTATTCCTCCTTTTTCCTAACAAGTCTCAGTCATTCCTACCCTCTTCAATGTGGTCTCTTCTCTATATTTAGTTGTGGAGAGTCTGTTCTGCCAGTCTTTGGGTCATTTTCTGGGTTACTTACACTGATGTGGGTGTTACCTAGTACTATCTGAGGGAGAAGGTGAGCTTAGGATCCTCCTACTCTGCCATATTCCTGTTTTATGTTTTTAAACCTATACATATGGACATGCACAACATGGACACTTTTTTCAGGATAAATGAATAGACATCAAAATATATTAATACTTTCATACTTCTATCATGTTATTATAAATAATTATATAACATTCAGGGCCTGGATCTAACAAATTCCTATTTTCTATTGTAGGATATTTTTATTGCTTTAACCTTTAAAACAAGTACTGTAAAAAGGAACACTGTTTTACTCAACATATGAATGCCTATACCTTAATGATTTGTCTATTATAAATTACAAAAGGTAAATTTATTGCATCAAAAATATGTAATATGCAACTGTTTATTTAATCTATTTATCTTTGTATCTGTTCTGCCTCATCTATCAATTATCTATTTACTAATTTAGATACATATGTCAAATTGTCATTCAGAGTAGTTGCATAATCATAAATACTTAAATACAATATACCTTAAATATTTAAAATTCAAAGATATTTTAAAAAGAGACAGTCAATCAAAACTTTGGAAAAACTAAGAAATAAGTGAAGGGAAAGAGAAAGAATAATGACAAGAGCAGACGTACATTAATTTGAAATTGGGTATAATAACTAAAAAATAAATATAATTTATTCTTGTCTGTGGAAAAATAATATTTCAATAGAGAAAACACTAGCTGTCTTAGGAAAATAAAGAAGTATAATTTCATAGAATTACAACTGAAAATGAGTACATAGCCATAGATTTGAAGGAGATGTAAATAGAAATATTAAATACGTTGATCAATTTTCTTCAAATATATTTGAAAAGCTGTGTGAAAGGGGAAATTTTCTGGACAGATAAAGCCTAACACGAATGACTGCTTCGTGTAATCTAAAGTGATCAATCACCATGTAAGAAATTTAGGTGTTAGAAACTGCAGGTCTATTCCATTTCACAAGTGGACTCTATCAAAACTTCAAGGAACATTTAACTACTAAGCTTCTTTTATGTAGCAAATATAACACTTCCATAAAGTCCTGAAAGAGATAACAGAAAGGGAAGCTGCAGACCATTACGGGCATAAATCACTAAGACTGCTTCCCTCCAGGACTTCAAGGATGATTCCGTTTATTTGAAAACCTAGTAAAAACTGGACTCTCTTAATGCGTCCAAAGACAGGGAGACATCTTATTATCTCTTCATAAAATAAAATACTTCTTAATAAAATAATCTACTTTCTTTCTATGTTCTTCAAAACAGAATGTGAAACACTGGAAAACATCATAGTCTGCTGAGAAACAATTTCAGTACATCCACTGACACCAGTTTGGTTCATCAGTTGTAAAAGATACAGTTGGTGATATTATACAAGCAAAAGTAATGTGGTGAATCATGAAAAGAGAAAATAAAATTTCATTGTTTACCTGATATATTTCTATGTATAACAGAAAAGCTGAATGGCATCAGTTACAAATTACTTGTAACAAGATAAATTATCAAACAGACTGATTAGAAATTAATATATAAAAATCAATAACTACATACAACAATTTAAATTATACTTAAGAAAACTGATTTGCAGTAAAGACAAATAAAATTAGAAATAAAAAATAATCTATTAAGGGGCATGAAATAAAATCTGAATAAGTGTAAAAGCATCGTTTTGTTTGAACGAGAAGTCTGCATTTTGTAGAAAATAATAACAATAATCCATCCTAATTTTTTTTTAAATGCATTGCTATGTTTTTGTACTGCCACTTTTTCTGGAATTGGCAGGCTGACTGTAAAGTGTTGTAACATAATAGGCATGATTTAATTGTTAGGAAAATTCTGGAACCTAAGAAGAGCAGGCAAAAACATAATCTACAAGATGTGTTAGATATTAATCCACAGTATTTTCAAAAGATAATACTGGTTTGTGGAAATATGTCATTAGATTAACAAAACAAACTAGATGTTCTGCAAATAGATCTGCACTCATATAGAAATAGTAGCATATGATAAAGAAGTGAGCATTTCAATGCGTAGGCAAGGATGCCTTATGAGGTAATCAATATGAAGAAAACCTAATAGCAAATCTAGTAGTGAAATAGGCAATGGATATGAACAAACTGTCTCCTAATTAAGTAACCCGAGTGCTTAAAAACATTTGAAAATATGCTCAATCTTCCTCTTAATTGAATCTATACAATGAAATAAAAACGGGGATCTTTGGAAGCCAGTAGATTCTCAGGAATCAAGAAGCTAGACACAGTTCATTGTTGTCTCATTAGATGTAAAGAACTTTGCACAGTTTAGGGAGAAATAGGGGTTATTGAAACCTCTCTGACCGTGGTTATCAAAAATGTAAAATGCACATACTATTAACCATAGTTACCAAAACTTAAAATGTACATACTATTTGACTGTAGTCTCACTTCCAAGTGGCTAGCTAACAGAAACTTGCAGGTATAGAGAAAGACGCATCAGGGTGTTTACGGTCATTGCAAAGTACTGGAAGCTATTTAAAAAGCTATTGGTGAAGCATACCTTAAATGAACTGCAGGATGCATGCAATAAAATACTCTGCAAATGCTCAAAAGGATGAAATAAATCTACATTTGCTACTCAAGAGACCTCCCAGAAATATTCTTGAGTAGAAAGGCAAGTTGTTGAAAAGTATTAAACCATGCATTCTCTTGCAAAAACATCATAAATGAGAATGTGAGTATAAAAATTAAGTACAGAAATTAATATGTACCAAATTTTCTGAAAAGATACACAAGAAAAATTGCTTGCAATTCTGGGAGGAAGAAGGCTAATTTTTAATTCATGAACTACATGATTTTTTTTTGCCTGAACATGTATTACTATTTGAATATATATATATAAATATACACACATATACATATTCATATATATATATACACACACATATATATGCAGACATATATATGAAAACTAAACCATCTGGTTTATTTATTAATACTAAAATATATCAGAGGATCTAAAGAAAATATTTGGTATTCATAGTACTGAGGAAATAGTCCAGATTAATTTTAAGATAATTATCATATGTTTTCTTAAAAACCATAAAGGATATTTAAGTAATCTAGCAACAAATCTGAAGTGAAATTTTCATGTGTTTGGTTCATGCTTTAAAAACTAGCTAAAACTACGAATAGTTGTCTTCACATATAGTATCTGTGACTAGAGACGTGGTTTTCAGTAGATCTTGAAATAAGGTGCAGAATAGCCTGTTGTGTGTAATATGGCAGCTGCATGGCCATGGTACTTCTATCTATGAAACACTTTATTTTCCCAAGCATGAGCTTTGTTTTACCACAAACAAGGTAAAGCAGAACTGTGCCAAGAACCACACTTGACTTCTAGTAGCTTGGAACTGGCCAAAATCTCTCCTGGTATTTGTTCAATGTCATGAAATTTGCAGGCAAAGATTTGTGGCATCCTTTAGATAACAATACCATAAAAGTATCATATCTTGTGAGGATTAGTAGTGTTAGCTTCCGTGATAATTACTGAGCACCACTAACCAATCCTTTATGAAGAGAGTGTTGCTCCTTCTAACCTCATTTTTGTCTAGAGCAGTTTCTTTACCTAAGATCCATTGATGTGGTCTATGAAGTATTGTCAACAATGTGTATGCACGTATTTCTGGAAAGCAGGTCTGGATAAATTACTGCAATAATGATCCCCAAAGAATCACACTTCCTGCATTCATATCCTTTTACAGTGTGAGCTTTCTCCTTCTCCCTTCAAGACATGGAGTCAATTCCCTGAATCTAAACTTGCTGTGATGATAGAATGTGCAAATTCTGAAGCATTGACACTTCTGCTTTCACTCTCTTGAAACACCACCCTCAGAAAGAGAGGCCGGTCTCATTACATGGAGGAGAACCAGGGTCCCCACTTCACAGTGGGCATTAATTGCCAGGCATTGAGTGAGAGCAAATTAGACCATCCAGTCCTAGGTGAACCACTGAAGTCTGCAGCCCCAGGACTCGCCTCAGTGGAGACCAGAAGAAGAATCACCCAACTGATCCCAACACCAATGTCTGACTCACAGATTTGTGAGGAAATAAATGGTTGATCTTTTAAGCCACTGTGATTTGCGATGGTTTGTTAAAGCAATAGATGATGATGCAAGGTCCTTAATATTCATCAGATTAGAAAATAAAGTTTGAACCCCAAAGTCCTTCAACTTGCTTCTGTACACTCACGGAAAATTTGATGTGAGTGTGGTGTGTTCCCTTTTGCTTTCTCTTTTCTCTGGTAGAACTTACATAGTCACATGTTTGCCTGCAAGAGCCCAGACACATGGTTCTCAGGTTTCAGGTAAGGATTGCCAACATGTTTAAAATGTGAGTGATGTGAGAACAGAATTCTACCTATATATATATTTTTTTATTTTCCCTTTTTCTTTGTAGAAACCTAAAATATAAGGGAAATTAACAAAGGCATTTTGTGTGAAAATTAATTGGTTTGGTTCTTGTGTATATTCCTGCTGACACCTGGTCAGGGTTTTGTTTCCCTGGAAGTGCCACAGAGAGTGAGTGGGTATAAAATAAGAACACTGCGCAGGGAATTGATCCCAGTTTTGTGACTGGACAGATTCAAACCATGTGAAATATTTTACTGGAGAGGAAGATAATTAATCAAGTTCAAATATTTCTGATTGTGCTAGACACACACACACACAATCTTTCAATTAGATATTAAAGCACATTCCAAAATATCGTTCTTCTTTGAGAAGTTATATGATTAGCAACTTACGTGACGTAGTAAGTTCATACAGCTCCATCACCATATGGTCTTTCAATGCCTGGTAAAGATGTTACAATTTATAAAGATTATAATTTGTGGGATTCAATGCATCTCAGTCCTTTTATTTGCAATGGAGCTGAAATTAGAGCCAAAATATAGTTTCCCTGCATCTACACCCAATAGAAGATGAACTCTTCTCCCTTTCCAAGGAGAAGCTGATGATAGCACGCCCCTCCTGAAGAACAGATGTCAGCAGACCTAAACGAAGTCACTGCTGGATGGTGACTGCCATGACTGAGGTCTTCATTCTGCTGCTCACATGGCCTCCTTGTATCTCTTCGGGCAAACACTCTCACCAACATAGAGATTATAATCCTATTGATCAAAGAGATGTAGATAAGTTAATCACCTAGAATGTGCCTACTTACAGAGTGAGCCTGTAAGGTGCATCGAATTTAGTCCAGGCTAACTTCATGGTAGAGAAAAGCACGTGTCCACTGTCTTCGTTATGTTGAAAGAGCTTCACATCTACCCATAATTGTGCCATTTGTGTTACTTTGGGCACATAACTGTCTCTAGGAAACTCTGAGAAATATATAGTTAAATTAATGGAATAAAGTGGCACTGAATAAAAGCCTTTTTTTAAAAAAGATTTTATTTATTTATTTGACAGAGACATAGCAAGAGAGGGAACACAAGCAGGGGGAGTGGGAGAGGGAGAAGCAGGCTTCCTGCGGAACAGGGAGCCCATCGCGGGGCTCGATCCCAAGACCGCGGGATCATGACCTGAGCTGAAGGCAGACGCTTAATGACTGAGCCACCCAGACGCCCCATGAATAAAAACCTTTTATTGTATCCTTAATGTTGCCATTTCAATTTCAAAGTTTCAAAGTTAGAAGCCACCTTCCGAGCAATTTGCTCGATAAATGGTAATGAAGATTAAAAACAAAATTTTCCATCAACCATGTATCATTTTTTCTTTTACTGTGTCTTGTTAATATGTTTTTGTATAATGTAGATTTAACTTGCTGTTATCTTAATTTTTGCATTATCAATTTATTTCACATTGATTTTTCTGTTTTTTTCTTATAGTCTAACTAAAAAAAATATTTTATCATTTTTGCACTCCTACTTAATCCTGATTCCACCTTACTTTAATATTTTGTAATTTTAAGAGTGAATTATTATAAAATAAAAATATAAATAACTGTGTAATTTACTCTTTTGCTCAAAAACATAATGAGAAATAGAAATAAATTAATAAGAAGACAGTTTCTGAATCCTATTAAGAGTAATATTCACAAAGGAGCAACAAAATCTGTGCATTGCAGAGAGCTGAGAGTAGTGCTAATGCCTTAAAAGTCAATCACATCTCAGTTAAATTGACAGTCTGATCAAAAGGAGAAATTGTTTAAAAAAAAAAAAAAAGAAAGAAAACCACAGGCTCCAAATGGTGTCACTTAGACTGAGTTCCCAAACCAGGGCTTAATACCCAATCTAATTGTACTTTCACGTGCCCCAGAAATGTGGCCTTAGCAGCCAGCCAGGAAACTCTTATTTCCTCCAGAACCAATGAGTCTGTCACTTGGGTCCTTTTCATTCTCCAAAGAAAGACGAGGTCGTCTGTATGATAAGACCCCCAGCTTTTCCCCCTAGCAAACAGCCTCCTCTGGAACAATCCTTCTTTGGTTAGTAACTTTTTGTCCCACCCTCCCCATCAATAAGAACCTTCCACTGTAAATAATCATACAGTACATACTCTGCCAAAAGCAGGCCAAGAGCATGATTTTTCTGAGTACCATTTATTAACACTGGTTTTATGAAATACTCAGCGCCCTGAATGTCCAGTTTTTTAAAAGTTCTTTGAATTAGTTGTAAATTACAAATGTTTTTGTTCACAACCTGTAATCTCAGAAGGCATTCAATCAACAAATATTTATTTAGTTCTTATATGTGTTACGCACATAGAAAGGTTCAACTCTAGCATCCCTTCCAACATTCCGTGCATTCTTTTTTGTGTTCAGGTTATTGCATTGTTTAGAAATCACATTTCTATGTACACCATCAGTTCAAAAAAAAAAAAAAAAGTGCTGACATCTGACTTCTATCCCAAATTAACAGTTGCTCTCAGTTTGCTGGGATATGTGATGCCTTTAACCTTATCTTTCTGTGTTGGCAAGCTGTTTTATGTTGTGTATGTGTATTTGTTTTAGTAGGTGGCTTAAAAGTTTAAATAGATATTTCTTGCTGAGCTAAAACAAAAACAAAAACAAAAACAAAAACCTTCCACTTTGTACAACTTGGATTGCCTCTCTACTTGCTAGATGGGGTGTTGCACGATTCATGAATCATTTAATAAAGCCAATTAGATCTTCAAAAAAAGAGTAATATTCAACTGAGAATTATGAGTCATGTGGGAAAAAAATCTTGCTATTTCTACATTGCCTAAGAATCCTATGTTGTACCTTAAATTCCAAAGTACGTGTTTAATACTTCACCAATAAATAAGATGTAAAATTATGGTTTCAATCCTTTAACAGATTGGTCTACTTTAATAGACATAATGTTATTCAGATTCCATTTCATTCAGTGTTAATTTTGGTAATTTGTATTTTTCAAAGACAATACATTTTACTTAACTTTTTTACTCTAATGAATAAAGTTGTTCACAACATTATTTTTATCATTTTAATATGTGAAACCTGCACTGATCATACTTTTTTAATTCCTAATTTTGGTGATATGTGTGCTCTCTCTTTTTTATCAATCTTTGAGGCTTACTAACTGCTCTTTTCAAAAGAGCAGTTTTTGACTTTTGAATTTCCTTTTTTTATTATTTTGTTAGTTCTGCTCTCTTCTTTATTATTTTCTTCCTTTATTTTACTTTAGGTTCACTTGGCTCATTTTTTCTATGATTTCACACATATGTTTATGTGTGATATTTAGTCCATTAATTTTCTTTTTCATATTATCCTTGATAGATCTTGTCAGTCTCCTGCAGAACTTAGAAAATGTATTTCTGAGTGCTCATTGTTTTTTCTATGCATTGAAAGATTTGTTAAATCTTGGAACTATTTTTTCATTAAAATATTTGTTAATTCCTTAAAATAAAGCCAATGAAGCCTGGAGTTTTATTTGTAGTAAGGTTTATGATAAATTCAATGGTTACAGGATTGTCCAGATGTACTAGTTTTTTGTCTCAGATTAAGTAATGTGCATTTTTTCTTTGAATTTGTTCATAAAATCTAAATTTTCAATTACTTTTTGCAGTAACGTTGTTCCTCCAATTTTATATTAATGTGAAAAGGACTTGTATTTCTTTTCCCTTTCTTAATTCCTGATTTTTGAATATTTGTCTTTATCTTTTTTTATTGACTACATGCCCAAATATCTATCAGTATCATTGATAATTACATTATTTGTTTTGTACGTCATTATTTTTTTCTTTTTTCTACATTAGATTTACATATTGTGAATCATTATATTTTCTCTTGTTATTTTTTTCTTCTAATTTTTTAAGATGGCCATTTAGGTCACTGATTTCCATTCTTTCTTCTTTCCCTTAAACATAATATTTCATCTCAATTTCATGAATATTGATATGTCTGTTTATTTGATTCACTTATAATCACTGTGTATTTTATTATTTTCTTTTGACTGAGAAAACATTCCTTGATTTTCAACCACATTTTTGCTTGTCTTTTTTGGTAACTGCATTCAAAATTGACTGCACTGCATTTGAATATGGGTTGCCTGATACCAAGTCTTTGAAAACGTTTCATTCTTTTGTTGCTTGATCATTGCCAGCCTGACTTTTATTCTCTTCCACAAATCAGTGGCACTTAGCAACGGCCACCCAATTCTGCCTTTCTAATAGTTCCTATTCTGTCAGATGTGTGAGACATCATACGGGCACCCCCTTCCATTTTTGCTCCATGCCGTTCTCCAACGTGAAAATCTCAGCAGTTGCACTGTGCGGGCACTCCAGGAATGCAGTCCTCGCGCCTCGTGGGCACCCCTGCTCCAAATTCCACTGCAGGGTCTCCCTCCCAGGACAGCCTCTGACACTGGCTGTCACTGCTCAGGTTCCCTACCTAGGAGAACCAAAGACAGATCCTTTGTGCAAGTAACTTTCTTGAGGAACGCATTTGTGTGGGCAAGCGTGGGGAAGCAGGACAGGAAACCTGCGCAGGTGTGATCTCTGCTCTAGATCAGCTTCAGTCTGACCACCAAGCAGCTCCGGAGCTTCCTCTCATGGCGATGTCATGTGAGCCACAAATGTAGCCACACAGGGGCATTAAAAGTGGTAGTCACACTTAAAAAAGTGAAAATAAGCAAAATTATTTTAAAGATATATTTTATTCCATCACGGTGTGCCTCTCTGCACTTGTTCAAATCTAATTTAGAGCTATCAGGGCTTCTACAGCTAATGCAGCGGACAACTGAGAGCTGTTTCCTTTTCTACTAAAAATCGTAATTCTACTTCGGTGATTCTGGCTCCTATTGTTTAGGAAAAATCATGTGTGAACCAGCAAACTTCCATTTTCTTTAAGACTGTGGACAGCACTGAATGCGTGTACCACCACTCCTATTTCTCATTGACCTGTGTTTTATAACCTGTGCCAGAAATCACGGGGACAGGAAAAGTATAAGAAATATGCACAAACAATGAATCATGGAAGACTACATCAAAAACTAATGATGTAATGTATGGTGATTAACATAACAATAAAAAATTTTAAAAAAAAGAAATAGAAAGCAGGGGCGCCTGGGTGGCTCAGTCATTAAGCGTCTGCCTTCGGCTCAGGTCATGGTCCCAGGGTCCTGGGATCAAGCCCCGCGCCAGGCTCCCTGCTCCGCAGGAAGCCTGCTTCTCCCTCTCCCACTCCCCTGCTTGTGTTCCCTCTCTCACTGTGTCTCTCTGTGTCAAATAAATAAAATCTTAAAAAAAAAAAAGAAATAGCAAACATCAGTATTGATACTATCCTTTTCTCTTAAGAACATTATACTTGTCTACAGATAAATTAATGGAATTAATAAGGGAAATTAGCAAAGTTTCTACATAACAGGATTCAAAAGAATGTATTTTTAGGTATCAAAAATACACAAGAAAATATTTAAATAAAATATTTTAATAGCTACTTCATTAATATTAATTACCTAGAAATAAATCTTCACGGAGGAGGAAACTCAAGAGTCAATCAACTTCAGAAAATATGTTCAAATTCATCAATAATCAGAAAAGTGCACATTAACAAAAAAATGGGTTACAACTCCACATCCTCCGGATTGGCAGACATTAGTGAGGATTTGGAGCAATAAGAACCTTACATACATTGCTAATTGAAGTGCCAATGGTACACACAAACTGGAAAATGATTGGCATTAACATGTAAATGTAGGCATGTGCTTATCCTACAACCCAGCAGCTAAATGGATGCTTTTACATATGCAACAAAAAGACATATTATAATGTTCATAGCAACATTATCCATTAGAGCAAACCAGAAACCTACATTGTCTATCTAATAAATAAAGAATTGCCAAGTATGCATTCAATAGAATTCTATCACCAGGGAAAATAAAAATAGATTGACTACCTAAAACATGTGCTAATTTCAAGCATGTAATGTTGAGTGAAGAGTCAGAAAAATACATATGATATGATTCCATTTACATGTGGTTCAAAATCAAGACTAAACAGTATGTCTTTTAATCACACACACACACACACACACATCTATTCAATCTATGGAGCAAGGCAAGAGGATAAGTAACACAAGAATTAGAATAACAGTTACTTCTAGGGAGAACACTGTCAGTTGGGATTGGCAAGAAGCAAGCAGCTGGTAAATTACTGATAATATTCTAATTTTATTATTTTACTATTCTTCAACCATTCAGAGCATTCCTAAACATTTTTTCCCTGTTCTGTTGTAATCATTTATTTCATAATAATAAATGGAAATCATATTCAGGAAGAATAACATTTATCAGAAAATTATTTATTCAAAATTAAAAATAACACAGGTAATAATTTAAATGAATGAAAGTTCATGATTTTGTGAATTACATTTGAGTGAAAATAAAAATCTAGTCTGGAACTAAGAGAAAAAATAAATCAAATGGAATATACTTAACTGGATACAAATATGCTTGTACATATATGCATATCAAATGATTATTGTAATATTTAAATAATAGCAATTTTGCATTTATTAAATACCTTCTAAGTAACATGCATTGGGATGAGGCAATTTATATATAACATCTTAGTTAATGTTAAATCCCCATAAATTCTATAGCATTTTGTTTTTGTTGTTATTGGCTGTATCATGTGTATGTCCTTATTTTGGGGAGCTTTAATAGACATTTAGGAAAGTAATTTTGTGTAGTTTTGTTTACCCTTTTCCCACTAATATCTATTTGAGAGCTTTATTGAGTGATACTTTACATAGTATAAAATTCACCCATTTTAAGTATATAATTAAATGACTTTAGTAAAATCACAGTGGGCAAATATTACAATATAGTTTTAGAACACTTCAAACATTACCTCAAAACTGTAGTTATTATCTACTACCAATCCAAGCCCAAGGCAGCTATTGATCCACTTTCTGTCTATAGATTTGCATTTTCTATATATTTCCTGTAAATTGACTCATAATCCATTCACATAATCTTTGCTTCCTGGTTTCTATTACTTTCACTTATTGTAATGGTTCTGAGGTTGATCCACATTGTGGCATGTATTGAAAGTTCTGTCCTTATAGTTGCTGAATTGAATGCCCTTTTATGATTATCCCATATTTTTTTATTCATTCACTAGTTAATGGACACTTAGGTGGTTCCAATTTGGGGTTGTTATGAATAATGCGGCTGCATTTCTGTGTCGATTCTAAGGAGTGGAATTGCTTGCTCTTATGGTAATTTATGTTTAACTTCTTTAAAAACGGCCACAATGTTTCCAAGGCATCTGTAACATTTTACATTTCCACGTGGAATACACAGAGTTTCCAGTTTCCCCTCATGCTCACCAGCAATAGGTATTTTCCATCCTTTTGATTATAGCCATCTTAGTTTTCTCCCTGTCCATGACTTGTCTTTTCATTCCCTCCAGAGTGTTTCTTGAGGTGCAAAGGTTTTAAATCTTGACAAAGCCCAATTTTTCTTTGTTTTTCTTTTATGGATCATGCTTTTGGTATCATGTCTAGCTTTTGATCAACACACAATCACGAAGATTGTCTCATAGTAATGTCTGCTCTAACATTTGCTTCTCTTATAGATAGTATTACTATTTTCATTTACCGATGAGGCTTAAAGTTGTAATATGACAGCCCAGAATCACACAGTGAGTAACGGAGGGAGTCAGGATTTGAACCTGGGATGATGGTCTAAGCTGTTAGACACCGTGCAATACTGCGTCATGCATATTATACACCTGCTCTGCATGGACACATGACATCTCTGAGACCCAAAAATGATGGTGATCATGCAGATGTGCAGTTTAGGGGTCAACAGAATAAGCAACCATGTGTCTTCTTCACATACTCTTCATGAGTATGGAAATAGAGTTAGTTTAAAATGTTTAAATTAAATAATCCTGAACCTTCACTGAAGATTTCCTGCTACTTTTTTTTTTTTTAAAGATTTTACTTATTTATTTGACAGAGAGAGACACAGCGAGAGAGGGAACAAAGTGGGGGCAGCGGGAGAGGGAGAAGCAGGCTCCCCGCAGAGCGGGGAGCCCGATGTGGGGCTCGATCCCAGGACCCCGGGATCATGACCTGAGCCGAAGGCAGACGCTTAACGACTGAGCCACCCAGGCGCCCGATTTCCTGCTACTTTTATACACATGTCTCAACTGTGGAGTTCTCTGCTGCTCCCCTGATCTGCTTCTCTCTCGTGGACAACCTATTCATTGATGTTCTGTGATGTGAAGTGCAGGTTACAGAGATAGCTGGGATGCCCAAGTTTAATATCCAGTAGCTATAATCTAGCAGGGGAGACAGATGTTCTAAAAAGGTCCCTGTCTCCCTAACAAGCTTTGTGTCATTAGTTGTCACTTAATTGTGAGAGCCTTCACGGTCTAACATTCTGTGACTGCAACGTGTGACCTGGAATTGAGGCGCAATATGTGGGAAAGAGAAATTGATTATAAGTTGGAAAATCCTGGAAACCTTTACAGAGGTGGTATTTGAGCTGCAACAGATACTATAACTCCCTTATTGCTTTTAAGGCCCATTTTCGTATAAGGACCTTGAAAAATGTTTAAAGTTCATTGCTGAGCAGATCCTCTGAAGCTTCATGATGGCCTGATTTACAAGTCTCTAATGAGATTAATGGTTGATGGATCACTGCTTTAATGATAAATAATAATAAAGTCCAGGGATGTGACAGTTCCTGTATTATACTTCATTCATATAGGAACCTTTATTTTATTCTTCCTTTTTCCTCCCACTCAAGCTAAAAGCCAAATCAGTAAAAGGTCAAGCTGACTGGTATGGATTATTATAATATTTTCCTCAACCTGTCCAGAGATCAATAGTGAATGTCATCATCCATTTCCCTGAAACATGGACACTAACTTCATTATCTTAATACATTAAAGAAAGCAGAGCCTAAAACTATACCAATTTCATACTTCTACTCTTACAACTAACATTAGAATTTTTAAAATCTGGGCATTAAATTTTTTACAATAATTTCTTAGTAGAGTTGCTTTAGGATAGAATCTGAATCAAGCCCTCCCAATTTACTTTGACAGATATGTGAGTTCCAGATTTATGTTTCAGATTTATGTCTTTAAGAAAAGTCCAAATGATTATGCCCTGGTTGGAAACTCCAAAGAAAGAGAAATGCCCATACCATATGCCCTGACCCAGTTCCTCGGTTCCAAATACAGATGTTGATCATCACAACCATAGAGATTGAAAAGCACCCGTAAACCATCCCTTCTCTGGTCACATATCTTCCAACCCCCAAGTAATTCTGGCAAGATAAGCCATTTTGGTAAGCATGAAATTAAAATGCTATATGAAAATTATAAACCTTTATCACATGTTGGTTTGAAGTCACACCAGAATGGAATCTGAAATTTATTAGTTATAAGACAAAATTAATGATTTAACACATCTAAAGTTGACTATTTTCTCTGTAATAATATCTACTCTGCATGCTTTTTGAGAAGAATAATGTCAATCTACCTATCCAATGCCTGGATAACATGTAGTATCTGCTTTGTATAATTTGGTTTTGTTTGCTTGGATTGTAGAACATACATAATTTTCAAAGGTTTGTTAGGGACAGTCTAAATATCAGCATTGATAACATCTTAATAACCACAAAGCAAAAGTATTATACAAAATATAATTTAACATTTCATTTATTAAATGTTCTATATTTAGATTTATATGTATTTTGATCTTATGATAATGAAATAATGCCACACACAACATACTACAAATACATTTTAGAAGCTGTTTCCCCTCTACAACACATTTTCCAGCTTTAGGAATTTACTACCAAAGCAGAGAGCTTACTGTTTAAAAAAAAAAAAGAAAATGGTTTAAAAATTAAATTATTTAGAAATCTTAATGCAAGGAAATAAAGTTGACCCCCACCTAAAAATAATCTCCCAATATCTGAATCATCATGACGCTCAATCATTGACACCAGCACACATTCCACGCGACACCACACATCTTACTTCTGTAATACACTTTATGTTTCTTAATGACTGTGATCTGTTGGCACCAGGATTGATGAATGATTCCTCTTTATATATTTTGCAAATGTAGCATATAGTTTTGTACAGTTCTAGTGAATGAAAGAATTAATGAATGGATAAACTTAAAGGAGTGAGTGAATCACGATATTACATACATCGAAGGAATGCAATGTCTTATTCTGTAAAATACAATCCTTATCCAGGTTCTTTCTAAAGAGCAGTCCATCTTAGGAGATGAAGCTCCAGTCATTGGCTCATTGAGAAGATTTAAAATGGTAACTGTGAATATTTTCCTAAAATTCTGGCATCCCCAATGATTGTTATTACGGAACACACTTGAAGAGGGAGATGGAAAAACTGGAAAGTATTTTATTTTATTTTATTTAAAGATTTTATTTATTTATTTGAGAGATAGAGATAGCAAGAGAGAGCACAAGCAGGGGGAACAGCAGAGGGAGAGGGAGAAGAAGACTTTCTGCTGAGCAGGGAGCCCGACTTGGGGCTCGATCCCGAGACCCCGGGATCATGACCTGAGCCAAAGACAGATGCTTACCCAACTGAGCCACCCAGGCACCTAGAATGTATTTTCAATACCAACACCAAATGATGAAGCAATGCAAAATTGTCCTATCAGAAGCTGTTGAAATAAGTTTCATTTGTAGAAAAGATAACTTTGGGAAAATACAAAATATGCAAGAGTGTTGCATATATAAAGGAACTGGCTTTTTGTATACTCTCAAGAGGAAGGTCTGCCACCCAGGTTAGGTTTTGTAAGGAAATGCAGGTTAGAATTTTGGGGAGGTGCACTTTGACTGAATCTAAGAACCTTCTCATTGACATAGTTACCAAGTTAGGAAATACGTTGCTCTCAATACTCCTGGTATCCAACATAGATGAGACACCACGATGGAAGAAATTCAAGATTCACATGGGAAGTTCCAGGACTATTTCCAACCTTATAATTCTGAGAATCTATGATTCGAAAAGAAAAGATCATTCTTTATACTCTAGCACTAACTCCATGAAATTTTTAAGCATTCGTGAAATATATTTATTAAAGGAAAATTTGGTAAAGAGGCAAGAATACCCCTCACTGCAGCTAAGTTTTCTAGGCCATGTGCTTACACCAGGCCCTGAGAAATAGGCACTTCTGTGTGTGTGTGTGTGTGTGTGTGTGTGTGTGTGATGTTTTCTTTTTGTTTTGTCTTTGATGGGAGGGTTTTCTCATACTTTTCTAAGTGGTTAAAAATATGCAACTCTTGGGGCGCCTGGGTGGCTCAGTCAGTTAAGCGGCTGCCTTCGGCTCAGGTCATGATCCTGGGGTCCTGGGATCAAGCCCCGCGTCTGACTCCCTGCTCAGCGGGGAGCCTGCTTCTCCCTCTCCCTCTGCCTGCTCCTCTGCCTACTTGTGCTCTCTCTCTCTCTGTCAAATAAATAAATGAAATCTTTTAAAAAAAAATATGCAACTCTGAAACATTCACTCAATTTGCACAAGAACTGAAGAAATGAGGTAGCTTTTATTATTCCCCCTGGGGGCTTTTATGTTCTGTATCCTTCAAATGGTGTCCATTAAAAAGGTCCCAGAGGAAATAGTGTCATCCACCAAGCCATCAACATTCATTCTTGTTGATTTTCTTTAGAGGCTCTAATCTAGTATTGACCAACACCTCCTGTCACTGATGAGACTTGACACCAGCTAAGACTGGAATGCTTGGCTTCCTGTTGAGTAGCAAGACCTCTGCTTTAATTAAATCAGACATTTTATAATACTCTATTTCAGTTGTGCATCTTGAAGAGATATCATATTATTTTTTTTAGTAGACTTCTTTAGTAACCAGTCAAGATGTTATCTGAGAGCCAAAGATGATTTAAGATGGAGTTTTACATTTTTGTAGAATTGTCAGCAACTCATGTGGAGAAAACAAAAACACAAACTCAATAAAAATTCAGTTAGTAAATATACTTCAGGCAGAAAGCAAAGTCAATACCCTTCCATTCCTCTCCTACAATAGGCAGTATAGTTGCTCATTTACTGATGAACAGAATTAAGTGCCAATCCTATTTTCTCCAATAAAATATTCTATAAAATACCCACTAGGGCATGTCAGTATTCGAATCAATTGAGCAAATTACAGTTATAAAGATACAATTTAAGGATAATAATGTTTTTTTCCCATTTAACAATATAAAGCACTGACTGATTTTGATAGATTTTTGTGTTAAAAAAGTTTACTAATGAAGCTCTGTCCTGAATGGCTAAGTCTGGCATAGTTCTCCCAGCTGGTGAAGGTCATCAGTGTTGACACGCATTCCCTCCATACATGATATTGAATGTTAGACCCTAGTTTTATATATTATATCTTATGAAGATGATCTGAGAATAAAATTGGATACTGGAAAAAAATAACAAATTCTGAGATAAAATTGAAGAACAAAATACTTAGAGATACTAAGGTTGCTTTTATTGTGTGGTAAGTATAAATGCCGTCAAGATATAAAGGAACTATTTTGGTGGCATTTTTGTTTTTATAGATTCCTCACTTCCATCTTTACCATTAATAAAAGAACATATAAAGTATATTTAAAAACAAATCTTATTCATAAAATATTGCAATCTAGAAAATAAATATATAGGACAGGATGCATTCATAACTGTCCCACGAAGAAGAAAATATCTTTCTTTTCTTCATGCAAGCACTTTGACTATATTATTATTAGCATTTCAAAAATCAGGTAAAATTAACATTCTGGCATAAATTATGCTAAGTCATTTACATCCTGTTGTCTAGTACATTAATTTGAAAAGGTATTATTTTATAATCAACTAAATCAAGGAAAATTAAAAATGGAATATGACTCCACCCTGTAAAATTTTCCTGCATTAATGGATAATAAAAAACATCTTCCAGGGCGCCTGGGTGGCTCAGTCGTTAAGCGTCTGCCTTCGGCTCAGGTCATGATCCCAGGGTCCTGGGATCGAGCCCCGCATCGGGCTCCCTGCTCTGCGGGGAGCCTGCTTCTCCCTCTCCCCCTGCTTGTGTTCCCTCTCTCGCTGGTCTCTCTCTGTCAAATAAATAAATAAAATCTTTAAAAAAAAAAAGTATATATGTAAAAATAGCTCCATTTATATTTTTATTGAGGTATAATTTACATATAACATTGTATTATTTTCAGGTGTACAACATAATGATTCTATATTTGCATATATTGCAAAATGATCGCCACAATAAGCCTTGTTAACTTCCGTCATCACACATAGTTACAATTTTTTTCTTGTGATGAGAACTTTTAAGATCTACTCTCACAGCAGCTTTCAAACATTCAATACAATATTGGTAACTATAGTCACCATGATGTACATAACATCTCCAGGACTTATTTATTTTATAACTGGAAGTTCAAGCCTTTCAACCACCTTCACCCAAGGGTGAAATGGCTTAAAGGTGGTATAAACATATATGTATGCACACATACATACACATCAAATATACTGAAGTACATTTACCATACAATGAAATTTACTCTTTTTAGGCTTACAGTTCATAAGACTTGACAAAAATGACACAGTCAACTAACCACCAACAGGTGAAAGACACAGGGCATTTCCTTCACCACATGGACACTTCTCGTGCTCCTTTGTATGCAGTCACCTCTTTCTGTCCCCTACACTGGCAACCACGTGCCTGGTTTTGGTTCCTTTGCCTCTGCAAAATCGTTGAGTATGGAGGCTTTGTGTGTGGAGCTTTTCCACTTAGCATAATGCCTTTCAGATTCATTTATGTAGTTGTGTGCATCGGTAATTTTTTTTTTTTTAAGATTTTATTTATTTGACAGAGAGAGAGATAGCGAGAGCAGGACCACAAGCAGTGGGAGTGGGAGAGGGAGAAGCAGGCTTCCCGCGGAGCAGGGAGCCCGATGTGGGGCTCGATCCCAGGACCCCGGGATCATGACCTGAGCCGAAGGCAGACGCTTAACGACTGAGCCACCCAGGCGCCCCTGCATTGGTAATTTTTTCCATTTTGTTGCTGAGTAGTGTTCCATTGTATAAATATATCCCAAATTTGTTTACCTATTCATTCATTCATTCACCATGAAAATGTGGCTCGTTTACTCTTTTTGGCAAGCATGAATAAGGATTTTGTAAAGATTTGCACACAGGTTTTTGTGTGGATATATGCTTAGATTTGTCTTGGGTGAACACCCAGAAATGACTCATTTGTTAAGTTCATTTTTAACTTTTTAAGAAACTGTTCATTTTTTTTCCCCAAAGTGATCGTATCATTATGCTTCTCACACAAATGTAACAAGTTTTATTATTCCACTTCCTCTCTTGTGACTGGTATTGTCAGATGGTTTCTAGATATTTCTAAGAGTCATTTTAAATTTGCATTTCCCTAATGACTAATGATATATCCCAATTTTTCATGTAGTAATTTGCCATTTGTTTCTTCTCATTCATGAAGTATGTGTTCAAATTCTTTGACAATTTTTAATGTGCTTATTTTTCCCATTTTTCCTTACTATTGAGATGTGAAAGTTCTTTGTACATAATTGTTTTATGGGCATGCTTTTACTCACACATAATTACGAAGATAAAAGAAGGTAAGATCTGCATCCTGATGTTCCAAGCTCAGAATACAAAGCTATTCTGTCACATTGTTGCAGTAAAATGAGCTCAGTGAGTGAGCCCTTCAACGTGCAGACCTGCACCCTTCTCACACCTACACAGAGTATTAATCTTTCTTCCTGATTGACTTGTGTTTTAAATGCAATCAATGGATAGAAACAGCATACCTAGATACCACAGAATGTATTTCTTCCCTTCAAACCCACTTTGTGTGAACTTGCTGAGATGTGCTGACTCCACAGAATCACTGCAGCAACTTGTAAATGATGCATGAAAATGAAATGAAAGACCCCTGCTCAGTGCACAGGGTGATCAAAACTGTGCTTGGCTGTGCTATTTGATTGTACCACTAAACAGAGGGCAAGGATGGCCTCCCAGTTTCTCTCATTGAGTTAAGAAAATCTCCAACTATAAATGAAAAAGATGTCCCTCAGGTTTTAATTTCCTTATCACCAGTACTTTAGAACCAAATGAAATCCTAAAACATCAACAATTACACCATCACACCTGAAACATGTCATCCAATACATCGAGTATATTTCTACATTTTAAATGACATTCTCTAACCTAGAAGGAAGGATTGGCAAAAGCATCTAAGTTTTTTGATCATCTGACACAAAAGTTTTCCTAACAAAACAAGTCCTGAATCCAGTTCATGACTAAGGTGGTTTTCTAGAAACTGCTTCCTCAAGGATGTAGGCTATATGGGCCTATTTACAATAAAGCATTCATAATCCGGTTCAGATAAGGAGCAAAGTTCTTGTGTTTCTTGAAAGTATGGAAATTAAAGAGCAGACTCCATACTGCAATTTCACAGTGAAAGACTCTTAAGACGAATTTCTGATTTTAATATTAAAAAAAGCCATTGTGTTTTGTAATATGTCAAAGCATAGAACTTATTTTTTTTTAAGTTTTATTTATTTATTTGACAGAGAGAGAGAGAGACAGCGAGAGAGGGAACACAAGCAGAGGGAGTGGGAGAGGGAGAAGCAGGCTTCCAGCCGAGCAGGGAGCCCGATGTAGGGCTTGATCCCAGGACCCTGGGATCATGACCTGAGCAGAAGGCAGACGCTTAACGACTGAGCCCCTCAAAGCATAGAATTCAGAACTAGAAACTTAAATTATCAAAATTATTCAAGAAATGTAAACCTTTAAATATATTATGTTTGGATTTTCTCAAGGTCAATTGTGAAATTGAGAAGCAAACTTTTAAAGATGGAAGTGCTTAAACTTTTCATGCTAGTCAATCTCTGTCCCTTATGGAAGAAATAATTATGATTACTTTCAGCTGAAAAATTGAACAAACCTCCAACTGGACAGAGATAGACTGTTTCCTTGGACTACGCCGTTTTTCCTGGAATATACATATCTTCATGTTAAACACATTTTCCTTCTTGACTAGGTTGTCAGGGGGTTTAATCAAGTACAAGTGTGAGAATGTCATGCTGGTGCCACTCTACACCACACCCAACATGCATTTTGCCTTATTTTTCACACTATTAGCTATTTATCTACATAATCAGCTACAAATACAAAGAACATTTTTGTGTTTTCTGTATCTGTGATGTTGAGGCAAACCACTGAGCATAGGACTAAACCAAGACTAATCAAGAAATTACTTTTATATTTCACATTTAAATATACTGAAGACATGGAGAAAAGCAATCATGGTGTATTTACTATTGTGGAGAGAAAAAGAAGAGAACTATTTTCGTTAATTTACTTTACCTAGAGACTCAGAGCCTAAGACGTAACGAGTGTTGTAATCTATTGAGGTCTTGCTCTGTGTCGTTACTAGGTGTTCATGGCTCTTTACCAGCAGAGATTATTATAGACACTGGAGTCAGAAAATCATGACGTAGTGGATCAGATGAGTATCGAAATAACAGGGACATTATCCCTCCAAAGTGCTGCAGGAATGTTTCGGACCTTCATGATTAGGTGTTCATTTTCGATTATCTTAGACAACCTTTTATAACCTAAAAAAAAAACTTAGGAATTTTTTAGATGTTTGATTCTTCTGTATCCTTTCTTGAAATTATTTTGAGAAAAATCTGTTTTATTTTGAAAGGTCGTTCCAACCTCAACTCATCACACATTGTGGTTACTGATAGGAAGCCCTCATATAAAGTTAGCTTTCTTGTAAACCTACTTTTCACAGTCACGTTTACCTTCTGACAACCTTTGTTTTTATTACATGGTCCATAACGTAGTCACATCCTGAAAATGGTTTGGTTTAGAATTACGGCAGACAGAGGCCTATTTCTCCTCAAGTCTGCGTGCCATCCTGTGGATAATGATATGCCATGCACCCACACCCCTCTGTAATTTCTGCCTCAGGTAGCTCAACCAAAAGAGTATCGGCTTAACTCTATGGCTTATTGTAGTAGACATTCTTAGTTTGTTGTATAGTTTTCCAGCATCTTTGTTTTCTTTTAGTTATAGAAGTTTGATAGAAACTTGCTTGGCTGTGTCAGGAACACAGATTCAAAATCCAATGTTACTTCCTGAAGGGATGACTTTTCCACAGAAACATTTTGCATAATTAGAAAGCTTCTCTCCAGTGAGGTATGAAGTCTTTCTCTCTTGTTCTCCCATCTCCACCTCCTGGATTTAATGCATTTCCAGGTCAATTCCCATTTAATTCTAATTATTTCTACTCCACTTGTTTAGGAAATTTAGCAAACACAACTCTCATAGCCAACACTCTCTGGATTATAGCTCAGTATTTCATCCTCAACTGAGTGGTATATTTCATGATTAATATATCAGACACGTGTCAGTCTTCTAAAAATATCCCAATCATGCCCCAATATTATTTTTTAGCAGATTCCTGAAAGCAAAAGTAGAATTTGTTATAAATTTCAATGCTACTTCCAGGTTCTCTTTAAAAAAATATTTAGTTCTGATTTTCCAAATAAGATAAAGTATTGCTGTCTTTAATAGCAATAAAAAATGACTTAAAGCAATTTTTATAAAGAAAAAAGAACACTGTAGAAAATATAAAGATAAAAAGAAAGTTTTTAAAAGATCATTTGGATCTTCTTAGAGATGTGAGCCTACAGTGCTGAGAGGACACATGACATGGTATTACAATTCTTACCTCACCTGTTCCTTACTCTGCACAGTGTGTTCTTACAGGATGTGGTTGATAATCATTGCTCAACATGTCTATTTAACAGTTGAATGAAAGATGAATGAATGAATGATGCTAATAGGCATTTTATTTTTAAAATGCATTTTTATTATTATAAGAAATTTTAAGATAAATAGCAAAGAATATACTCAAAGAATGTAAGAAATATTTGAGGCTAAATTTTGCACACAATTCCTTCCTTCTTTGACCAGATTTGACCTGTATTTCCATCCTGACTCTAAGGGATATTGGGAGCCACGGAAGTTGGATCACACCTAAGGCAGATTTGGGATGGGATGTGCAAAACCAACGACTCTGGAAAGAGCTCGTGCCACAGAAATAGCAAACCTCTGTGCAGAGTCTACATTGCCACCATCTGAATCTGACTGAACAATTTTGCCCCTGGCTGGAGAAGCAGTTCCTGATAAAGTGGGCTGGAAGCTGTATGACCTAGAGAGAAAGGAAGAGGGAAATGAGTGAGACTTTCTCCAGATGACTTCACAGTGTTTGTCAGTCTGCCCTCTTCACCCTTTCAACTGGAAGGGCACTTACTCTTTTCCTTTCACAACTTGTGAGACTTCCCTATTAGGGTCAGTCAGTTAGTCCAGCAGACAGATGTCAGCCCCAGTGAGCCATCAAGTAAAAACTAGAACACATCTAAGAGGATCCAATAGCAACAAGAGAGAAAAAGATTAGAACAAACTGCAGTCAGTAAAATACGGCTGCTGGAGGAACGGTATTAGTCAGAGTTCTTCAGAGAAACAGAACCAATAGGATCTCCATCTATCTAGTCCATCTATCTACTTATCTATCTATCTACTTATCTATCTATCTACTCTATCTATCTATCTATCTATCTATCTATCTATCTATCTATCATCTATCTATCATCCATCATCATCATCTATTCCAACTATCTATCTATCATCTATCATCTATCTATCATCTATCTATTCCAACTATCAATCTATCCATCTGTCTACTCTATCATCTATCTATCTATATCTATCTATCATCATCATCTATTCCAACTATCTATCTATTCTATCTACTCCATCTATCTATCTATCTATCTATCTATCATCTATCTTTCTATCATCTATCTATTCCAACTATCTATCTATCTACTTTATCGTCTATCTATCTATCATCTATCATCTATCTATTTATCATCATCTATTCCAACTATCTATCTACTCCAACTATCTATCTATTTCTCATCTATCTATCTATTCCAACTATCTATCTAACTATCTATCTATCTATCTATCTATACATGATTGATAGATAGACAGGTATAGATAACAGATACAGGTAAATAGATATAGCCAGACACATATCTGGGCAGTGTGATGCAGCCAATTTGACACATAAAATTAACTATCACAGAAACAATGCATTCAACAGAAAAAAAAAAGAAAAAGGAAATTTAGAGAATCATAAGAGATATGAAGGATATAAAACAAACTAGCGTGATTTACCAACAAAGAATTCAGCAAAAGAAATAAAGGCAGGGATAGTCATTGCTTATACATGTATTAGTGTCTAAGAATCACATGAAATTAATATTTCATAGCACAAAAATATAAAGTGATGGAAATCATGAGATCATTAGGAGATGCAGAGGATTGCAAGTAGTTGAAGTTCCAGGAAGACAAAAAGACACACATGGAAGATAAACAGGAATTCCACAGAGAACAGAGGAAAGTGCCCATGAGTTGAGGAAATATCTACATCTATAAATGTAAAGGATTCCGCTGAACCTAACTCTGAAGTGATGAGGAAAAGCCCAAACTTAGGCTCATCCTAGTTTAAAAAGTTCCAATTTCCAGATCAGAAGATCATGTTTTCTCTAAAGGAAAAAATGTCAGACTGGCGCCAGAATTCTTGTACACACCCCTGCAGGTGGGCAGGCAGTGGGATCACCTCCAACCCACAGAAGGAGCAGGACTGCCACAGAGATAGTCATCGCATCCAGAAGATTTCCAGATATAAAAAAATTTACGACACACAATATCTGTATCTTTATCTAGATTGAAGACAACAGACTATCTAGGGATATAGAAGCGCTAAGTTAGAACTCTTAAAGCAATGGATTCATACCACAAAAGAAGTTGTAATAATAAATATTGAAATGTATTAAAATATGTCAGCAAAACCAAAATCAAAGCTTCTCATAAAAAAACTTGGGATGGGGAATAGTTATTTCAAAAATTTATCTGAGCAGGCATGATAGGAAGATAGGAAAGAAAGATATGAAGAAATTAAGATATTATATATATATATGCATATATATACACACACCTGTGTGTATAATGTATCTGCACTTTTCAGAGTGAGAAATATGTTGTGAGGGGGATAAATTTTAGATAAATAGATAAACAAATATTGGAAGAAGAAATAATATAATTGAATCTTCAATAATTGATAACTTCAAGGGACAAACTGTTGGTAGCTTGACAGGAGAAATAGGGTGCTTTGAGAGGAAAATTAATAGAGAAACACATTTGTATTTAGGAGTATAGGGAAATGAAATTAATAGGAAATATATTAAACGGGAAAAGTCTAGAATGATTTGCAACTTAATAAATCAAAGAAATGTGAGCAAAATGTATAAAGGAACAAACTATGGAAATTAATATTAGATAAAAATAAAAACAATCAGGTATAAAAGGATTTGGGGAAGAGGATGGTAGAGGTAATAGAAATTTTTATATCTTTCCAAATACCCACATAATAACAGAGCAATTAAAATAATATAGCAAGACTTTTTAAGTCCATGAGTGACACTTACAGCATAGTAGAATAACAAAGTGAAATCTTAGTCTTCAAAATACAAATGAAAGTAGGGAAAAAAATCATCAGCTGCCCTAAAGATTGTAAATTACTGGTATCTGCATGGGAAACAGCAGAGGGAAGGCAGGGTGGGTTTGGGTTTGGTGTAAAACAGGAGATCCTCTAAGTACCTATAAGAATGATGGGCTGGAAGGAGGAGTGTTCTGTCTAATTCAGTAGACGTTGAGCTCAAGGAGCCCCACCATGAGGACCAGAGCGAATGGAGAAGTCTGGCAGCCACAAACTACTAGAGCCATCGTGCTTGGGCTCCCTTTCCAAACAGGACTTTCCACTGAGGGGAAAATGATGGAGGCGTGGACCTAAAATTGGTCAAAAACAAAAGTAAGAGAAGTAACCCTTTTATCAACAAAGTGTATTATAAAAATAAATTTTAAAAAATGATTTCAAGAAAAAATTTATTATTTAAAACACACACATAAACACATCCTTAACTTTCCCTGCACTCTCCAAAAAAATGTTTGTCATTATTTCGCTAGAGGTAGTTTAATGTCTACTGAGACGTTAGTGTTATGTAAATTTAAATGCACTTGTCTGCTTGAGTTTGTGTGTGTGTTCACACATGAACTTTTGCAAAAGGAAAGTCTTACAGTAAGCTTCAGAAATACCTGCTGTAATCAAACTTCTTCAGACCATGTGGAACCACTCAAAGGACTCCTTTAGTGTGGCATCTGTGGTTGAGTACCAGGTAATGTAGTGTTTGTGTGGGCTTATCCTAGAGGATCTCAGAAGCAAGTTTTTCAATCACTTTTTCCCATCTGTGTCAGAATGATGTTATAATTTCCAACTTAGTGTATGTAGACTTTTGTTTAAGGCTAAGACAGGACAAAGAAAAATCATGACTATTATCAGGACATCTTGAAATGTGCTGTTAAACCCAAACATCCTTGTATATCTGGCTCTGACTAGCCTCCCTGATTCCTCATCATCCTCTCCTGTCCTTAGTCATCAAGTGACCCACTAGCAAAGTGCTTCTTTTTTTTTTTTTTTTTTTTTTGCAAAGTGCTTCTTTAAAGTTTTGCCTATAGTCCCCACCTTTCCCTTGACTTTCATATTTGCTGTTTCTGACACCTGAAATGCTCTGGCCTCAACAATTTATAATCAGTGTAATGTAAAAATTGCAGGAATGGAGAACACATTAGATAAACCAAGCACTATCAGAGATATAGAATTATCAAAATAAATACAGATAAGTAGGAATTCTTGACTTTGCAAGCTTTTTTAAAAAAAGACATAAAAATTAAAAAAAAATTTTTTAATTTGTAAACCTTACAAATAGCGCAATTCATGTCTTAATGGTAACTTAATTTTGACCAACACACACACATTAGCATCACCCAGTCAAGATACATAACATGTCAGTTTCCTCACAGAATTTCCACGTGCACCTCTGCCAAAGCTCTCTATGCATTGTTCAGATTTTTATTACTATAGATTAATCTTGTTTGTGCTACAATCTATAAAATCTTCAACATTTTTTTACCTCACATCTTTTCTTTTTTGAGATTTATCCAAAAAAGACAGTAGTACATTTCTTAAAAACACTATGTAGTATTCCATTATATGCTTGAGTACCTGATTTTCAAACTTATTTTAAAGCTATAGGAATCAATATAACATTACCATTGACATATGAATACACAAGCAGTCCAATGGAACAAATTTTTGAGTCCAGAAATAAACCTAAATGTAAGGGGTCAATTAATTTAGGGAAAACTTGTCCAGAATTTTATCAAAATATAGATGGTCAAGTTTTTATTTCATCCAAGTAAATTTAATGGGGAAATTAGCCAAGGTAATTTAATGAGGAAAAATAGAATTTTCAATATATAATCCTGGAAAATTGTGTATTAATATATTTAAAAACCTTAACCTTATCATGTACCATCTAATAAAATAACTCAAAATTGGCCATAGCTATGTAAAACTACAAAATATTTACAATGAAGCAGGTATTTTCATCATTGGTGTAGTCCAAAATTCCTTAGCTATGTTACAACAAGTAAAACACATAAAGTAATCCAATTGTTATATTGGACTTAAAATTAAAACCTTTTACTTTTTGAAAGACATTATTAAGGAAATGAAAATGTAATACAGAAACTAGAAGAAAATATTTGCTTTGCATATATATGAAAAAAGTATGTGTATCCACAATGTGTACAGAACTAGCATCCAATACTAATATGACATGAGCACATGAAAAGATGCTCAATTTTATGTCACCAGGAAAATGCAAATTAAAAGCACAGTGAGTTGAGACTATTCTAGAACTTCTATTACTGAGACTGACCATAGCAAATTGAGGTGGAGTAACCAGAAACTTCATACATTGCTGGTCAGAATGTAAAATTTTGCAAACACTTTGGCATTGTGTTTTAAAGCTAATTGTACACTTACAATATGGCCAGGATATCTGACTTTAAAGCATTTACCCAAGATACAGAAAATCATGTGCCCACACAGAGATTTACACATTAAAGTTCATAGCTGCTTTAATTTATAATAACCCCAAACTGGAAATAAACCAAATATAAATCAACAGATGAGTGAATAATTCAATTTCAGAATATCTATGGGGTAAAATTCTATTCAGCAATATCAATATACAATGTATAGATAAAATTGATACATGAAAACTCATATGTCTGAAACCATTACAGTGATTTTTTTAAAAAAAAGTCAGTCAAAAACAGTTTATACTATGGGGCGCCTGGGTGGCTCAGTTGGTCAAGCAACTGCCTTCGGCTCAGGTCATGATCCTGGAGTCCCGGGATTGAGTCCCACATCGGGCTCCCTGCTCAGCAGGGAGTCTGCTTCTCCCTCTGACCCTCCCCCCTCTCATGCTCTCTCTCTCTATCTCATTCTCTCTCTCAAATAAATAAATAATCTAAAAAAAGAAAAAAAAGAAAACAGTTTATACTATATAATTACACATACATGAAAATTTGTATAAAATTTAACATTTATAATTTAAAATATATTATTTTCATTCATACATAACTCTAGAAAAATTAAATTTTATCAATAGTCACATAAAAGAGACAGTATGGATGGAGATTGACTAGTGAAATAAACTTTTTAGGAAAATGAAAATGTTTCTATCTTGGTTATGTTGGCAGTTACATGGGTACACATATTTACACATTTGCCAAAATTCAATGAACAATTCAATTTTATGTACGTATATAAGATTGATTTAAAAATAAAGTTGATTAAAAATAAAAATGGAAAAATGGAAAATAATTTTGCTACTGAATAGTTATCATACTTCTTCCTCATCATAAAAATTGGGAAGCCTAGGGCTCTCCTTTTATTATAAACTGTTTCTGGCCCCTTTAGTCCAAGGTACTTGTGGAATTTTTTTTTTTTTATACAACCTTTGGAGAACCTTTGTGGGTTTCCTATGAATATAACTGTGGTTCACACCATGCTCCAAAAACCCCATGCATAAATCTTTTTGCTGTAGATCCTTTTATACTTTGGTTCTGGTGTGAGAGTTTTAGCACATGCACTGATGATTCTTTGAAGTCCTTTTGTCAACTTAACTGAGTCTACTATTCATTGTCTTAAATCTTTCTGAGTCCTTAAAAGTGAACTTTATAGCCACATACCAATTTCATCTATACTCTGATGGTTTGTTTTCTTTTTTTCTTGTTTACAGACTTCTTCTAAGGGTGAAAATTTTATTTTTATTCTCCAACCATAACATCCTGAGTCTTATATGTTGCCATTAAATTCTGCTTACAAACTGAATACAACTTAAGAAAGGAATTGAGAAACAAATGCAGTTGAGAATTTCAAAGAGGTCAAGAGAATCAGAGTGTGAGTCCCCAAGGAGAAAAGTAACAGAAACATCTGTGTATCAGCCCTGCTCCTACCCACCCAATATTGCCTTTGCTGTAACTCTTTAAACAAGACAGATAGCTCTTAAGCTCCTAAATGGAGGGCACTTTTCTTCTCTGTAAAAATTCTGCTTTCATAAAGAAGTATGGCTCAGGCCAGTTCAGACAGAAGATTAAGAAAATAAAAACATTTAGAGAGAAATACATTCCAGACTACAAATCCATGAACCTTTTTGGGACATTTTTGGTTTCTTAGTTCTGTCCCCTTTTTTGACATTATTCACTCTTTACCTCCCTCTCTTCTGTAAACTCCCACCCACCAAAATGTTTTCATGCAAGAACAGGAGATTTTTTTCACTAAATCGGGGGTCTCCTGACAAAACTGAAAATAACATACATAGCACAGGAGTTTCTTACTGAAAGGGTACTGACAATATTTCAGATATCTTCTGCCCATATGGGTTAGGATTTATATCATACCATAAAATCTCTGTTATCTCTATTCTTGAAATAGCAAATTCTAAAGAACATGACATAAATACCAATCAAGCAATACCAAAGCAAGTCACACAGTAAGGACAGAGGAGAAGTGAAGACTGGTTATTAATGTGGTTATAATATGAACAAAGTGTGTGGCCAGGGCCAAGGGAATGGTTTGGTGAAGAATGACATAATGATAGGAGCACTTGCCAGTAGGAGGGAAAAGTAATGAAAAAAAGACCTTAATTCTCTTTTTTCCTCTCTGCCTTTCTTCTGCTCTTCTGTTCTTTCTCCCTCCTTTCCTTCCTTCCAGGGAGAAGGTCGCTGATGGATGGATGAGCCACAATCATTGGCAGCAGGCTGCTTGGTGATATGAATCAATCCATCAGACGGACCGGTGGCAGTCACTCAGCCTCCGCAGCCACCATCCCCCACACCGGCAAATGTCACATTTGGAATTCATTTGCATAGCTGGGTAGCGCTCCCTGTGGAGTGACACTGAACAATCTTGCAGCTGTCACAGCTTGAAATAGAAAAGCTAATGCAACTACCTATTGGCTTCCTCAGTGCCTTCTCTTCCTGAACCCTAACTGGGAATTCGTGACATAGAAAGGGTGAGAATCACTTAAAATAGAAGGAAAATGTGTGTAAAACTCTCAGCTATTTTATGGAAAATATTATCAAGTATCCTGCATTTCTATCTTAGCATGCCTTGACTCTGGTTTCCACTTTCACCTCTCACTATATTTACCTGCTTTGCTTCATTGATTAGAAAGAGTAGTGCTGTTAGGTTCATTAATAGGTATATTTCCTTTGGCCTGTGGGAAAACAAAGACTTCCATAACTTTCCTGAAGTCTGACAATATGGCAAAAGCATTTTTTCACTTCTACTTTTTAAAATGTCTCCTTCTACTTGTATCTATCTTTAATTCCATGTCCCTGTTTCCAGCTCTCTCCCTCTCAATCTCTACCCATACCTCTATCCTTATGTCTCCCTCTCTCTCTCACACACACACAAATGTATACACACACATACACATGCATATGGTGCACTACAAGATGAAATAGAGACCTTAGCTTGATTCTCCTGAATTAACTGAATTTAACTTAGAGGAAGAGTAAACAGGAAGAGAGTTAAGTCCATATTTATTTAGTTTTTAATTCTACTGTTGAAATACAGCTTACATTCAGTTCAATGGAAAAGTTTTATGGGTACTGTCCAGTGGATTTTCACAAATGGATATGCCTGTATTACCTACAGCCTTGTTAGGATATGGATAATTGTGATCACCCTAGAAGGTTCCTGCGTGAGCCTTCCTGATCAGTCAGTCCCCCATCTCCATGGCCAGTGCTCTGGTTTCCACCACCACAGATTGGTGTTTTCTCTTCCCAGGTTTCATGAAAATGGAATCCATACAGTATGGACTCTTGTATCTGCCTATCTTCTCACTCTCAGCAGGTGACTTTTAATTCTCTAACTTGTACTCGCTGAGTCCCCAGCAATATGTCAACTACAGTTTAGGTTCTCCTATACCATACTTGTCCCATAGAGGTCCTGGGCTTCTGCACCATGACGTCCACTGTGATGCTCTGTATCCACCTGTCTCTTCAATTTTGGGGTCAGTGGTTTGCCCTGTGAGCTCAGTTCTCTGATGGATCTAGGAGGAGTTGCTGATTTTCGGTTTGCTCAGCCCTTCTTGTTGTGAGGATGGTGATAACAGCATTCAAGCTATTTACATGCCAGACCAGAAACAAAAGTCTCTCAGTGTCATTTCAATTATTTAGAATCTATTGAGGCTTTTTTTTTATTTTTACTGATGATGTGGTCTGCCTTGGTGAGTGTTCCATGCAGACTGAGAAGAATGTACATTCTGAAATCGTTGGGGGAAATTTTCTCTAAATATTGATTAGATTTAGCTTACTGATATGCTGTTAAAATCTTCTTTATCCTTACTGATTTTTTGTCCAAATTTGTCTCCATTATTGAGAAACGTGAAGTCTACAACTATGACCATATATTTGTCTATGTATCCCTTTAGTTTTTTTAATATAATTATTGATTACCTTACCTACCTTCTTTAGGTGAATTTTTATTTGAGTATTATTTCTTATCTCCTCTATTATCTTTATTGTTTTGCCTCTTTGTGTTATATTTCTAATAGTTGTCCTAGAGGTTACAATATGCATATTTAACTTACTACAATCCACTCTTCAAATGCATTTCTACAGTTAAACTTTATTTCACCAGGTAGTGTATGTATAATTTTACTTCTACATACATCATAAACCACATAATGCATTACTATTTTTGTTTGTTTTAACAGGCAATTGTAAGGTATATATATTTCCTGACTAGTGTTCTTTATTTTTTCCTGAAGATTTGCGTTTCTATCTGGTATCCTTTCCCTTCTCCCTAAAGAACTTCTTTTAGCATTTCTTGTAATAGAGTTCAATGGGGATAAATCCTCTCAGTGTTCGTCTGCCTGAAATGACATATTTTTTACCTTAATTTTTCAAGAGCATAGATTTCCAGATTGCTTTTTTTTCCTTCCCTGAGCACTTTAAGATATGTTTTTTACATTTTCTTCTGGATGTCATAGTTTCTTTTTTTTTTTTTTAAGATTTTATTTATTTGACAGAGAGACACCTAGCGAGAGACGGAACACAAGCAGGGGGGGAGTGGGAGAGGGAGAAGCAGGCTTCCCGCAGAGCGGGGAGCCCGATGAAGGGCTCGATCCCAGGACCCTGGGATCATGACCTGAGCTGAAGGCAGATGCTAAATGACTGAGCCACCCAGGCGTCCCTGGATGTCATAGTTTCTTATGTGAAATCAGCTATCATCCAAATAATTAATCCCCTATATTTTGTGTATTTTTTTCCCAACTGGATGGTTTTATGATTTTCTCTTTATTTTTATTGCAGCAGTTTAATTATTATATACCTACCTGTGGGTTTCTTTGAATTCCTGGTAGGGATTCATTCTACTTAGGTCTCTAATTGTTGGTTTTCTTGAAATTTAGAATCTTGGATATTATTTCTCCATAATACAGTATTCTTTTTTGCCCCATTCTCTTTCTTCTCTTTGTCCAAAACTTTAATTACAAGTATACTACAAAATTTGATTCTGTTCCAAAGATCCAAAAAGCTGTTCTTTTTTAAAATTGTTTTCTCTGTTTCATATAGGATTATTTCTATAAAATGACTTTATCTTTATTGATTCTTTCTTCTACTGTATCCATCTCTAATATTATGTTTTTCATGAACATCATCTCCGTTTGATTCTTTCTAGCTTCCATCTCTCTTGTGAAATTACACATTTCTTCATGCATTTTGTCCCTTTTCTCTAGGTACTTTAATATATGTATCATGGATGTTTTAAAGGTTATTTTAAAGATAAGTTACTTTAAATAATTTAACAATTCTAAAATGTAGTCTATTTCTATGTCTGCCACTGTTGACAATCTCCTTTTCTTATTTATTTACTTATTTATTTTTTCATTAACATATAATGTATTATTTGTTTCAGGGGTACAGGTCTGTGATTCATCAGTCTTACACAATTCACAGCGCTCATGATAGCACATAACCTCCCCAGTGTCCATCACCCAGCCACCCCGTCCCTCCCACCCACCTCTACCCCAGCAACCCTGTTTGTTTCCTGAGATTAAGAGTCTCTTATGGTTTGTCTCCCTGTCTGGTTTTGTCTTGTTTCATTTTTCCCTCCCTTCCCTTATGATCCTCTGTCTTGTTTCTCAAATTCCTCATATCAGTGAGATCATATGATACTGTCTTTCTCTGATTGACTTATTTCACTTAGCCTAATAACCCTCTAGTTCCATCCATGTTTTTGCAAATAGCAAGATTTCAGTTTTTTGAAGGCTGCATAATATTCCATTGTGTGTGTATATATATACACACACACCACAGCTTCTTTATCCATTCATCTGTCAATGGACATCTGGGCTCTTTCTATAGTTTGGCTATGGTGGACATTCCTGCTATAAATATTGGGGTGCATATGCCCCTTCAGATCACTACATTTGTAACTTTGGGGTAAATACCCAGGAGTGCAATTGCTGGGTTGTAGGGTAGCTCCATATTCAACTTTCTGAGGAACCTCCACACTGTTTTCCAGAGTGGTTGCACCAGCTTGCATTCCCACCAACAGCGTAGGAGGGTTCCCCTTTCTCTGCATCCTCACCAACATCTGTCGTTTCCTGGCTTTTTAATTTTAGCCATTCTGACTGGTGTGAGGTGGTATCTCATTGAGGTTTTGATTTGGATTTCCCTGATGCCAAGCGATGTTGAGCACTTTTTCATGTGTCTGTTGGCCATTTGGATGTCTTCTTTGGAAAAATGTCTGTTCATGTCTTCTGCCCATTTCTTGATTGGATCATTTGTTCTTTGGGTGTTGAATTTGATAAGTTCTTTATAGGTTTTGGATACTAACCCTTTATCTGATATGTCATTTGCAAATATATTCTCCCATTCTTTTGGTTGTCTTTTGGTTTTATTGACTGTTTCTTTTGCTGTGCAAAAGCTTTTTAACCTGATGAAGTCCCAGTAGTTCATTTTTGTCCTTGCTTCCCTTGCCTTTGGCCACGTTTCTAGGAAGAAGTTGCTGCGGCTGAGGTCGAAGAGGTTGCTGCCTGTGTTCTTTAGGATTTTGATGGATTCCTGTCTCACATTTAGGTCTTTCATCCATTTTGAGTCTACTTTTGTGTGTGGTGTAAGGAAATGGTCCAGTTTCATTCTTCTGCATGTGGCTGTCCAATCTTCCCAACACCATTTGTTGAAGAGACTGTCTTTTTTTGCATTGGACATTCTTTCCTGCTTAGTCAAAAATTAGTTGACCACAGAGTTGAGGGTCCATTTCTGGGCTCTCTATTCTGTTCCATTGATCTATGTGTCTGTTTTTGTGCCAGTACCATGCTGTCTTGATGATGACAGCTTTGTAATAGAGCTTGAAGTCCGGAATTGTGATGCTACCAGCTTTGCTTTTCTTTTTCAACATTCCTCTGGCTATTCGGGGTCTTTTCTGGTTCCATACAAATTTTAGGATTATTTGTTCCATTTCTTTGAAAAAAGTGGATGGTATTTTGATAGGAATTACATCAAATGTATAGACTGCTCTAGGTAGCATAGACATTTTCACAATATTTATTCTTCCAATCCATGAGCATGGAACGTTTTTCCATTTCTTTGTGTCTTCCTCAATTTCTTTCATGAGTATTTTATAGTTTTCTGAGTATAGATCCTTTGCCTCTTTGGTTAGATTTATTCCTAGGTATCTTATGGTTTTGGGTGCAATTGTAAATGGGATCGACTCATTAATTTCTCTTTCTTCTGTTGTTGTTGGTGTATAGAAATGCACTGATTTCTGTGCATTGATTTTAATTCCTGCCACTTACTGAATTCCAGTATGAGTTCTAGCAGTTTTAGGTTGGAGTCTTTTGGGTTTGCCACATAAAGTAGCATATGATCTCCAAAGAGTGAGAGTTTGACTTCTTCTTTGCTGATTCGGATGCCTTTTATTTATTTTTGTTGTCTGATTGCTGAGGCTAGGACTTCTAATACTATGTTGAATAGCAGTGCTGATAGTGGATATCCCTGCCATGTTCCTGACCTTACGGGAAAAGCTCTAAGTTTTTCCCCATTGAGAATGATATTTGCTGTAGGTTTTTCATAGATGGCTTTTATGATATTGAGGTATGTACCCTTTATCCCTCCACTGAAGAGTTTTAATCAAGAAAGGATGCTGCACTTTGTCAAATGCTTTTTCTGCATCTATTGAGAGGATCATATGGTTCTTATTCTTTCTTTTATTAATGTATTGTATCACATTGATTGATTTGCAGATGTTGAACCAACCTTGTAGCCCAGGGATAAATCCTACTTGGTCATGGTGAATAATCCTTTTAATGTACTGTTGGATACTATTGGCTAGTATTTTGGTGAGAATTTTTGCATCCATGTTCATCAAGGATATTGGTCTGTAGTTCTCCTTTTTAATTGGGTCTTTCTTTGTCTGGTTCTGGGATCAAGGTAATACTGGCCTCATAAAAGGAGTTTGGAAGTTTTCCTTCCATTTCTATTTTTTGGAACAGTTTCAGAAGAATAGGTATTAATTCTTCTTTAAATGTTTGGTAGAATTCCCCTGGGGAGCCATCTGGCCCTGGGCTCTTGTTTGTTGGGAGATTTTTGATGACTGCTTCAATTTCCTTAGTGGTTATGGGTCTGTTCAGGTTTTCTATTTCTTCCTGGTTCAGTTTTGGTAGTTTATATGTTTCTAGGAATGCATCCATTTCTTCCAGATTGTCTAATTTGCTGGCGTATAGTTGCTTATAATATGTTCTTATAATTGTTTGTATTTCTTTGGTGTTGGTTGTGATCTGATCTCTCCTCTTTCATTCATGTTTTTATTTATTTGGGTCCTTTCTCTTCTCTTTTTGATAAGTCTGGCCAGGGGTTTATCAATCTTATTAATTCTTTCAAAGAACCAGCTCCTAGTTTCACTGATCTGTTCTACTGTTCTTTTGGTTTCTATTTCATTGATTTCTGCTCTGATCTTTATTATTTCTCTTCTCCTGCTGGGTTTAGACTTTATTGGCTGTTCTTTCTCCAGCTCCTTTAGGTGTAGGGTTAGGTTATGTATTTGAGACCTTTCTTGTTTCTTGAGAAAGTTTTGTATTGCTATATACTTTCCTCTTAGGACCGCCTTTGCTCCATCCCAAAGATTTTGAACAGTTGTTTTTTCATTTTCATATGTTTCCATGAATTTTTTTAATTCTTCTTTAATTTCCTGGTTGACACATTCATTCTTTAATAGGATGCTCTTAAGCCTCCATGTATTTGAGTTTTTTCCAACTTTCCTCTTGTGATTGAGTTCTAGTTTCAAAGCATTGTGGTCCAAAAATATGCAAGGAATGATCCCAATCTTTTGGTACCAGTTGAGACCTGATTTGTGACCCAGGATGTGATCTATTCTGGAGAATGTTCCATGTGCCCTAGAGAAGAATGTGTATTCTGTTGCTTTGGGGATGGAATGTTCTGAATATATCTGTGAAGTCCATCTAGTCCAGTATATAACTTGAAGCCTTTATTTCCTTGTTGAACTTTTTCTTAGATGATCTGTCCATTTCAGTGAGGAGGGTGTTAAAGTCCCCTATTATTGTATTATTGTAAATATGTTTCTTTGCTTTTGTTATTAATTGCCTTATATAATTGGCTGCTCCCAAGTTAGGGGCATAGATATTTACAATTGTTCGATCTCTTTGTTGGATAGACCCTTTAAGTATGATGTAGTGTCCTTCCTCATTTCTTATTATTGTCTTTGGTTTAAAATCTAATTTATCCAATATAAGGATTGCCACTCCAGCTTTCTTTTGATGTCCATTAGCATGGTAAATGGTTTTCCACCCCCTCACTTTAAATCTGGAGGTGTTTTGGGTCTAAAATGAGTCTCTTGCAAACAGCATATCAATGGGTCTTGTTTTTTTATTCAATCTGATACCTTGTGTCTTTTGATTGGGACATTTAGGCCATTTACATTTAGGGTAACTATTGAAAGATATAAATTCAGTGCCACTGTATTGCTTGTAAGGTGATTGTTACTGTATATAGTCTCTGTTCCTTTCTTGTCTATGTTAGTTTTAGCCTCTTTCTTTGCTTAGAGGACCGCTTTCAATATTTCTTGTAGGGCTGGTTTGGTGTTTGCAAATTCCTTTAGTTTTTGTTTGTCTTAGAAGCTTTTTAATCTCTCCTTCTATTTTCAATGACAGCCTAGCTGGATATAGTATTCTTGGCTATATATTTTTTGTCATTTAGTGCTCTGAATATATCATGCCAGTCCTTTCTGGCTTGCCAGGTCTGTGGATAGGTCTGTTGCCAATCTAATGTTTCTACCATTGTAGGTTACAGACCTCTTGTCCTGAGCTGTTTTCAGGATTTTCTCTTTGTCTCCGAGACTTGTGAGTTTTACTATTAGATGTCAGGGTGTTGACCTATATGTATTGATTTTGAGAGGGGTTCTCTGAGCCTCCTGGATTTTGATGCCTGTTTCCCTCCCCAAATTAGGGAAGTTCTCTGCTATAATTTGCTCCAATATACCTTCTGCCCCTCTCTCTCTTCTTCTTCTGGGATCCCAGTTATTCTAATATTGTTTCATCTTAAGGTATCACTTAGGTCTCAAATTCTCCCATTGTGATCCAGTAGTTGTTTATTTCTCTTTTTCTCAGCTTCTTTATTCTCCATCATTTGGTCTTATTCTCTCTTCTGCCTCATTTATCCTAGCAGTTAGAGTCTCCATTTTTTATTGCACCTCATTAATAGCCTTTTTGATTTCAACTTGGTTAGATTTTAGTTCTTTTATTTCTCCAGAAAGGGTTTCTCTAGTATCTTCTATGCTTTTTTCAAGCCCAGCTAGTATCTTTATAATCATCATTCTGAACCCTAGTTCTGACATCTTACCAATGTCTATATTGATTAGGTCCCTGGCAGTCGGTACTGCCTCTTGTTCTTTTTTTTTTTAGATGATTTTTTCTGTCTTGTCATTTTGTCCAGAGGAAAATAGATGAATGAGAGAACAAAATGCTAACTGGGTAACAACGAATCCAGAAAAATATACACTAAACAAATCAGAAGAGACCTGAGAGCAGGGTGGGTGGTGAGGGGGGCAAGAAAGGAAAAAAAAAAAAGAATATGATTAAGCTGGTGAATAGAACAGAGCCACACACTAGATTTTGGGTGTATTTTGGTCTGTTAGAAGAAATTGCCTCCCAAAATTTTAAAGAAAGAAAAATTTATATATATACAAAAATAAGGGTAAATATGATGAAGGGATGGAATATTACTGTAAAGATGAAAATTAACAAAAATTTTAAGAAAGGATAAGAAGTTGGTTGAAAAAAGAACAAAAAAAATTTTTAAAAAAAGCGAATGTGATCAGGTGGGAGACTAAGACAAAGTCATATATTAGATTTAGGGTATATTTTGGTCTGTTAGAAGAAACTGTATCCCAAAATTTTAAAGAAAGAAAAACTTATATATATACAAAAAATAAGGTAAAATACAATGAAGGGATAGAATATGACAATAAAAATGAAAATTAAAAAAGATTTTTAAAAAGGAATTGATAAAATCTTGGTTGAAAAACGGAAAGAAGAAAAATTCAACTAAAAAAATAGAAAAAGAGAAAAATAAAGAAAATTTTAAAAATTAACTTTGAAAGACTAAAGAATCATGGGGAAAAAGCCATGAATTCTACGTGCTGTATTCTCCTAGGGCTGGGGTTTTGCATTTCTCATTGACTGGTAAACTTGGTCTTGGCTGGATGTTCTTGCTGATCTTCTGGGGGAGGGGCCTGTTGCAGTGATTCTCAAATGTCTTAGCCTGAGGCGGAATTGCACTGCCCTTGCCAGGCTAAGTAATCTGCTTGTGTTTGCTCGGTAGTTCTGGTTCCCTGAAAGCTTTCCATATAGCTTTGGAGGACGAGATTGAAAATGACGATCTCCCACTCTCTGGTCCCAGAGGAGCTTGGGCCCCGACTCCTCAGTGAGCCCTCAGAGAAAAGCAATCAGTCTCTCCTGTCTCCCGGTCTCTGGCTGCACTGTGTGCTCACCCGGCCTGTGATTGAGCATTTCTATCTCTGGCACACGACCCCGTATGGAGTCTCCAAACCCAGCAGATAACTGCAGTGTGCTCCCATGCCACTCCTCCTGGGAGAAGAAGGGGAGTCTGCCTGGATCTTCTGTTTGTTGGGTCCCGCTGGAAGAGCAGTGGCCCAACTATGCCTCGGATCATGGTTTATGGCAACCCCAAGCTGAGAGCTCACTCCTCGGCTCCATCTCTGCAGCTGGCTTCCCCACTCTGAAACCTGGGAGCTCTGCCACACTCAGTCACCCCTGGTCTTTCTGTGACCCTGAGGGTCCTGAGACCACCCTGCCCCAGCGAGGGTTCCACCCCCTGCTTAGCCACTGGAATGACATCCCTCAGTGGAGCAGACTTCTAAAAGTTCTGATTTAGTGCTCCACTGCTCTATCACTTGCTGGTAGCCTGCTGTCAGAGTCTCCCTCCCCTCCATAGTCTATCTTCCCAAAAATTGCCTGGGATTCACTTCTCCACCTATCCTACCTTCCAGAAAGTGGTTGCTTTTCTGTTCATAGAATTGCTATTCTTTTCTTTGATCTCCTGTTGAGTTTGTAGGTATTCTGAATGGTTTGATAACTATCTAGCTGAATTCCTGAGACCAGATGAAATTTAGGTCTCCTACTCCTCTGCCATCTTGCTCCTCCCCCCGACAATCTCCTTTTCTCAACAATGGGTTATATTTTATTGCTTCTTTATGTGTCTTCTAATTGTTTATTGTAAGCTGGACAGTGTGTGTAAAAGAAAAGTAAAGGTTGAAGTAAACAATATTAATTATTGATATTAACTAATGATATTAGCCTGATGGCACAAGTCAACATAAACTGAGGCTGAATTTTGTTCTTGCTTTAGCAATATTCACTTCACCCTTGGCTTTAGACAATTTGACAATAAGATCAGGACCTTCTGGTAGCAGATCTTGCAGGGAAAAAATGTGAAGAATTATTTTTACTTACCATCCATCTATTTACTTTCTTACCTATGGGAGATCTCATTCTGCTTTAACCTGGCTATCAGCTTTTTGGGTCTTTTAGGAGATTCCTCTTTGCTCCCCAGTCCTCTCTGAGATTTCTAGGCCTCAATAGATATCTACTGATATGTATAGTAACTTGTTAAAACAAGAAGACCAAAGTTTTATGCCTTGGTCCCTCTTTTGATAGTAGGCTATATAATACCCTATATACTTGAGAGTCCTTATACCTCTTTAAAGCCTTAAGTATATATAATAATATATATAATATATATGTAATATACATGCATGGATAATATGATGTATATAAAAATGATAGGGAATGCATAAATATAACCTTATTTGAGGAATATTTTAAAGTTTCTGTTTATGTAGTATAGAAGAAAAAATATAGTTAAGCCATCATATAATTATATACTTATACCTTGACGGTCACTTGAGTTTTTAAGACATAAAGTTTTAATTTGAACTTTGTAGAAATAATGGAATACTTTTCATTCTTTTATAGTTTTCCTTTTATGTGTTTCTTAAGAATATAAAAGAAAAAAAGTAACTTTTTCACAGAGCACTGTAGATTTGTCTATTAAATTTAACATTAAGTTTCAATTTTAAGTGATTATTCTCAAAAATAAAAATAATCATTTGTTGAATTATCTCTCAATGGAACTTCTCTTCACATAAAATAATGAATTATATGTTAGACATATTTCTTTTAAAATAAGGAAGCCATGGCCCTATGCCCTTACTATTTTAGAACATGTTCTTATGATATAGCAACATTAAGGTAGGGGAGAGTCAACTTTCCTCATTAAATTTATTGATACAACTAAATAAGTTTAATATCGCATGTACTAACCATTCCAAAAGTTAATATTATATTTTCTCAAATTAACAATGCAAATTTCAGTAACTTTATTTTACTTTATGCCAAGTGTCAGTTAAACATCATTATCTGAAAGGTTCTCCTAAGTCTAATTTTACTAAACTTTCTAGATTATTCTGAAGGTTACACTGCTTCATGATGGATTTGTACTTTCACTGATGCTGTTGGGGGGTGTGCTGAGTACAGTAGCAGAAGTGATAATTGAATAAAGCTGCTGGAAAACATCAGAGGGTTTCATATTGCTACACATGCATGTAGGGAGGGTAGCATAACTGGATAAGAGAGACTATTCAGGACTCATTTCAGGAGAATATTTCATTCTTCTGATGACTCCTACTAAACTTCAAAATCCCACCACGACTCCTGTTTCATCATAATCCAGATAGCTTTCAAATTACAAGCATGTAGAGTTTCTTCTCCAATTACATCTCCAGGCCAACTTCTTTGCAAGATGCCATCTGCTTATGCTGGCCAAGAGAAAAGCAGAACACCTGAGAACTGGCACCAATAGAAATCTCTCTGACACATATTATTGGAAATTATATGATAAATCTTTGGCAAGGTTTCCAAATGGGGTTTGTATATTATCAGGTTTTGCTAAAACTAAAACAAGAATGAATTTCTAGAGCAACTAATGTTGAAAATTTTGTATGAAAAAATAAGTATGAGGATGGTCCTAGCAGAAAATTCCAAATAGTTATGAATTCTACTTATGTTTCTCCCAAATGGAAGTTTTTCTCTTCAATTTCTGTGTCTATGTATTGACTGTCATTTATGCCACTTATTTATTTCTTATTGTTTCATTTTCATATTTTACTTGATGTATTTCATTATATCAGTCCTGAGAATTAAGCAATAATGTTAGTCTTCTTATATAAATGAGCAATCTAAGATTCCAGGAGAAATGAAGGCAATAGTGAAAGGAAGAAGAAAGGTAAATCTCTTTGTTCCATGTATCAGGCAATGTGGAACATTTTTTCTCTAATCTCTGATTCCTTTCAATTCTCATATTCAGTGAAGTATTATCTCCATCCTACAGCCAAAAATCACAAGACTTGCCAAATATTACACAAGTAATTGGTGGAAGCACTTACTGTCTTAAGAGACAAAGGAGAGGAACTAGTGGTTCAGAGGACTGAACTATTGCCCTTCTCTGTCCACATCTCTGTGCCCAGGCCAGGAGTCCTGGACAGCAAAGAAATATGCCCACTAGAGGTATTACTCCCTCTATAGACCATGTTCAAGGCCCCTGAAACTCCAGAATTTCCCACCCAAATGGCCACAGTTCACTTCCTTAGCCAGCTGGGTCTTTTCTCCTCAGAAGGGTAAATGATACCACTCAGGATCTATTCAGATTTTCTATTTCTTCTGAGTCAGTTTTGTAGTTTATATCTTTTTAGGAATGTGTCCATTTCATTTATGTTACATAATTCGTTGACATACGGTTGTGCAGAGTATTCCCTTATGATTTTAATTTCTGTAAATTTAGCTCTAATTTCTCCTTTTTCACTGCTAATTTTAATAATTTGAGTGTTCTCTCTTTCTCTTTTTTTTTTTTCTCTTGGTCTCTCTTGCTAAAGACTTGTCAATTTAGTTGTTATTTTAAAATTTTTGTTCTTGATTTCCTCTATTGTTTTTCTATTTTGTAGGTGTGGTTTATGTAAATTGGCCTTAAGTAAAGGAGATTACCCTCGATAAGGTAGGTGGGCCTCATCCATTTGGGGCCCTGAGAGTGAAAACTTGAGTTTTATCAGAAAAGAAATTCTGCCTCGAGACTGTGGCACCAGCTTCTGCCTGAATTTTCAACCTGTGGGCTTACCCTGCAGATTTCAGACTTGCCAGCCTGCGAAATCATGTGTGTCAGTTACTTAAAACACACATGCACACACACACACACACACACACACACACACACACGTGTATCTATATCTATCTATATCTGTATCTATATCTATCTCTATATCTATCTATAACTTATTTTCATTCATTTTGGCTGGGACTTACTAGGCTTCCTAAATACGTAAATTGGTATATTTAAACTGAAAAACTGTGAGTCACATCTTCCAATTCCTTTATGTTGTCCTCCCCATTCTGTTTCTCTCTGATGTTTTTGATATTATATGTGCTGGACCTTCTCACATTATATGATGTATCTTTTTAACTATCTCTAAAATGTGCCCTCTCTCTTCTACAGAGCATTTCCTGTGTAATTTCTTCAAACTGTTTGTATATTTTTTTCAGGTCTATCCCCAATTATCTCTTCAGTTATATAGTTCTTTAATTTCTATTATAATTTTTACTCTAGAGTTTCTCTTTATTTCAATTTATTGTTACAAATTATATTCTCTTTTATTTCATTATATTTTCAGTCAATTTTATTTCTTTAAGTATATCAAATATATTTGTTTTATATATTATATATGCTAGTCATTAGATGTCTATGTCTGTGATAATTTTTCTGATGAATCAAAATAACTGTGGCCTCTTTCATGTCATATTTAGAGATTTCGTTTGAGATCAGTAATAAATCTTTGAGGCTTAGATATTAAGTGTTTTTCTTCTGAATGGGTCTCTTCTCTCTGTCTCTCTCTGTCTCTCTGTCTTTATCTCTTACTGTCTCTCTGTCTCTGTATTGTATGTGTACACACTCTCTTTCACACTCCCCCCCTCCTTTTTTTTGGCTACTTCTAGGAGCTAAGAGGCACCACCAACCCAAAACTGACATATACTAAATGTTCAGCACTGATATGAATTCTTTTTTTTTTTTTAAAGATTTTATTTATTTATTTGAGAGAGAGAATGAGACAGAGAGAGAGAGCATGAGAGGGGGGAGGATCAGAGGGAGAAGCAGACTCTCTGCTGAGCAGGGAGCCCGATGCGGGACTCGATCCAGGGACTCCAGGATCATGACCTGAGCCGAAGGCAGTCGCTTAACCAACTGAGCCACCCAGGCGCCCTGATATGAATTCTTAATGTTTCCTGTTTTATCCACTGAATCTGCTACCCATCAGAGGCCTTTACACTAAACAGGGTTTTTTCAGTGTAATTTCTCACCTCAGGGATTTTGATTTGTCTCTTGTCTCCTATAATAGCTCCTTGAATTTGTATTTTAAGCCATCAGAAATTGCCATATTCTCTTCAAGAATTACTGGCTCTACCGCTTTCTTGCCCTGTAGATTCATGACTTATTTTTGTTTCTGGCCGGGATATTGTACAAGAATTTTTAAATCTCTGCTTTAAATTTTAACTCACTAGAAGTGAATTTAATCTGCCATTCATTGACCATCTGATATGTTCTTGATATTTATGAGATTGAAAGAATTTTTCTTCTCATATAAGAATATATTTAATATATTTAACAAAATATTTTTTATATCTTACATATATATTAGCACAGAACTACGGCAAGAGAAAGATATATTAACATTACTAGTTACCATATATTTCATAATGACTTTAAGTGTTTTAAACATTGAAATGTGGAGTGTGTATTTTAAATTATATTACTGTACCCCTGGGCTTACTGACATAGGGTAAAACTAATAAACCGTACAAATATGAATATTTATATACACACATAATCATACATATTTAAATATGGTGCCTTTTCTGATTATTCTAACTCTAGTGAATTAAAATACCTTACCACAATAAAAAACTTGCCTTTTTATGGAGACTATAGTGAGAATTCATTATATTACTTGTGAAACACTCTTGAGAAATCCTTTTTGTCAAAAATTTCACATCTATTCTAGTTACACATTCACCATGTTCAACCCAGAAACATTATTTCTTTGGAACAACATTGAAGAAGATTCTCCTGGGAAATGCAAAAGGCAAGTGATAAAGGTTAAAGTATTGCTTTAAAAAGTTGTAGCAGTGGAGGCTTTGTTAAAATTGCCTAGTGTGTTTGTAGAAGCTCCATGCATTTTCCTTAGTAGGTGTAGGTAGGATTTGGTTGTGTTCTGAGTGAAATCTAGGGATAATTTAAATATAGCACAAAGAAGAGAATACAATAACCATAATCCAAACATCGAATTGCCTTAAGAAATCCCTGTAAGAATTGGAGACCACGTGTGAGTTGAAGTGCACGTCTGTGCTGCTCACCTGACACAGCCCAGCAATCGCCGCACTTCTGTCTCTGCCGGCATTCACGATGCTGCATCCAGATGCCAATTCAAGAGCAGGAAAAAGCGAGATTGTAAACACTTGTAACAGAGTTGCGAAGGGGATAAAACCATTTTGGTTTTGGGGAAGGTGAGGGCTGGTCTACTGGCAAAAAAAAAAAAGTCTTTAAAGGAAATCTGATATGTGATTAAACTCAAGATAGTGTATTTTTAAACTTAATTTTTCTTTCCTTGAAATCCCATGAATTCTACATATTAACACATGTTAAGACATAGAGGACTTTTTACATTTTCTTTTGCTATTCGGTCTTAAAATTACCTTTCTAGTAGGTGTAGGTAGGATTTGGTTGTGGAATTACATTGTAGGAACAGCTTCATCTCCCCCATGGAAACCAAAAATACCGAAGTTTCATTTTCTCAGGCTCTCTTGAAGACAGGAGAAGATACATGCCTGGGATTCTCCAACTAGACATGCTGACCTCTTAATTTGAATCATAAACAAGGTGGACCGAGCAGAACCTCTTCTTGCAATGGGTGGCACTGTGGCAGCTGGCACCTCCAGGTTCTAAAGGAAACAGTGAGAACAGACCGACTGCATCGTCCACTGTTGGTGGAGTGCGTTTGAGAGACAAGTTACGTCCCCAGCAGCACGGTTTTCACTGGCTTGATTTTGAACGTTGTTCCTCCCCATGCAGCCTCCAAATTTTGTTTGTTAGATTTCCTAGAGGCTTTGTGAATCAGTTAATATCCTATTAATACATTCCTCTTCAAGTTAAATTATTCATAGTTTATTTGTTGCTTTCAACTAAGTATCTAATATTAAAAGAGATAGGCAACAGAGCTTACTTTGTTCTTTAGTATCTCATTTGAGAAAATAAACATATAATAGTATCAATATTTGCTATCTATGGGGTTATGATTCTGCAGGATGGTTATAATTTTGCTGAACTTTTTTGAAGATAAACTATGTTAGGCACTGTGTTAAGAGTTTTATATGCAATGCCTTATGTAATATTGAAAATAACAAGACAAAGTAAGTACTGTTATTATCTTCATCTTTCAGATGTGAAAACAGCCATAGAGGGACTTACTAACTTGACCCGAGTTTACACAGATTAGAAAAGTGACAGCTTTTCCCTTGTTTCCATTGCCATAACTTTAGGGATTCTATTCATACCAAGCTCCAGCTCAATTGTACAAATCATAGTGAAGTCTCACAGGAATCATTGTCCTATATTCAGGTTGATGTTCTATGAAGTGTCTCTTATATATCAGGTACTGTGACTAGAGCTAGATATACAAAAACTAATTATGCAATATTCTTACCATTAATTCATTTTATCAGTAAAAAATAATGTAAATTAATAACTTACACATTATAAAATTTCTATAACAGTGGTAGGTACAGTATGTGGAAACTCAAATGAGGGAATATTCTTTCTCCGTATTGGTGTCAGGAAAGGCTACAGACCAGAGAAAACCAGGACTGCTCCTTTTTATATATATGTTATTTGCTGGTAGGAGGAGTTTCATCAATGTTACCTGTAAGCCAAAAGGGTAAAACATGGTGGCTCACCAAACACTAAATCCCGGAGGTCACCCATGATGCCTGAAAAGCCACCGAATCTTATCAAGTGTCACTCCTGGGAATTTTCTCATAATTCTGTATTGTCAGGAATTTCTCAAGATTTTGTTTTGATGATTAATTTGGAGAGGCAAAGAAAAGAAAAGAAATAAATATAACTTTGTTTGTGATATTTAAATGCTATATTAGAGACATGAAAAGGTACGAGCTTATATTGGCTATTGTTGGTCTGACTATGAAATACTCTAATTACTTAGATAATTAAATATTGTCTTTAAATGTTAGAAAAAGCAATTTTGCCAATAAGAATCAAGTCCACACTTTTAATGAGATGTTTTTATGAATAAATAAGTCAATAAATCAGTAAAAATTCTCTCCTGCCACCATAAACACATTTCAGATGTGAAATCTTTAAGGGAGATTGACTAGATAAAAGCTATGTTAGCTTCCTATTGCTGCTGAAATAAATCACACAGATTCAGTGGCTTAAAACAGCATGAATTTATTGACTTATGATTTGGGATGAGCAGAAATCCAAAATGGGTCTCAGGAGGCTACTGCCAATGTTTCGTCAGGACTACATTCTTTCTGGAGGCTCTAGGGGACAATCCATTTCTTTGCTTATCCCACCTTCTACAGGCACCTGCCATCCCAAGGCTCTTGGCCTCTTTCATCTTCAAAGCTAGCAATCACTTCAACTTCTGCTTCTGCCTTCATATCTTTTCCTCTGACTCTGTCACTCCTGCCTCTTTTTTTCAGTTTTTTTTCTTTTAAAGATTTTATTTATTTTTTTGACAGAGAGAGACATAGCGAGAGCAGGAACACAAGCAGGGGGAGTGGAAGAGGGAGAAGCAGACTCCCAGCTGAGCAGGGAGCCCGATGCGGGACTCGATCCCAGGACCCTGGGATCATGACCTGAGCCGAAGGCAGACGCTTAATGACTGAGCCACCCAGGCGTCCTCTTTTTTTCAGTTTTAAGGACCTCTGTGATCTTGGATCTACATTGGATCTTTGATCTACATTGGATCTACCTGAATAATACAGGATAATCTCCCCATCCCGAAGATCCTTTACTTGATTACATCAGCACAGTCATTTGAGAAACAGATTAATAGGTTCTAGATTAGAATGTGGATATTGCAGGGAGCCATTATTCTGCCTACATTATTCTGTCTATCACAGAACCATATCTTTTCAACTTCGGCACTCAGTTTCTATCTGATCTAATGAACCTCTTTTTCTCTCCTGATTTCTTTCCCTTAAATGAGCCACTGTTTTCTGGAACGTCTCATTAAAGCAAATAAACCCCTCTTTGACTTTACATCTCCCTCCAACTCCTGTCCTACCAGTCCATGTTATATTCTTTTACAACCAGGTTTTCAAAAGTTTTGCTGATTCTTTCCACCCCTCCTCTCTGAATCTCCCTCCAATTTACTACAATTTTATTCCCTAGGATGTTATATATCCAATAACTCCAGTGATCTCTCTGCGCTTAAGTCCAATGAACACCGTATTCCCTCATAGTCTAGAAACTCTCAGACTATTCTCCTTGAAAAACTCATTAATCTTGGATTATGATACCATATATTTCCCATGTTCTCAGTGTTCCTCTTCCCCTTGTGGGTCGATTTTTGCCCAATTCTCTTTCTGGTTTCTTATTCTTTATCTGGCCTGGTGCTGAGCATTCCTCCACTTCTACAACATTATTTCTCAATAGATAATCTCACTTACTTGCTTTACATACTCCTATATGTCTTTCTTCCTTGTATTTCCTTCTGGAAAAAAAATGAAAACAGAACATATATTCTTGTTCACATAGGAAAAAGGGATGACAGCTATTCACCTCTGTTTTTCACTGAAATCATGGCATGTAAATTTTCCATATCAGCACATGCATATCTACCTCATTTTTATGGCAATGCAATATTATGGCTATATCATACTTAATATAACTAGCTATAGAGTAACTCCGATTGTGTATATTTTCTAACAAATTATTTTTATACAAATTTTTATACAAATTTATTATAACATATGTAATATGTTGTAATAAATATTTTAGTAGTGAAGAATATCATCGAATATTTAGTTCATTCCAGAAGAAAAAGAATAGATATAATTATAATAGGTAATATTAAAATTATTTTGATCCTATGGACATCCCATAAGCATAGCCCAGTAGTTTGGTAACTATGACTTCCCTATAGATTAAAGGACCAGAAGGCAAGTCTTCAAATAAGGAATAAGTAATCACTGAATCATACATGTAAAGTAATCAATTTTTATCAATTTTTTTCTTTTTTTGGAGTGGTGATAGTTTCTCTTTCTTTAAAACTTTTCCATTGGAATTCCCCTTCCAAAAAAAAAAAAAGAAGAAGAAGAAAAAGAAGCAATATCCCAATAATATGCATGTGTATAATGAAAAATTTGTTCTATATGTTTTGTTAAACTAGTACAGGAGAAATGGCAATTTCTTTTGACTAACAGTTTGGGTTAGAATTTTCTGTTGACACATCTCTAATGATATCTACACATCCATGGAAGGTGGTTGGTACACAGTGTAGCAGCAGCTTTGCTAGAGGTCACATCCTCTGCCATGAGTCAGGGAAGTCTTAGGGAGACTACCCTGCTTACCTCTGGCAAGGTTAGAAACTGATACTCCAAATTCCCATTCTTTAACTTACAAATGATTAGCTGAACTGTTTGTCCTCACTAGAAACAGTGGAATCAATGGAAACAAATGCTTTTGAACCAAACTTTGGTTAAGATTTTCTTGGGCTGTGGCCTATTCATCTTAGGCTAGTATACCAGCCCTCCTCAGGTGTCATCCTAAAAATTAGGCTGACCTCAGGGGAAACATTTAACTTCCTAAGACACAAAGGTTGAGGGGATTTCTTAACCTTTGCTGTTTCCAGGATCACAAGACTCAGGTAAAAGTCAACGTTCTTAAGAGTTAGGAACAGAATGGGAGAAGCAAATCAGTGGGGAAGTAAGGTATTTAAAATAATCATGATGGAACAAATGGACATCCATAGGCAAAACTAACAACAAAAAAAAAACCCATTAAACCTCGCATGTTATTTTAAAAGGTGACTCATAGATCAAAATGTAAAATGCATACTATAACTTTGCAAATCAATGGGACTGAAGATTAGGCAGAGTTCCTAGACATCTGCACCAAGAACACAGTCCATTGAAAACATAATCATTAAATTGGGCTTCATCAAAATTAAAATTTTCTGCCCCGTGGAAGACCTTGTTAGGAGGACGAAAAGGCTGGGGAAAAAATATTAACAAATCACAGTCTGACAAAGGACTTATTTCCATAATACATGAAAAATTTTCTAAATGTTACAGTAAGAACACAACACAGAATGTGAGCAAAAGACTTGAAAGACACAATAGGGAAGAGAATATGCAATAGAAAATTGCACCTGAAAGATGCTGAAATCATTATCCATTAGGGACATGCAAATTAAACCCACAACTAGATAGCACTCACTCTTCTAAGAATGGCTAAAATGTAAAAATATTTATACACTGACAATACAAAGTTCTCACAAGGATATTGGGCCATAGGATCTCTATGCTTTGCTTGCGATAATGTGAAATCATCATAACCATTCTGGAAACAGTCTGACAATTTCTTACAGAGTTAAATGTATACTATATGACCCAGCAATTACATTCCTGGGTATTTATAAAAAAAAGAATAAAAACATCTCTATTCAAAACCCACTGAGCGATATGCGGTCTGCCCATATAAAAATATAGACTTACCATATGATTCAACAGATAGGCAACATTCATCCACACACAAATGTGAAAACAATTGTTCATAGCAGTACTATTCGTAATAGTCAAAGATTGTAAATGAATATTTGCATATCCACAAAATGGAATATTATTTAGAAGGAAAAGAGGAATAAAATTGTGCAGCATGTTAAAATATGGGTGGGCTTTGATGCCAGTATGTTAAGTGAGAGGTCAGTCACAAAAGACCACATATTGTATGATTCCATCAATATGAAATATCTAGAGTAGAAATATCTGTAGGGACAGAAAGCAGAAAGTAGATTCTTGATTGTCTAATGCTGTGAGCCTTTGGGGGTGGAGGAATGGAGAGTAATTGCTAATGGATATGGAGTTTCTTTTTGAGATGAAAATATTTTAAAGTTATGGCTATACAACCCTGTGAATATACTAAAAGGCTCTGAATTGTGTACTGTAAATGGGTAGACTTTATGACATGTGAATTCTATCTCTGTAAACCTGTTAAAATGGTTTATATACTTTATCATTTATTTCTTATAACATTCTTGGAATTAAGTCATATTGATGGAGATAATTCCATAGCTGCCAAGGGGTAGGACTGGAAGAAGTGTGTGACTATATGTTAGCGTTGAGCCAATACCAGATTTCTGCTTTTGAAAATGTAGTATTGTTTTGTACAATGTTATTCCTGGGGGAAGCTGGGTGAGAGGTATATGTAAATGCTTCCATTTTTGCGACTTCTTTTGAATGTAAACTCTTTCAAATTAAAAAGTTTCTAAAAATCTAACTCTTGAGAGAGTGAATCTTATTTTTGAGAAAGAAACTTTCTGACATATTCTGAGCCAAATTGTTTCAAGTCACATCCTGTTGCACTGCTGTCTTACTGATATTTAAGTCTGTCGGATCCTCTCTTTCACAGCGTAGGTCCTGTGGTTGGTTCAGCTATGTCCACAAATTGATATTTGAACTTTAAAGTTTTCAGCTTTGGAGAACATTACCTTAGAGAGATGTTCAGTCAGAAATACTGCAGGTTTAAGGAACAAACACAATACATTTAGTCACAAAGTGTCTAGTTAAGAGGAAAAAGAAAAATATGTACATAACCCCATGAAAATCAGAGATTAAACAGAGTCAGCAACAATTTGTTAGAAACAAACCATTTCTTGTGTATACCCTGTCTCCCGTCACATTTTTTTAAACGCCAAAATAAGTTAGCTCATACATGTGTTTTCCTCATTAGTATCTTATGCTGATTTATTGATTGCAGTGCTTCACTGCATCTGTGTGATCATGTGACTTTGAGAAAAAAAGGAAATAAACCCAAAAATGATCCCTGCTGGGCCTACCAATACAAAAGTATCTTTGACAGTTACAAGACAAAACAACCATACTGTCAGAAAGGCTTTGACAGAATGAAGTGAACCATATTGACAGGATATCATGAAAGCATCTGGTGGGTTGTTTCAGATGAATGCTCTCATTTCATTGTCAATAGGCTTATGTGTGATGAATTTCCTGGACTGTCTTGGTTTCTCACAGCTACTTGAAAGCACAGAATGCTACCTTTAGCAAAGAGACTACTATGCTTTATATCTACTGCCCTCCATAAGAAGTGTAGATATCATCAGAGATGTGCCAATGGAAAATTCCAAGTCTTACCCCACCTTATAAGTCAAAAGAAATTGCATTACTCCTAGACCACTTTAAAACAAAAGAAAACAAAACATAGGACAGGAAATTTTTGCTATATATATATGTATATTTTTGGAAGACTGACTTCTTTTTTTTAAAGGGGCATTCTTATGGAAAAGCTTTTATTTGTGCTCCAAAGAAGGAGAAAATAGTTAAAAACTGATGACTTTCCAAGTGCAATTCAGTAACTACTCATTTCTTATCTTATAACTGACTTCTGGTCCTTTAATACATAGGGAAGTTGTAGTTAATGAATTACTGGCCTCTTATGGGATGGCCAGAATAATATTTAATATTATAGTATCTATCATTTTTCTTCTAGAATGAACTAAGTCTCATTCTATGACACTCCTCACTGACAAAATATTTATTACAACATATTACATATTTTTCAAAATAATTTTATAATGAAAAATAGAGACAATTAAAATTGCTCAATAGGAGGTTAGTTATGTTAATTACGGTTTAGCCATAATGTTGTATTGCCAAAAAATTGAGGTAGATATTCATATGCTAATGTGGAAAATTTACATGACATGATTTCAGTGGAAAACAGAGGTGGATAACTATCATTCCTTTCCTCTGAGGATTTGTATACGTTTTTTTTTTTTATTTATTTCCAGAAAGTCAAAAGAAATGAAAACAATGGTCACCTTTAGGGAGATAAACAGAGTTGCAGAGAGGATTGATGCTTTCATTTTTCATTTCATTCCTTTCTAAATGGTTTAACTATTGTAACTAAACAGTACTCTCTTATATTAACTGGAATTATCTGGGAAGGAAGAATATGGACTGCTATTTGTTTCATTCATTGTATTCTCTTTCGTAAAACAAACAAACAACAAAAGACCCATAAGCCTCTATGTTTCAGAGATTTGGGAAATTTTGTCAATGTTATTTATTACTGTGTCCCTTGTGCCTGGCACATATCAGGAACTCAATAAGTGTTTATTTCATAAAGAAGCAACAAAAATTAATAAAAATATTTAATATAGCATTGAAATGAAAATAACAGGTCTGTTTAAATGCAAAATAAGCTGATTCAATTCTATGTACTTTTAGCATATACTTTCTCTCAAATGTTTGTTCTGCCTGATACATGATGACATAGCCACTAATAACATGTTCTAATATTGAAGTCATTATGAAGCAACTCATTCAGTCAGTCATTCAGACAATAAATATTTACTAATACCTATTATGAATTAGATGGCAGAGGTAGAGAAGTAAACATAGACAAATAAATGTGTATATAAGCTTCAAATTACTGTGTGAGTACAGTCATAAATATGAATTCAAATGAAGAGCTGTAACAGAGTGAGAATTCACTTAAATTGGCCTTTCCAGGAAAGTCTCCCTGATTAAATTATACACAAATAAATCTAGAGAAGGGAAGAAGCAAAAAGGTGGAGAGGAACTTTCAAAGCAAAAACAACTTTGAGAATAACCTGAGGTACAAAAGAGCTTAGTATATTCCACGTACCCGACGAAAGCCATCATGGCTGGTATGACAGGTGGGGAAGAGTAGTGCCAGAGAGACTATAGGAAGATAATTCAGACACAGACTTGCAGGACACTTGACAGGATGTATTCTTTGTTCTAAGAGCAATCAGAAGCCACTGAGAGGCTTTAAGAATGGGGATAATTTGCTTTTTTTTGTTGTTTTTTGTTTTTGTTTTGTTTTTGTTTTTGTTTTTGTTTTAAGATTTTATTTATTTATCTGACAGAGAGAGAGACAGGAGAGAGGGAACACAAGTAGGGGGAGTGGGAGAGGGAGAAGCAGGCTTCCCGCCGAGCAGGGAGCCTGATGCGGGGCTCGATCCCAGGACCCTGGGATCATGACCCGAGCTGAAGGCAGCCGCCCAACCGACTGAGCCACCCAGGCGCCCCTGCTTTTTTTTTATTTACTGATATAATCATGTGGGATTTTTTTTCTTTAGACTGTTAATATAATGGATTATATTAATTAATTTTTGAATGTTGAACAAGGTTAGCATTTTAGAAAGAAGGCTGACTTGTTAGTGACGTATTATTCTTTAAATGGATAGATGATAGATAGATGATAGATGATAGATAGATAGATAGATAGATAGATCCATCCACCCAGATTAATACATATTTCTTTTCCATGAAAAAATGTCCAACTTCGATCACCTTTCCAAGGTTTGTTCTTTATATGTCCTTAATAATTATGCACCAAAGTACAGTGACTATGACAGAGAACCAAGATGCATGTTGGTGTCAGCAGAGGTCAAAATGACATGCAGCATGAAGAGGAAAGTGGACAAAATAGATGCATTTCCTCTTTTTAAAGGGCACCAAAAGAGGGACCAAATAGATCTAAGTGGCATTCCAAAAAGCACACAGAGACACAGACATAGTTTCCATCGACTGTGATGCGATTGCTCTCCCTAATGTCCCTCCACATTGTTCCGCACTTGTCTGGTGCTCTTCTGTGCATGCTACAGTGTTGCATGAACAAACTGAAAAGTGTACAAATCAAATGTTGCATCTGCCACCTTACTGTCTTCTTAAAATGGCATTTAAAAATGTCTTTATGATCTGAATGTAGTGTTGAAAATGTCCTGAGGAAAAACTGTGTCAAAACAAACAGCTATTCTTCCAACTTTTTAAACCCCCATAGCAGAAATATAGCTATATATATGAAATCAAAATATATTGTTGGAATAAAGTAAGACTAAAGGAAAATAGATTCCATCTTAATTGTTTTTAACAAACAGAAAGAAAAAATAGATTTTTCATGCATGGAAAAGAATATTGGTAGACTTTAGCAAATGATAGAAACACATTCTAGGGAGTGATGCTATCAAGATGGGGACATAGGTTGTTCCCAAATACAATCCCTTCAATCTAATAAAGGCTATATATGACAAGCCCACAGCTAACATTATACTCAATGGCAAAAGTTAAAAACTTTTCCTGTAAGATCAGAAATAAGACAAAGGTGCTCACTCCCACTACCCTATTCAGTGTAGCACTGGAAGTCCTAGCCAGAGCAATCAGGCAAGAAAAATAAATAAAAGGCATCTAAATTAGAAAGGAATTAGTACAAATTGTCTTTGTAGATGACATGATCATATATAGAAAATCCAAGGATTCCACCAAAAAAAAAAAAACTGTTAGAATCAATAAACACATTCAGAAAGTTGAAGAATATAGTATCAACATATGAAAGTCAGTTGTATTTCCATACACAAAAAATGAATTTTCTGAACAAGAAATAAAGAAAACAGTCTCATTTACAATAGTGTGAAAAATACCTGGAAATAAATTTAACCAAGGAGGGGGAAGATCTGTACAATTAAAACTAGAAGACATTGATGAAAGAAGTTGAAGAAAACACAAATAAATGGAAAGATATTCTGTGTTCATGGTTTGGAAGAACTAATGTTAAAATGTTCATACCACCCAATGTAATCTATAGATTTAATTTTCTCTATCAAGATTTCAGTGGCTTTCTTTTTACAAAAATAGAAAAAATAATTCCAAAATTTGTAGAGAACCACAAAAGACCCAGATAGTAAAAGCAATTCTGAGAGATAAGAACAAAGATGAAGGCATTGTGCTTCCTGATTTTAAATTATATTGCAAAGCTATAGCCATGAAAACAGTATGATATTAGCATAAAAATAGACACATAGGGGAGACTGGGTGGCTCAACTGGTTAAAAGTTTGCCTTTGGCTCATGTCATGATCCTGGAATCCTGGGATTCAGCCCTGCATCCGGCCCCCTCCTCAGCAGGGAATCTGCTTCTTCCCCTCCCTCTCCCCATCCCCCACTCATGCTGTTTCTTGCTCTCTCTCTCTCTTTCAGATAAATAAATAAAATCTTTTTTAAAAATAAACATAGATAAATGGAACAGAATCTAGAGTCCAAAAATAAACCATTCTGAAACAATCAAATAATATTTGAAAAGAGAGGCAAGAACACTTAATGGGGAAAAGACAGTCTCTTTAATAAATGGTCCTGGGAAAACTGGGTATTCACATGGAAAGGAATGAACCTGGACACTTATCTTATGCCACTCAAAAAAACTTAACTCCAAAAGGATTAAATACCTAAGTATAAGAAATGAAACCATTTACTCCTAGAAAAAAGCATAGGGAAAATTTCTTTGGCATTACTTCTTAGCAATAATTTTATGAAAATTGTACCCAAAGCACAAGCAACAAAAACAAAAATAAACAAGTGGGACAACAAAAACTAAAAATCTTCTGCACAGCAAAAGAAATGATCAACAAAATAAAAAGGTAACCGATGGAATGGAGGGTAATATTTACAAACCACATATCTGATAATGGGTTAATATCCAAATTTGTAAGAAACTCATACAACCCAAGAGAAAACAAATCCAATTTAAAAAAATTAGTATAAGGGCGCCTGTGTGGCTCAGTCAGTTAAGCATCTGCCTTCAGCTCAGGTAATGATCTCAGGGTCCTGGGATCGAACCCCACATCAGGCTCCCTGCTCAGCATGGAGCCTGCTTCTCTCTCTCTCTCCCTCTTCCTCTCCCCAAAGCTGTGCACTCTTTCTCTCTCTCTCTCTCTTTCACAAATAAATAAATAAAATCTTTTTTAAAAATGAGCATAGGACCTGAATAGACAGACATTTATTCAAAGAAGATATTCAAACGGCCAACAGGTACATGAAAAGGTGCTCGATATCACTAATTATCAAGGAAATGCAAATCAAAACCACAATGAAGTATCATCTTACACCTGTTAGAATGTCTATAATGAAGAAGACAAGAAATAGCAAGTATTGGCGAGAATGTGGAGAAAAGGGAACCCTTGTACTCTGTTGGTGGAAATAGGTAGAGCCGTTATGGAAAACAGTAAGGAGTTCCCCTAATAAATTTTAAAAAATTAAAAAATTAAAAATAGAACTACCATATAATCCAGCAATTTCATTTGTGGATATATATTCAAATGAAATGAAATCATTATCTTAAAGAAATAGCCACACCCTCATGTGCACTGCAACATTATTTCCATTTGCCAGGACATGGAAACAACTCAAATGCTAAATGTCCATCAAACAGATGAGTGGATAAAGAAAATGTGATTCTGTATATATATTTATATATGTATATATATGTGTGTGTATGTGTGTATATATACACACAATATAATATTATTCACCCATAAAATGAAGGAAATCCCGTGATTTACAACAACATGGTTGAATCTTGAGGGCATTATGCTAAGAGAAATAACTCAGAGAAAAACAAATACTGAATGAACTCACTTATACGTGGAATCCAAATTCATAGAAATAGAAAGTAGATTGGTGGTTTCCACCCATGGAGAAAACTGGTGACAGTGGTCAAAGGGTACAAATTTCCAGTTATAAGACAAATAAGGTCTTGGAATGTAATGTACAGCATGGTGACTATAGGTAATAATAATGTATTGCCTACTTGAAAGTTGCTAAGAGAGTAGCTTATAATAGTTTACAAAAAAAAAAAATTGTAACTATGTGAGATGATGTGTGTTAACTAACCTTAATGTGGCAATCATTTTACAATATATACGTATATGAAATCATTACTGGGGTGTCTGGGTGGCCCAGTCAGTTGAGCGTCTGACTCTTGGTTTTGGCTCAGGTCATGATCTCAGGGTTTGGAGATCAAGCCCCGCGTCAGGCACAGCACTGAGTCTGCTTGAGTTTCTCTCTCTCTCTCTTTCTCTCTGCTTCTCCCCTCCACTCTCTCTCTCTAAAATAAATAAATAAATCTTTAAAAGAATAAATAAAATCATTACTATGTGCACCTCAAACTTACACAATATTACAGGTCAACTATATCAGTAATGCTTAAAAACATTCTGATGACAAAATTAATAAATATTGGTGTTTGACTCCATGCACATGTGCTATGGAGAATATTTATTTAGAAAATACTGCAAATAAGTGGGTGTTTGGTCATTTTTTAGTTTGCTTTGCTTTGTAAAAAGAGGACTAGCAGGGTGTAATGATAAGAAAATCAAACCTCTGATACTGTAATAGGTCTTTGATGATTTTAAAACAGATGGATGATATAAAGCTTGTATGAGAATTATACTTAAGGTGAACTGAAAGAATTGAAGAGAGTTGTAGAGGCAGGAATGACCAGGTGTTCTTCTTGCAGCCCAATCATGAGGTAGGGAAGACTTAAATTAAGCTAATTAGGAGGTGGAATGCCAGAGAATATATACTTTAAGAGAAAATGTAAAAGGCGTAATAATCTTACCCTTGTGTTATTCTTTTAAAGAAGTGCAAAATTTACATTAGAAGCAAGTCATAATCAACTTATTTATCCATCTGCCTATGCATTTATTTATTTGTTCAACATTTTCTGAACATCTACTTGTGTAAGAGAAAGTGTACTTATTTTCATATACATTATTGTTAATTCTCATGAAAACTCTTCAGAATATATTATACTTCATTTATGGGTGGGGATCTGAAGTTCAGGGAAATTAAGCAACTTACTTTAGGTCACATAACTCAAAGTAGCAAGGAAAAATTAAATGTAATTATATTAGCCACCAACTTCCATTTCTTTCTAGTAAGTATATTGAGGAGAGTCAAGTTCAAAGCAGTGAACTCAACATTTAGTACAGTTCAATACTTGAAGTATTCCTACAACACTGCTTATATCTTTTCTATATCCATTGGTCATGACCCATGTTCTCTCTTGAATTAAAGTTAAGAGCTGAGATGCCCCTCAACAGATGAATAGATTAAGAAGATGTGGTCCATATATACAATGGAACATTACTCAGCCATCAGAAAGGATGAATACCCAACTTTTACCTCAACATGGATGGGACTGGAGGAGATGATGCTAAGTGAAATAAGTCAAGCAGAGAAAGTCAATTATCATATGGTTTCACTTATTTGTGGAACATAAGGAATAGCATGGAGGACATTAGGAGAAGGAAGGGGAAAATGAGGGGGGGGGGAATTGGAGGGAGAGATGAACCATGAGAGACTATGGACTCTGAGAAACAAACAGGGTTTTAGAGGGGAGGGGGGAGGGGGAATGGGTTAGCCTGGTGATGGGTATTAAGGAGGGCACGTACTGCATGGAGCGCTGGGTGTTATACGAAAACAATGGATTGTGGATCACCACATCAAAAACTAATGATGTATTGTATGGTGACTAACATAACATAATAAAATTAAAAATATTTATATATTAAAAAAATAAAATTAAATTAAGTATGTTCACTTCTTTTTTCCTATACCTGAATGGTAAGTTTTTTAAAGCAATTCATCATTGTTTTCTTTATCTTATACATCACTTGATAAAAACTGATAGCAAATATTCTTGACTGAATGGATGGAGAAAGCCGTTGAGTTAAGAACCCAATGGAGTCACAAGGTGGTGCAGGCAAGGAGAGTGTTCCAGAAGCATGGATCATTACAGCAAAATACAATTACTAGAGAGAATATTGACTTTAGGATACATTGGGACTCAGCCACCTAGATGAATAAAAACTGGGCTGTCACTCGGAACAAAACTAGATCACAAATACACCTAGATGCAAAAACAAATGTGATGATCATGGGAGACTGGGAAAAAAATAATTTCAAATCAGACTGAAGGAATTTTTGAGCCTCTCAGAAATGCATCTCTGGGAGCTTTGGATAATGGCACATTGTGAGTTTTAAGAGGATTCCAAAGTTCAAGCATTGATCTGCTTTATCCTTTAATATACCTGATTCAAAAAGCTATTGGCTTTGTATTTATTTCAATGAAGTTCATTTAAATGCAAGCATATACAGCTTCAAATCAATGTACATGCTTCCCCATTTAAGAATGAAGAAAATACCTAGTCAAGGGAATATTTACCTTGATTTTTTTTCCTAATAGTGATGATGAATTACACTGTGTCATCTACATTCCCGTGACATATCACTTTTATAACCCTTAATGTGGGACTACAACACCGCAAGGTTAGAGGTGCAGGTGGTCGTTGTGCACAGGTTTTTTTTTTTTTAACTGAGAAGCTAACTGGCCCATACAGGGATTTTAACCACAACCCTGGCCTCATAATCACCATCCCACCCTCCAGAGCTAACTGACCCAGACAATAAAAACTGCAGAAGATACCCACTGAGCTATTAGGTTGATGAATGGGAAGTATTTCAGAACATGGCATCTTGTGAAAAATAATACAATAATTTGAGTAGTTGTCCATCCCAATGGTACCAATTTATAGCCAAGGCTAATGCAATAGTTTTTTCTTACCCAGAGGCCAAGCACTGCTGATCTACATCATTGCCAGAGAGACACAAATAAACACATATACTATATAACAATGATATAATAAAGCTAAAACAAAAGCAGAATTATACACAGAATTTTCAAATCAACCTTTTACCTCTACCATCAAAAGCAAAAAGAAAGAAAAAAATGCATTTGAATGCTCTCCTAAATTGTCGTTTTCATTAATTATTTAATTAATCAATATAAATAAATGTCTTTAAGGAGATGAAATGTTATGTTGTCATAAGGAAAACATTATTTTTTTTATTTTCTGGCACATATTAATAATAAAGTATAACACTTTACATGGCTTAGCAACCATCAGTTCACCTAAAATATATCCAGAGTGTTCTGGATTTGAGTTATTAAAGAATAAAGAAAAGATCTTGAGTAATGCACATATTAGTAGTTATATTTGAGCTACAATGAAGCCCTTCAGTATGGGATATTTGTTGTTAAAAAGCATGTAAACTTAGGGAAAAAAACATGTAAACTTATTCACTTGAGGGAAAAATTAACAAAGAATACCTTTTGTTATCATTGGTTGGAATTCGTTTTGATCTGTTGGTCTTACATAGGTAGATCATTTTTTTTTTTTAAAGATTTTATTTATTTATTTAAGAGAGAGAATGAGATAGAAAGAGAGAGCATGAGAGGGGGGAGGGTCAGAGGGAGAAGAAGACTCCCCGCTGACCGGGGAGCCCGATGCGGGACTCGATCCCGGGACTCCAGGATCATGACCTGAGCTGAAGGCAGTCGCTTGACCAACTGAGCCACCCAGGCACCCAGGTAGATCATTTCTTAATAGAGAGAGCCTGGAATTGAGAAAGCTATCACCTATCAGTTGGAATCCCTGATCACATGACTAGCCAGCTATATTTTCCAAAATGATTATATAACTGACAAATTTAAAAAATATTTTAATAATTCTGTCCTGAACATTACCTAAATTACATATAATAACTATGTATGTGTGTGTTTTACATATATTGTTTTATATATCTTCTGTATGTGTGTTGACTCATAAATAGACATGTATATGTATATATACGTATTTAAGGAGACACAAAATATGTAACAAGATGTAAGTAAATATAATTACATAGTCATAGATTATAAATGTACTCCAGTGAAAGGTTCATCTTTTCCCTCAGAAATTATTAGTAAACTAGACAAAATAAACAGTAAAGGCACATATAATTTAAACAATATTATCAACATATTGACCTAATTGTTATTTCTAGAACACTGCACCTAACAACTGCATAATATACATTTTTTTCAAGTGCACATGACATATTTATCAAGCTAGAACATATCCTTGGTCATAAAGTATGTATTAATAAATTTAATAGATTTCTGTCATACACAGTATGTTCTTTCACTGATGTAAGTTAGTGAGAAATGAATAAAAATAGGAAATATTTGTAAATTAAATGACATACTTCTAAATAATGCATGAATCAAAAAAGAAATTATGAAAATTCTAGAAATTATGTCAATAAAAATTAAAATGAAAATATAATATATCACAACAGTGGAATGTAATTAAAGTCCTTATCAAGAAATGTAGACCATTAAATACATATATTTGAGAAAAATAAATGTCTAACTTCTATGATCTAAATTTATACATTAAGAAGTTAGAAATAGAACACAGAAAACTTAATGTAACCAGAAAGAAGAAATTTATCTAAGTAGAAAGAAGAAAATAGTGAAGATGAGAACAGAATCCAAAGACATAGGAAACAGAAAAAGAGAGAAAAACTATCATAGCCAAAAGCTGGTTCTTTGGACAGATCAACAAAATTGATAAACTCCAAACTGGTCAGAACACGATAAAAAAAGAGATAACTAAAATGTAAATACTAGAAATAAAAAATTCACTACAGACATTAAAAGAATAACAAGATATTGGGGCACCTGGGTGGCTCAGTTGGTTAAGTATCTGCCTTTGGCATAGGTCATAATCCCAGGGACCTGGGATCTAGCCCTGCATTGGGCTCCCAGCTTATCAGAGAGCTTGCTTCTTCTCCCTCTACTGCTCCCCCTACTTGTATTCTCTCCCTCTCTGTCTCTGTCAAATAAGTAAATAAAATCTTAAAAAAAAAAGAATAACAAGATATTTATGAGTAACTTTATTCCAACATATTTAATAGCATATATAAAATAGGCAAATTATAGGAAAGCTCAATTTACCAAAACAGACACAAAATGAAACAAAATTTGAATAGCCCTAAACCATTAAGCATTTAAATTTGTTATTAAAAATCCTAATTGTAAGCTCCTGTGAAGGGAAACTATATTGTTTTAATTTTGTACAGTACCTAACAGTGGAAGAAGCAAGCATTTATAAATAATAAATATTTTTGTTAAAATCAACCAACCAATAAACAAAACAAAGCCAAAAAATCCAAAAACTTTACCACACAGAAAACTCAAGACCAGATGGCTTCACTGAATTCCATCAAATACTTAAAAGATGAAATAACCCTATCTTCTACAATCTCTTTCAGAAAATAAGATAAAACTTTCTTATTTGATTGTACCAATATAACCTTGTTGGTTATTATATTTAAGGAAACCCACTCCTTTACTTAACATGATATTGAAAATCTTAGCTACTGTAATAAAACAAGAAAAACAGATAAATGGAATAAAATTCAGGAAGGAAGAAGCAAAGTATATTTGCAACTTTTATGTTTATATAATTTTTCATAAACATTCTTAAGAATCTACAAAATAGCCAGAAAAATCAGTAACTAAATTTAACTTGATTAAAAAGCAAAAGATCAAAACACAAAAATCAATTGCATTCTCTATACTAACAGAAAACAATTGGAAATAATATTTTTAAAATATACTCTTACAGTAGTATCAAAAATATTAAATGCTAATGAATAAATTTAAGAAAAGTAGCTAAGTCCTAAAATTTAAAACTATTACTAAGGAAAATAAATGAACAGAAAAACCATGTTCATGGTTTTAAAAAGTCAATATTTTTACGATATAATTTTACTTCAGATTAATCTATAGATTCAATATAAATTAATTAAGAATGCCACCAAGGCTTTTTAAAAATTAGTCAGATAATTCTAAAATTTATATTGAAATATGAGGGACCTAGATATGACATATTCTGGTAATCTCTCTATATGTAATTTTTTTAGTAGACTGTTGAAGTTTGTATCTCACAAAATTTGTCCACTTCAAGTATGTATCCAATTTATTTGTATAAGGTTCATAATTCCCCCATCTCATCATTTTAATTTCTGTAGCATCTGGCATGATATCTCTTCTTTCATTCCTAATATTTCTGATAGAATATGTTTTCATTTTCATTCTAAATATTTTAAAATATTTTTTAAATTTCTTATTTGCTATTTAAAATTGTGTTGTACAGTTTCCCAGTATTTATAGATTATCTAGATATCTTTTTATCATCGATTTTTCATGTGATTTTATTTTGGACAGCAAAAGATACTTTATATCATCTTAAAACCTTAAGTTGGGGGCACCTGGGTGGCTCAGTTGGTTAAGCGACTGCCTTCGGCTCAGGTCATGATCCTAGAGTCCTGGGATCGAGTCCCACATCGGGCTCCCTGCTCAGCAGGGAGTCTGCTTCTCCCTCTGACCCTCCCCCCTCTCATGTGCTCTCTCTCTCTCTCTCTCTCTCTCTCAAATAAATAAATAAAATCTTTAAAAAAAAAAACAAACAAACAAACCTGAAGTTGGTTGGTAACATCCCTGTAGGAAATTAGCACATTTGAGAGGTGTTTGTTCATTTGTTTGTTTGTTCTGGGTGGGGGCGGAGAATAATGCATCCTGTCTCCTTAGTGTGTTTTTCAGTCACTATATAGCAAGTGTTCCTTTGTATGACTATCACATTAAAATAATGGTCCTCAATGATGGGGTAGGAAAGATTGAAAGAGATATGAGTGACTACTGAAAATAATCTCTGGAGCTTGTTTTCAAACCCGTGAATCTGCATATGCCATGGTTCAGGGTGGGATGGGAGGACTTATCTTGAAAATATTCCCCAAATACTTTTTGACAGCACTCCCCTTAGACCTCACAAACATCCACGTTGACAGACTTGCTATATTAAATAACCTCTCTCCCTCCATTTCACTTTTCCTTATTTCCCTCCCTTCTTTCCATGCTTTCATCAAGAATGGTCCATTATGGGGGCACCTGGGTGGCTCAGTCAGTTAAGCGCCCTACTCTTGATTTTGGCTCAGCTAGTGATCTCAAGTCATGAGATCAAGCCCTGCCTCCGTCTCTGGCTCCAGCTCAGTACAGAGTCTGCTTAAGATTCTCTCCCCCTCTCCCTTTGCCCCTTCCCCTGCTCTCTCTCAATAAACAGAATCTTAAAAAAAAAAAAAAAGGATGGTCCATTATGTACCTCCTAGATGCTACAATTAAAAAAAAAAAATACTTGCTCTCTGTTTGAAGAGAACATACACACACACACACACACACACACACTACATTCCCAAAACTTCACAACACAGAATATAATTGAATGACAAGATAACTGATAATCTTGTCATTCAGTTAATTGCTGACAAATCCATGTACTATAGGTTGGTTTGTAAGAAAAATTCTGGATTCAGTATAACCATAGTTAGCTCTTAATATAATATTTTAACAGGCAAAATTTGGAATTAGGCAGAGAGTGTAGGAAAGGGCATGCCAAACAGTGTTGAGCAAATAATAGTCACAAATATAATAATGAGCATGGTAGGTTGAAGAAATGCTAAAAAGAACAAAAAGGGAAAAAAAATCCCTGCTTTATATCAAATAATATAAAATCTGCAAATAATAAGGAATATTGCTAAAATATTTATAATATCTTTTTTCAACAGTGGGGATATTTAGAATATGATTTTCTTCTTTCTTTTTCTATATTCGCCAAGTATTTTTCTAGTGATTTGTATTGATTTAGTTTTCACTCTTTAATAAGTGTTCTTAATTACCTGAGTTATATGCAGAGACAATCTCATTAACAATTCATAGGACAGAAAGTGAAATTAATACTTGAATCTAAATTTGTCAAGTCCCAGTTTACTCACTCAAGGAATAAGATCGTTTCTTTATGAATTTACCTTCTATTTGATGTTCAAATAAAAGCATTTAATTTTATATGATTTAAAAAAAATGAGTTCCCGCTATACTTACTGCTCTAAAACTGGAAGTTTACATTTCTTAACATAATCTCTTAGGAATGTTCATATATATGTATATACAATTATGAAGTGATTAAAATAATACATATCATTATATTTATTAGCTGTCATTTTACACACACACACACATATAATTATTTCAATTGCTCCATGACTTTGGCTCCTGCCCGGGGAGCCCTGCTGCCTCCCACAGATCCCACCTGACAGCCTATCACCTTCTCCTGCTCTGCACTGGCCCATCCTGCTGCACTTTTTGGGGAGATTTACCTTTCAGAAATTACTTATAATTTTGTGTCCACTAAAGGCACTTTATGTGTCCTTGTAAAATTTTGGATTTATCTTTCTAAAAACGCCCCTCCACCCATTTCTAGATACTATATACAGGAGAGACTTGCAGATTCATGGGCTCAATCACCCATGCAGATCAATCCATATATTGCTTTTTATGGGAAAAACTAACCACTTTCCACAATTTAAAAATGTTACAATCTAGGTGTTATTTTTATAATCTATTTTTCCTCAAGCAGTAAATCAAATCAAATACTGAACACACAAGGAACAAATTTCAGCTTAAGAAAATAAGCTTGAAAAAAAAAAAGAACTAAGTCAAATCTTATGCTGGAGAAGAATAGACTAGGCACATGTGAGTGTCACAGAGGATTCTCTCTTGCTATATCCTTCTGCTTTCCTATTGTTCAACTACTGTAATCTAGTCAACTGAATAAAAGACAAGGGAAACCAAAGGAGAAACAGATTAGGCACTCTCTCCCATTTTTTATTTTTTTTTTTAACCTCGGAAGAGCATTGTCCTTGCCCTAGTTCTCTACCCAAGTATAGTTATTTCATCCATCATTTACCTTGAATTTGTTGTCTCTGCTTGAAATCAGTATTCATCCTGAGGAAACGTTAGGTGATTCCCTCTCTTTTTTCTATTTAATTACAATATCTTGTTCCCTTTGGTCCCCCAAATAGTTTGAGCTGATAAGAAAAGCTAGATTTGAAGTGTATTAAAAAGAGAGGGAGGCTCTGGATTTATGTAGTAGTTTGCGTTACTGTTCAGCAGATACTCACTGGCTTCTCCCCACACCCTTCAGCAAGAACAGAGGATGCTTCTTAATCAAGTAATGGGGTGATTGGCCGCGTCACCTGCTTTGGCCAATGGAATGTTAGTCAATGTGATGTGAGCAGAGGCTCTCATACGCTGTGCATTATGACTTTGCTCTTGGGCTACAGTGATTTAAAATGGGGAAAACCTATTCCAGGGAGCTGATGCATTTCCAGCCCTGGCCTAGTAACAACACCTGGGGGAGAACCCCTGAGCCGGTTACAGCAGGGACCAAGTGTAGGAAACCAGCAACCGGAAGTAGGGCTAGCCGGCCAAGCACTTCTCCCATCAGCCAAATGACACTTGTCTGCATGTTCACACATATCTGCCACTGGGTTTGCAGATACTTTGTTAAGAGGTTCTTCTGTGGCCATCTCTGGCTACTACACTGTAAAATGCACCAGATGCGTTCAAAATGCAGAAACCTTTCCACAGTCTAGGTCTCTGGGAGGCAACAGCCATTCTCATCAACCTCAGGGAGTATCTTTATTCCTTTCCTCACCTCTCATTTCTCAGACCTGAGGCAGAAAAGGGGGTGAGGGTGCAGAGGAGAAGGAAAGAAGCATATAACTTACTGTTTAGCTCTTGGCCTACTGCAAGTAGGCAAAGGAAGGAAACCCTCTGGATGGAGGACAGGAGAAAGCCATCTAGAAGCCAGAGGCTGATAAGAGCTAGACATTCCTCACAGAACCTGGCCAGCTACATTGCTCCTAGAGGTGATCCAGTGTGAAGTAGCAATCACAGAAATTTCACATGCCACGCTCTTATCAAGGAACAGTGACAGACAGAAGTTCACTGTGCTCCTTACACAGCATGACATCCTCATCATCTGTGTGCCCTTCCAGATTCTCTCCCACCTCCCCTCAGAAAACATCAAGGAGACTGCCCACTGACGCCATCTCCAGGTACTCATTAGACTGGACATAAGGGAACACTTCTTTTAGTGTTAATTCCTGACTTACGGCGACCACCACACAAGAAGACACACAGTCATTGGTGGACCTCTTCATATTCATGTTAACGTTACCATATTAATAGTTCTGAATAGTTACTGTAGTAAAGAAATGTGTTAGCATTGCCCAGTTCTACAATTATTTTACCATTTTGTTCACAGCAATGGAATTCTTTAAGCCATTATTAAAATCCTTTGAAACAGTGTTCTGAGGGAAACCAGTGTGGGAGCCCACACTATAATTAAGACCATATCATATTTATATATAAGATGCAACATATCTGGCATTTTTAACAAACTTTAAATAGTGGTTATTATCTAAAGTGCTTTCCTAAGATATAAAGTATAACAGATGTTCGAAAGAGGAACTTTTCAATAGTCTGTAAATAACCATCAATCGACAGAATCTGATTGAGCTTTATTGGAACGTCCCACCCAACAACAGCAGAAAACACATTCTTTTAAAGCATGTGTGGAATCCTCACCAAGATTGATCATATTCTGGTTTATTAAACAAACCTCAATACATTTAACAGAAATTAAGTCACGCAGAGTATGTTCTCTGACCGTAATGGAATCAAACTAGAAATCAATAATAGAAAGACAACATGAAAAGCCCCAAACACTTGGAAATTAAACATACATTTTTAAATAAGCCCTGGGTCAAAAAGAAAGCCTGAAAGAAAATAAAACAATATATAAAACTGAACAGAAATGAAAATACAAAACTCTGCGAATTGGTATTTTTCCTCTTTATCTACCTTAGGAAGTTTAGGATTATCTGTGGGAGTTCATAATTAAATTAATGTAGAAATAATAATGAGTTGCAGTCATTGCCCCAGGATTTTTACATACCTTGTTTATTTATTGTCTCTCTCTTGGTTCTGTCTTGATTGTAAGCACCCTTCCTCCTATTTTATCAACACTGAAGTGAAATCAGAGACCATCCTTTCATCTTCCTTGTAAAAACAGCAAGGATAGTATCTGTTTTAAGAGCTAATAAATAAATTTAAAAATAAATAAGCTTTGAACCATGGATTACATATTAAACTTTTAGGTAATTTTGTATAATCATATAGCTGATGTCTGAGTCTGTCTTGAAACGAACCCAGCAAATGATGATGTATTACGTTTGAACATTTCAATTCGTGAAAAGCATGTTGCTTGCTGAGGCAGTATATTACCTTTCTGGAACAGTTTTGATTGTTTCAGAGCTCTTTTAATTAACCTGAAATCTATTTCAGTTGAATTTCTACCACTTGGTACTTCCTTAGTTTGACTTCCCAGATTTGAGGGAAGTCCTAGTCAATCTACATGCATTTTTGCCACTAATTTCTTTTGTAGATTTTATAATTCACTCTTAATCTGATCCTATTGCTTACAGTCTCAATGCTGGGCACATTGGCTAAGGGGCTCCTGCTCTCTCAGGACTAGGAAATTGTTTCTATCTGTTGAGATCCTCATTCAAAGGAAATATCCACCTGCCTCCTCATCCTTCTGTTTGAACCAGTCTGAGCTGCTCACTCACTAGCATGTCTCTGGCTGTCTTTCTGCAAATGTCCATTCCTGCTTAGCTTCTCAACCCCTACCCACCAACAAAACAGGGGGTAGGGGGTGGGATTGCCATTCACTGTCATTCAAAATTTTAGAACTCTTTATTTACTTTTGTCATTGTTCCATCAAGAACAATGTTGGTATTGCCCTCTTGTTTTTTGTTTTTTGTTTATTGTTTTTAAAGATTTTATTTATTTATTCATGAGCGATAGAGAGAGAGAGAGGCAGAGGCAGAGGGAGAAGCAGGCTCCCCGCGGAGCAGGGAGCCCGATGCGGGACTCGATCCCAGGACCCTGGGATCATGACCTGAGCTGAAGGCAGACGCTTAACCGGCTGAGCCACCCAGGGGTCCCAGCCCTCTTGTTTTTTTGTCCCAAATCTGTCCTGTTCCCTATTTTACATATCATGACATATTGATTAATAATTTAACACTCTTGACTGGAAGTTTCTTTAGAAATGGTTTCAGATACAAAATCTATAGGTCAAGAAATCAAAATGTAACAGCATGAAGAGTGAACTGTGTTTTTTAAATGGATTCTTGGAATCAGTAGCTACTAAGAACCACATCGTCGTCTGAGTGGCCCAGATTGATAGTGGATAGAGGTGTTCTGGGTCTGAAAGACTCTCTGAGAACAGTGAAGAGATAAATTATGCCACTTACTAATTCTGTATACAGAACTTCAAAAAGTCCCTAAAGTAAACAAAGCAAGTAGCTAGGAGGGAAATACTGAATGTGGGAGAGATGATGAGCTAATTACATAATTATTAAAATATATTAAAGTAAACAGCCAGCAAATCTAAAGGGGGATGAACTCATCGTCTGAATGCAACTTCTCGCAGGATGTTACCAAAACAATAAAAGAGAGTGAGCACGCTGTATCAGGAAACGAAATATTTCATGCTTCATTGCTAGTCTCATTTAAATACATTCCTCTGAATAATGTTAAATCTCAGAGTGGAAATACGATATTTCATTGTTATTTGCAAAAATTCTCCCTTTTTTTCCAGTATAAAGACAGGAAACATATTTTTCTCTGACCCATCTTCTTAGGTTCAAGGGAAAAAAAAGAGAGATAAAAAAATTGCAGATAATCTAGTTGGTGTGTGAATGAGAAGTGCTTTTAAAATTAAGTGCATTTGGTCTGTCAGACTAACTGCATTTTCATTAATGTGAATGATATGAACAGGGTGGTTAACATTTTAGTTTGCTGGCTCACACATTAAAATCTTACTCACGATGTGGTCTGGCTTCCTTGTTTTCATTAAATTGCTGCCTCTCGGCAGGAACCCAGACAAACGGGGTGCCTTCATCACTCTGTGTGACTTTCTGTAGGAAGCTTCCATAAAGGGCTGCATAATTGTGAATAAGCCCTTTGGAAGAAATGTGAACACTTCCATTGTGTTAAAACAAGGAAAGAGGCCAATATTGGAGAGTAGGTCGCTACAGTTTTGCCAAATTATGGAAGGGAAAAATGCATGGGGCCAATTTTAAAGCCCAGCTGCATCCTTCTAATCTAAATATATAGAGAGATAAGGGTTCAATTTTCTTAGCTTTGAGTAAAATTACAGCTCTATTAAGGTGACAATTAAAGAGATTTTTTTAAACTTTATAAAAATAATACATCATCATCTGTGTAAAACACCATAAACTCAACCACTCTTTTACCAAAGTTTTAAATGAAATAAGCCGTTCAGTGAGCAAAATTAAAATGCTTCTGGCGGTGTCAATTCCCTAATTAAATCCAGCGGCGGCTCCAGTAGCTGCTCATCTCCACTCAACCCTATTTTCTTACCAGTTTGTCTCCACTAGACCCAAACCCCAGACCTCTGCTTCAGTTGGGTGGAACCCTGGGCTGTCCATGGAATATGTCACACTGAGTCTTGAGTGAGAGCTCAGGCTCCCATTTTTCTGCATTAGAATAGCTTCTCCACCCTCTCTGTTTCCCCTTTCTGTGTTCAGGTCCAAACTCATTTTACAAAGTTGCATTTCTTCCAGCCACACTGAATTATTGTTGCTCAGTTACACCGTGATCAATCCCACAAGCAGGTCTTTGCACTGCTGTTTCCTCTCTGTGCTGACTGGGTCTCCCTACTGCCCGGACCCAGGGGTGGGAGATCATTCACATGAAACTCAAGCGCTTACCCTGCCATTTACTAGTAGGTGCTTCTCTGAAACTCAGTTTCTCAATGCCCTTAAAATAGAGATTATAAAAGTTGTATTAACCACTATTAGAATTTTATGAGCCTTTTACGTGGTTGAAGTTCTTTGCAAACTATTAAAATCTATACAATGTGAGTTTTTATTCTTAAAACTGTTTTATGTGTATATGGTTTGTTTCTCTGACTAATTAAAAATTACTGATGGGGAAGAACCATACTCTATACTCCACTGACTTCACAGAAGCTTAACAGACACAAAAAGCATTGCAGATTGTAGGTGCTTAATAATACTGTTTGAACAAATGCTAGTTCACATATTACCAATGGATGAAATAGTCATTCAGTTACCCAAATTTTCCTCAAACACATACTGCTGAAAGCACCAACTAATCCTACTGCCTGGGTACTTGGGACATAACTAGTATCTTCTAGAAAATTCTGAATCCTTCCACGGCTCCAGTTATAAATTCTATCCTCAAGAAGCACAGCAACTTCTTGGAGCAACAGGCCTATGATGATTTGTACAATAGCAGAGTTATGTACAGGGAGCTCTCTACAAGGTTGATATTCAACAGTCAGCATGACTGTACTGGGTGTTAACCTTTTTGATCATGACACATCACAGTGAGAGCACAGGAATCAAAGAAGCCTAGTGAGAGTAAAAACCATATGTCTTAAGCTTTCAAGATGGAAAGGGTTACCCAAGTAGAATTGAATGCTCACAGATGCTATAGAGATTGGGTGTAGTATGCAGTTGGAACAGCTCTTAAATATCTTTTAAAGTAAACAAAGCAGCCTTATGCATAATACATGATGGTTTGGCTGAATGCCTAGTGATTGCAGAACCCCTTTGGGGACAGTAGGTTGAGAGTCTGCATTTATTAAAACATACAATAACAATAATAACAATAATGAATCTTAACTCTTGTTTTTCTATCTTGTCTTTGCTTCAGAGATGCAGAATGTTCAGATGCTCAAATAAATAAATAACAAAAAATCTTCTAAAATTGCACTTGTGTTTAGGGTTCAAACACAGTACACTAGTAGGTACACTAGTAGGACTCTCCACTTTGACCCCCTCAGTAAGCAACTCCATCCCCTTCTTCCCCACTAAAGACAGGCTTGTGGTTCCTTCCGAGACACAGATGCTTGAATCAGGTCTCTCTAGTTCTCCCAAGGCCAATTGCAAAGATTTGACCATTCTTCCCTCCCCTACTAACCTTGACTTTCCCCAACCCTCACTTCCTCCTTCACTAATCCCTATGCTTTTTTGTGCCTTTGTATTTTTATAACACTCAGTAGTCTTTAAAGACAATTTGTAGTTATTCTTTCTTAAGAACCTGCATCAACCCTGTAAGACGGTCTGAATAAATAAAACAGGTGGAAGAATTGCCTTACAGAAAAATTATGTAATTTGCTTAGCAATTCACCAGCTTTTTTTATTAAGTGCATTTTCCCACTTTTAAGGATCACTAGTGCTGAACCTTTCTCTTTCTGTGCAAGCTCTCTTGAACCCTCACTTTATCTGCTATCCGAATGGGCCTCCCGATATCGGTTGATGATGTCCCTTCCTTTATTGAGAATATAGTACTGGGTAGAACAACCTTGCTTTTCACCAACATGCAAGCATGCCTGCTTGCACAGCATCTTCTTGTGTTTCTTCTGTACAGTGTTTTTTTTCTCAGTGGAGGAGGACTCCCCAACACCCCCCCCAACACACACACACACTTTGTGTTCTCCAAGACTTTTCCCTCAATGCCATGGCCAAATCTGAAGATGCTCAAGGGTCAGAGGTTGAGAAACCAAAGAGGAACCTGCTGTTAAAAGGTTAAAAGCTTTTGGCTTCCTCATAGAACTAGAGAGGCAGAAACTGTAATTCAGAGCCCTTGAAAGAGGAGGGGCTTTGTAAACACCCTCAGCTTTCTGTCCAGACCTCTGTCTGGCTTTTCCTTGGTAGAAAGGGCCAACTAAAAATAGACCAGCCCTCACAAAGTCTGAAACTCGGACTCAAAATATCTCAACTTCTGCTAGCTGAAAGAAAATTAAATCCAATATTAAAGAAAATAACAATCTTAATTTATTACTTTATTTTATTTTTTATTTTATTAAAACAGAGAGGGAGGCAAACTGTAAGAGACTCAACTATAGGGAACAAACTGAGGGCTGCTGGAAGGGTGGTGGGTAGGGGGATGGGGTACTTGGGTGATGGGCATTAAAGAGGGCACTTAATGGAATGACCATTGGGTGTTATATACAACTGATGAATCACTAAATTCTACACCTCAAACTAATAAAAAAAATAAGTTAAAAATTAAGTAAAAGGGAAACAGCAAAAACAAAGAGAAAATAACAAATAAGCTAAGATATAGGAAAGTAAAAAAAAGAACTGTCATTATTTACATATGAAATATTTGTGTACAGAGAAATGAATAGAGTCTGCAGATGATAATTCATACGTGAATTTAACAATGTCACTGGATACAAGTATAATGTAAAAATCAACTATACAATAGCAATAAGCAAATAAATTTAAATAACTAAATACACAAATTTAAATAAACACATGTAAATGAAGTAAATTTAAAAATGAATTAATACCATTGATAGTATCACAAAAATCTACAATGTCACAATAACTCTACTATTGATGTGCATAACTTTTACTCTGAAATTTATAAAACATTACTGAGAATAATTGAAGACTCAAATATATGAAGTGATATAGCATTCTTATGCATTGAAGGTTTAATATTGTAAAGAAGTTATTGTTCCCCAAATGATCTATAGTTACAAAGCAATCCTAAACAAGATTCCAGCTGATTTGGGGGGGCCAAATATGGAAATTGACAGGCAAATTCTAACATTTTTTATGGGAAGGCAAAGGTCCAAGATAAGAAAAGTAAAGCTAGAGGTCTTTCATTACAGAAATGAAGACTGGGGCGCCTGGGTGGCTCAGTCACTTAAGCATCTGACTTCAGCTCAGGTTGTGATCTCAGGGTCCTGGGATCGAGCCCCACGTCTGGGTCGGGCCCCCTGCTCAGCAGGGAGTCTGCTTGTCCCTCTGCCCCTTCTCCCACTTGTGCTCTCTCTCTTTCTCTCTCAAATAGATAAATAAAATCTTTTTAAAAAAAACAAAAAACAAATGAAGACTGACACAGCCACAGTCACTAAAAGAGTAACATATACTAACACAAAGATCGATGAATAGAAGAGGTAGACCAAGGAAGTTCAGACGTAGTCACACACTTGACATGGTCACCTGGTTTGCAACAATAGTGGAAGACCTTAGCAGGTAGGTAGAAAGACCAGCCTACTCAGTATGATTTGAGAAGGCCCTTCTCAACAGAATTATCCAAATGAAAGGAACTTCAACTTCATAATTCATCAAGGAATACAATTTAAAACCATTAAAGAAACCCATATATATCTATTGGAATGACTCAAATAAAAAAAAGACCGATATTAACAAGTTTTAGCGAAAATGCAAATCAGTTGAAATCCTCACACACTGTGAGTAGAAATGTAAAGAGGTACAACTATGTTGGAAATAAAATTTGGCTATTAAAGCTGAACATGCAAACTTTTAACCAAAGAACTCCACACCTTGATATTCAATCAAGAAAAATAAAAACAGTTTTCTACAAAAAAGACATTACAGAATATTAAAGCATCTTACTCAGAATTGACCAAAACCAGAAATAACCTAATGCATATCAAAATAGAATGCACAAATAAATATGATACATTGAAAGAAATGCAGTATTATATAGCAATGAAAGTGAATAAACTGTTATATTGGATGACATGGAAAAGTTTCACAAATATAAGGAGTGAAAGAAGCCAGGCAAAAATAAGCCCTATGATTTCATTTATATAAAGTTCAATAATATGCAAAGCTAAGTGATGGTGATAGAAATCTGGAAAGTTGCTTTCCTTCATAAAGGGTGATGACTAGGAAGAAACTGGAGAGAAGTTTCTGGGTTTTTGCAAAGACATATGGATAAGGAGGGCTGGTCACAAAAGTGTTTTAGCTCTGTTAGAGATTATCTAACGATGCATTTATTACTTGTGCATTTTCGTGTATGTGCATTATACTTCAATAAAAATCACCTAAAAACACAAGCTCTAGTATCTTTCGTGAAAAAACAGAATTCTTCCATCGCCTCTCCTGACCTTTTAGTACTCTATCACTTCCATGCATCTCTGTCCAGCCAGACTTCTGAAAAGTGCCACCAGAGACTTGGTTTTCATGTCCTCATCTCCCATTTTACTCCAATCTACTCATATATTTTTCACCCAAAACTCAGAAAGAATGCCCTTTATTAAAAGGATACAAAAGAACAGATCATGATTTCTTGTATTTTTTGAAGATTTTAATTTATTTATTTGAGAGAGAGAGAGAGAGAACACAAATTGGGGGGAAGCGCAGAGAGAGAAGCAGACTCCCCACTGAACAGGGAGCCCAACGCAGGGCTCGATCCCAGGGCCCTGGGATTATGACCTGAGCTGAAGTCAGACACTTAACCAACTGAGCCACCCAGGTGCCCCCAGACTGTGATTTTAAACCCACTGAACCCTGTCCTGTCCTCAGCTTATCTGTCTCAGGAGAAGTCAGCTTTCCTGAAATCTTCCGGCACTTTCTCATTTCATGGCAAGACACTATCTTACTTTCCTTCCAATATTCCAGATTACGCATTCCCACTCTCCTTGGTTGGCTTCTTTGGATAGTCTCAAAACGTGAGAGTTCATCAAACCTCTACTTTGAAGTTTGCTACCATTGTAGTTTCAGCTGGCCGTGGTACAGACTTGTACATGGGTTGATCAGGAAAACAATGTTTTATCTTCCAAAGTGAAGTGCTTCATTCATTTCCTTTTAATATATTGCTGCCTTTAAGGTTTTCATCTATTTGTTTATATTTGTCTTATCTGTTCTTTGTGTCTTTATCCCTCCTTTCCTGTATTCTTTTAGGATAACCAACTATTTTTTCATTTAATTTTATCTCTTCCATTATGTTATTTTCATAACATTTTGGTATTATTTAATTAAAAATGCAAATAGTAAAATCTATACTTTAATGTATTAGATTATTTCCTAAATTATTTTTTTTTCCATATCTGGAACCATACAAGTGCCTTATAACAGTTTAAATAATTTTAGCTCCTTTGGATCTTTGTGTTGATGTTGCCATGTGCTTTATTCTACAGTTGTTATAAATGCAAATAGACATAGTTATTATTCTTTGTTTAAACAATTAACATTCTGTAATGTTCATCCACAAGTTTACTTTTCCTAGTGTTCATTTCTTCCCAAATTTTATTTTTTATGCTCAGCAATTTGACTTGATATACTTACATGTGGTTTTCTTCTCTTTATTCTGTGTGGCTTTAACATTGATACATTTCATCATGATTGGGAAATTCCCAATTATTAGGTATTCAGTTTTTGGTTTTGGTTGCACTGTCATGTTGCATGTATATGAAATCATCTAACCATGTCCTATCTAATTCTTATGCTTACTACTATTTTTATTTTTGCATTATTTTTTCTTTAATTTGTATCATTAAATGCAAATATTTAATTTGTAAATTTTCTATTGATCTGTCTTTTGGTTTACTAATTTTGTTTAAAATTCAGTCCAATCTGCTGTTGACACCATCTGATGGGCTCTAAATTTTATGTTTTATTATTTAGCTCTAGAGTGTTTTTTGATCCTTCTTTATAGATTCTAACTCCTTGTTAAATTTTATTTTTAATCTATTTTCTATATTTGTCTCTCTAGTCTAACAAATTTGCATTAGCTGTTTTAAAATCATTGCCTGTACAATCTGACTTTTGGGAACTCAAGGTAGGCAATTTTCTGAAAATTTTCATTAATTTCCAAAAAAATTACTTTCCTATTTTTTTCTCAAAACAGTATGAAAAAAATCAACTGTGCAATTTTTTTTAATTTAAATTCAATTAGCCAACATATAGTACATCTTTAGTTTCAGAATAGTGTTGAATAATTCATCAGTTGCATATAACATATGAAGGTTTTTTAAAATTGTGATTCATTATGTCCCACAGTTTGAGTGAGAAAGCAGAAGTTTACAATTGAATAACATGTAAAGAGGACCCAAAGAAATAATCCTTTTAAATACTGATTTGCTTTTATATCTCAACTTGATTTTGAAAATGGTTTCTTCCATTTACCCCTTGCTAAGTAATTAAAAAGTTATTGTTTGAATTCCACTTTGCTTATCTGAAAATATCACTTGGGGAAGTAAAGAAAGAAAGACTCTATCCAAATACTCTTTACTTCACAGAATCCCAAATTTTGATCTTTCCTTTCCCTACGAAGATCCAATAGCCTACTGTGAGAGTCACTGTTAGCATTGCCCTCTCTGTCATTGTTCTGCCTGGACAGGTGAATAAATGAAGTCAGACAACTTTTATGGACACTAGAGACAGCCAGAGGGTTGATGAGACTGCTGATGACATGTCCTTGCTCAGTGATGGCACCTTACTGAATGACAATAATATTCCTAGGGCCAGCCTGGGACATTAAGCTGGCAGGACTGATGACCATATTGAAAAACTGGCAGCAACGACAGTAAGAGATGTCATTCCATCACTTGGGGGTCTGCCCTAGGCAGCGCCATTGGTTTGTCTTTGGTGGCTTCTCCCTTCTGCTTATCTTTCATCTGTACCCATTTCCAAATTCTCCGGCCTTTATATTATCTATGAAGTAACTAGTTACCAAATCTCTCATTATAAACAGTGATGTGTGTGTTCAAATTTAATCTACTCAAACGGGCCACTGACCAAGGTTTTGAAATACTCTAATAAGAAATCAACTGCATCAGAATGGTATTTAGTATTTACAGTACACTGGGGATGGGAGGTTATATATCATATTTACTACTATAAGTGATATCTGAAATAAATTACATATTACTACCATAAGTGATATCTAAAATAAATTATATTGAAAAAATGAGAATGTTAAAGATAGTAAAAGTGGGCAAGAATTTATTAATATTTTCTAGATCCAATATGTGTTTGTGTTAAGCCTCCAACAAAGCAACCAAAAAGCTGTGGGTCAAGGCTCACAGCCCAGGGCCCTCTTGCTTATCCTTCTTACTTCACAGAGGTTTCTCTCCTCTGACAGAGAAGCCAGAATATTATTGCAGGCTTCCAAGATATTATTTCATGCATAGTAATAGTTGGAGGAGCCTAGGTGAGTGAGACTTTATATGACCCTTTTTAATTTGCTTGATGCTGTGTTTCTGTGTTTGGCAGAATGTGGTCGAAAACGTGCTTTCATTATAACATCTGAACATGAGGTTGTAAGAGAAGAGATTCATATGCTCATTCACCTGCAACTGCCAGAATCCAGAATTAAATATTAAAACAGTTGTCAGTTTTTGACCCATAAAATGGTTTTGGATGAGTTTGTAATTGTCATCAAGGTACCCGTTAAAGTGCACCTAAACTGTGTCACATGGTACAGATGCTCAGCATTTCAATCCAAACTCAAAGGGAACTTTATCTTCCAATTTTTATTACTTTTGTCATAGAAATGGACATCATTGATCATTTGTGATTAGAATTTTTAGTTATTAATGTAACACAGATATGGATTTCAAAGTATTTAAAAATTATAAAATCATCACTCAATAACATTATGGGGATATCTGTAAGAATGTTAACTCAAATTATACTCCCATCTTCTGCTTTTCCCAAACTTATGAAGAGTCTGATTTTACAGTAAAGATAATATGGAAAAATAATACTTAAGTGTGTTATAAAAAATTAAGAAAAACTGATTTGAATATATTGAAAAGTTGAATTATAATAAAAATTATTAAATTATTGTATTACCCCCTCTTTAAATAACCAAATGGTACATTAACAGAAAAGATGCTCTAATAACTGCTTAGAAAGATTAGAACCTTGGAAAGCTAACCCTGGAAAGGTAAACTTAACTCTCTGCTGAAGAGTATTCAGAAAGCATTTATACTTTGATTTAGCATCTAAGAAGCTTAGAAATTACCACTTTCATCCTCACAACACAAAAAGCTGAAGACACTGAAAATCAACAACTCTTCTTAGATCCATCAGAGAAATGAGGTCACAGGAAAAACTACTTCCTCCCAAACTGGGGAGATAGTGAATCACAGATCACTGAAGCAGAATCCCAGAAGCAGAAACTGTCACTGGAGCTAGTGCCTGGGGAATACAGGGGAGCAAGCTGCATGTCTCAGGCCTTACATAAGAAGTCTCCAAGGAAACCCTAAGATGACACAGGAGACAAAAACAAGGAAATTTTAGCTTACAACATTATAGCAAACAGTAAACACAGTCTAAGTAATAGCTAGATAAACACAAACCCTCGCACTAAAGGCCTACTTACTTCAGTTCCTTTAATCCAGCCATCATGTCTGGCTGTCAACAAAACATGGCAAGACATATTGAAAGATAAAACTTGAAACTGGTTTAAAGAGACCAAGCAAGCATCACTAGCAGACTCAGATATGGTAGAGATTCTGGAATCATCAGACCAGCAATTTAAAACAATTATGATAGATATGCTGAAGGCTCTAAAGGAAAAGTGAACAACAAGCAAGAAGACATGGGGAGTGGAAGCAGAAAGATAGGGATTCTAAGAAAGAATCAAAAAGAAATAAAATGTATTGTGGCTGAAAATGTAGAATGCTTTTGATGGACTCAGTAACAGACTGGACACTGCTAAGGAAAGAATCAGTGAGCTTGAAGATATGTCAGGAGAAACAGCCAAAACTACAATGTAAATAGAAAGTAATTTAAAAGATGGAGCAGAATATCCAAGAACTGCAAGACAGTTACAAAAGATGTAACATGAACACAATGTGAATACCATAAAAAGAAAGAAAGGAAAAGAAGAAATACTTGGAGTAATAATGACTAAGAATTATCCAAAATTAGTGACAGACACCGAAGCACACATCCAGGAAACTTGGAGAACACCAATTAGAATAAATAAATTTAAAAATTTACACCAAGGTATATCATCTGTAAATTGCAGAAAATCAAAGAAAAAGAATAAGTGTTGAAAGAAACCAGAGGAACAAAGACCTTATGTAAAGAAGATCAATTACACAAATTACATCAGACATCTCTTCAGACTAGGGAAGCAAAAAAAGAGTGAAATAAAATATTTAGGGTTGAAAGATAAAACCACCAATATAGAATTATGTATCTAGTGAAATTATCCCTCAAAAGTGAAGGAGAAATAAAAATTTTCTCAGAAAAACAAAAGTTGACGGTATTTGTTAATAGACCTGCCTTGTTAGAAAGGTTTAAAAAGTTTTTCAGAGAGAAAGATTACATTATGAATCAGAAAATTAGGGCTACATAAACAATGAAAGAGCACTGGAGAAGAAATAAAGGTAAAAACAGAATATTTAATTTTTCTTATTCATAAATTTATCTGATAGCACTCTGTTCAAATAATAATAGAAAATCATTTTTTGGTTTTTGCATCTATTGAGATAATCATATTATTTTTCTTTATTAATGGGGAGAATTACATTGATTGATTTTCACACGTTCAAACTATCTTGCATTCAGAGTAATACCACCTAGTCCTGGTGTAAAATCCATTTTATATGTTGCTGGATTCAAAACTGCAGTGGCAGTTTTTTGAAGATTTTTGTGATTCCTAAGGTATGTCTGTAATTTCTTGTGATGTCTGGTTTTGATATGACAGTAATACTGGCCTCATAAATAAGTTGAGTTCCTTCCTCATAATTTTTGGAAGTGTTTTTAAAGGATTAATGTTAATTTTTCTTTAATAACTTGGTAGAATTCACCAGTGAAGCCAACTGAATCTGGGCTGTGTGTGTGTGTGTGCGTGTGTGTGTGAGAGAGAGAGAGAGAGAGAGAGAGAGAAATTATAATTATTAATCAGTCTCGCTTCTTTTTATTAGTCTGTTGAAATTTTCTACTTCTTTTTGAATCCATTTCAGTAGTTTGTATCTTTCTAGGAATATGTCCATTTCTCTAAGTTACCTGATTTGTTGGTAAACAAGTAAAAGATAAATTCTTAATATTACTGTGTAGAAATTACCATATAATAATATTATTCATAGTATTACCTTATAGATCCTTTTACTTCTGTCAGGTTGATGGTAATTACTACTCATTTTTCCCATTTTAGTGATTTGAGCATTTTTATTCAATTTTCCGGTCTTTCTAGATCTAAAGTTTTAACAATTTTACTGATCCTTTTCAAAGAACCAACTCTTGAGTTCCTTGGTTTTTCTCAACTGTTTTCTATTTTCAGTTTAATGTATTTCCACTCTTATTATTTCCTTCCTTCTGTTTTTATTGGGGGGTTACTTTTCTTGTTTTTTCAGATGCAAGGTTAGGTTATTGATTTAAGATATTTCTTATTTTTCAGTAGAGATATTTACAACTATATATTTCCACCTAAACATTACTTTAGCTGAACTCTTAAGTTTTGGTATTTTGTGTTTTCATATTTATTCACATAAAAGTATTTTCTAATTTCTCCTGTGATTTCCTCCTTGATCAACTCATTACTTAGCAATGTGTCCTTTAGGGTCTACTAAAAGGAGAGCTTTGTTGTCTCTAACAGTTCTCTGTCTCTTCAATTCTGTAGGAGATTTTTCCTGTATTTTGGGTCTATGTTGTTAGGTGCATACATGTTTTTAAATGTTACCCTTTTATCTTCATAAAATATCCTTCTTTGCTTCTAACAATAATTTTTTTCTTAGAGTCTATTTTGTCTGATATATGTACATATATATGTGTGTGTGTGTGTGTCATTGAATTTAGACTACATCTCTTGAAGATAGCATATACTTTACTAAGACTTACTAATAAAACTCACTTTATGAATTCTATTTTGCTATTTGTTTCTGTATGTTTATATTTTCCCTCCTTTATTCTTCCTTCTTTACTGCCCTCTTTTGTGTAATGTAGATATCTTATTTTCTATTGCATTATTTTTATTCCTTATCAATTCTTTTGTTACATTTTTGAGGATTAGTATTGTCCTGCAGATTATAAATAATATCTTCTTTAAAATAACATATTTTTTGACAGCTTAAATCTACTCTTGTGCTCTTATATTTAAGTTTTCATTTCAGGGCCGCCTGGGTGGCTCAGTTTGTTGAGCATCCAACTCTTGATTTCAGCTCAGGTCATGATTTCAGAGTTGTGGGATAGACCCCCACATCAGGCTCTGCTCTGGGCATGGAGTCTGCTTGTCCATCTCCCTCTTCTCCTCCCCACACTTGCTCGTGCTCTGTCTCTCAAATAAATAAATAAATAAATAAATAAATAAATAAATAAATAAAATCTTTAAGTTTTCATTTCCGTTTTTGTGTTTTTTCAACTACAGAATTACTACTTGATTTTTTTAAAGATTTTTTGTTGATTTATTTGAGAGAGAGTGAGCATGAGAGGGGAAGGGGCAGAGGGAGAAGGAGAAGCAGACTCCCTGCTGAACAGGGAGCCTGACCCAGGGTTCAATCCCAGGATCTGGAGATCATGGCCTGAGCCTAAGGCAGATGCTTAACCATCTGAGCCACCAGGCACCCCTACTTAATTTTTTTTAATAATTTCTATCTTATTTCTCTATTTGATGAGACATCACACTTATACTTCTCTTTAATTCTTTGAAAACAATTTTTTGAAAATATTTAAAATACATGATTTAAAAATTATGTATAATAAATCCTGTGCTTCGGCTTCTTCAGAAACAGTTTCTATTGATTTTTTTCTCTGTGTATGGACCATACTTCCTTGTTTTTTCTCATATCTTACACATTTTTTTCAAAAGCTGGACTTTTTACATTGTGTGGCAACTCTAGTAATCACATTCTTAACCCCCAGGGTTTGTTTTTGTTGATGTTTGTTATACTGCCTTTTTCTTAAACTGACTCTGTAATATGAATTCTTTGTCATATATAGCCACTGGAGTCTCTACTCGGCTTAGTGGTCAGCTGATTAGACAGATGTTTCCTTCCATACCTGGAATCAGCTTTTCTTGAGGGGCTCTATGTACATGTTGGAGTGCACCTTCCATTTTCCAGCACAGAGTTTACAGATTCTGCCTCAGCTTTCACTTCTTCCTTGCTCGGAGCCTCAAGGTCAGCAAGAGGGGAGAGTGTAGGACTCCTTAGGCTTTTGCTCAGAATGTGTATGGCCCTGCTCAGGTGCAAAGCGCCCTATGGACATCTCATTCACCATTTCCTTTTAACCTCATTGTTTTTCCCAACTGTTATCACCCATTCAGGCAGCTGCACTATCAATTAGTTGCTGCAGATGTTTTCCAACAAACAGTCCTGGAGAAAGGCTATTCCCACTAAGTGAGCTCTAACTTACATCAAATAAAAACAAGACTTGTGAGTGAAATTTTCCAGGGAAACCCCAGACAGGTCAAATAATAACAGTTGCATAGGAACTGGGTTTTTCAGGAGCTCTCTTCCCAAGACTACTGGACTGCTGGTTCTGACTGTGACAGTGGGCTACTGGTTTTTAAGGGTACCACTGAACTAGGAAAAGGGAATTCATCTTAGCTGAGTTTTGTTGAGCTTCCTAGATGTTTATATTCATGTGTTTTATCAAACTTGGAAAGTTTTAAGCCATCACTTCTTCTAATATTCTCTCTGCCCTTTTTTTTCCTCTCTTCTCCTTTGGGGCTCCCCCATGAAAGTTGATCTACTTGGTATTCACAGGTTCCTTAGCCACTGGCCACTTTTCTTTAACCTTTTTTCCTTTCTGTTCCTCAGACTCAATATCTCCCATTGTCCCGTTGAGTGGATTTTTCATTGCAGTTCATTGTACTATTCAAGTCCAGAATTTCTTTCTGATTTCTTTTTAGGTTTTCTGTCTCTTTGTTGATATTTCCATTTTGTCCACACATTGTTTTTTTTGCTTTCTCCATATTTTTCTGTAGTTCTCTCAGCATTGGTTGTTTCAAAGTCTTTGGTAGATATGTCATCAAGGTCTTTTCCAGGGACAATTTCCGGTAATTTTTTTTTCTTATAATAGGCCATACTTTTTTTTTTTTTCTTTCGTATACCTTGTGATTTTTTTGGTTGAAAACCAGACATTTGAATCTAACAATGGGGTAACTCTGGATATGAGATTCTCCCCATTTTTCATGCTTTGATGACTTTTGATATGGTTTCTTTCTCTCTCTTTTTTTTTTCTTCTTCTTCTTTTTTTTTTTTTAAGTTGTTCAGGTTGTTTATGTGCCAAGAATCAGCCTGAAATATAAACTTAAGGTCTTTTGTTTCTTTGTTTGTTGTTTGTTTTTCTGGGACTGTGCCTTTTCCTGGGCAGTCATGGTCACTTTCTAATTATCCCCATATACATAGTTGCTCTTGAATGTCCTAGTCTTTAACGTCTGGCTCCCACAAAAGAAAAAAGAAGAAAATGATAGGAAGAAACAAAAGAGCCCTTGAAATTGAAATCCCCTGGAAGTTGCTTCAGCCAAAGAGGGAGGGCCATGTACAATGAGGAGAGGTACAACAAGAGCGGCTACCCACCTTTTTGTGCCTCTGTGACCAGAGGCAGCAATCAGTGATCCGAGCACAGATCCCCAACATTTGCAGGGCAGAGTCTTTTTTGCCCACCTGGCTCTTGCAAATTGTGCACAGGTTGCTCCAAGAACATGTGCACAGCTGCCTGCCATGGGGTTGAGGGTGGGGGGTGAATAGCTGCTATTGTGTTAAGAGCTAAAATTGAGCAAAATTAACCACAATTTGCCATCCAAGCCTTTCCCCTGGAAGTTGCAAGCCTTTAGTAGATTCCAGAGTTCCAAAATAACTACATCAGATTCTGCTAGTGCAATTATTGTCTGGTTGAACAGACCAATTCCGGGTGCTTCTTACTCCCCCATCTTCCCAGAATCCTCCGTGGTGTGTCCTTATATTATTGAATGCTGAAAGAGAGGGCTGTCTATCTTAACATGAAAAAAGAGAGGTATTAGTAAGGATCTCTTATGGTTTTTTATTAATGTTCTTATAGAAATTTGCCTATGTATGGATTAAATAACCATAATTTTTTTTTAAATAGTCTAAAGACATTTTTATACGTTCAAAAATGCTTACCTCTTTAAAAATTTTCCCCCTTTTTTGGCACATTTTGTGATGTATGTTATTAATTATTGTGAATATTTCAGAATCATTTATTAATAAAATGTGGCATTTCCCTGGCAAGAAAAATCCCATTAGTGCTTTGCTGTAAAAGCCCCATAAGTAGAGTTCTAAGTACTTTATCAGCTTCTTGTCCTCTTTTTGAATGACAGCCTAAATCATTAAAAACAGTCAGCACTAAAATGATTTATTTTCATCTAAATAGGGATTACTTAATTTAATTAAATATGCTTTATGCTTTGCAATTGCCACAAAGTGGTTCCTACAAACTTCTGACTCATTATTTAATGCATCCACAGCCTCAGTGGAATATTAAGAGGATACAGGTTTTAGACCTCTCAGCTCCACTTTGTAAACATCTTTAAAAATTCAAGAACTCTCCGGAAATTCTATGTTGGCCTATGAAGCTTACATAGTTCCTGATCATTTTTTATTAAAGTTACTATACTTTTTTCATACTTCTGAAATTCTGATTTGCTTTTTGTGCATGTATTTACGACATACGGGCAAAGGATTACCTCTATAAATATTAAGAATTGCATCCTCAATTTTTCCTGGCATTATTTAACTCACCCTGATTCCTTTTCCTCTCTTTACACAGAAACAATTTTTTTCTGTCCCAGGGCTTTATTTTCTAAGTTTGAAATACAAAAATATATCAGTTTCACAATTTAAAATAAAATTTGTCATTTTCAAACTCTGAAGGTACTGCATCTCATTGAATTTCTTATATTATCAAAACACATTGGCATTCTTCAAAGTCATTTTTTCCTTGAGGATAAACATAAGTTCCTCTCATTATCTTCTTGCTGACTTTTAGATTGCAACAATTTGAAACCAAGGCAGGCATACGCACAGCTGATAGAAGCCAAGGGGATATGAGCACCAACCAGTATGGGTAGTTTTCAAGGACTCTGAAGTCAAACTGGCCAACTTTAAAAACCGATTTTACTTCCTTAGCTGTGTAAGTACGGGGAGGTCACATTTCCTCTTTGAGTCTCAGTTTCTCCTTCTGTAAAATGACAATTAGAACAGAACCTGTGTGCGAGGATTCTCGTGAGGAGTAAATGAGCTAACATATGTGAATTATTTAGCACAGTAACTGCCGTTTAGCAAGCACTGAAGAAATGATAACTTTCATCAGCTACATTTTCTTTAGCACCACTTTAATGCTGGACTTTTATACTTCATGTACATTATATACTATCTGCAACTATGTCTCCAGAAGAGATGCTGTAGACTCACCTTACAGGTGGAGAAATAATCTGCCCAAGACCATAGCTGGAGCCAGATGTCAACACAGGTCTAGGCCAGACAGCCTCGACCTGTCATGTCCTCCCTCCAGAGCACAGAAACTGGGAAAACAAATCAAAACACAAAAATGGAAATCTTGCTTTGGACATCGGATATGTAGAAAACCTGAAATGTGGCATCTTTTCTAGGTGACAAAGGAAAGCTGCCTGAAAACCAAAGCAAAGTTGGATATAGGTCATGTTCACCTAACTGGAGGGTTTGGGAAAGTTGCCGAGTATCCTTGGGTCAACCCCTCTGCCCGCTACTTCTTCAATCTGCCTAAGCTTGGACAGAGCCACACACAGAGTCCAGACTACACAGCCCGCAGAGACAGGGTCCGAATGAGAATACGATGGGAATGGGGCCCTGGCAGCAAGCACTTCACAGCCTGCACAGCTACGCACAACGGCGAGGGAGCAGTCAGCCCATTTCTGGTCAGGAGACTCAGCCTCTGCTTCTACACCATAGCTTAGGGAAGGATGCCCCTCCACCTACCTGAGGGACAAGGTCGGATGGTGTATGCTTCCAATCCTAAAACTCTCAAGAGACCATACAGAGATGTAACTGCATGGAGAAAATCAAATCGTCAACTTCATTACCTTGCTTATTCTCACGCTCAGCTGATGACACAAGTTCCTATTTCTTTAAGGAAATAGAAATAATCAGAAGAGACTTCCCACAAACATTACCCGCCATGTCCACCCACCTCAGTGGAATCTCACACACAGGCACGCTTCCCAGTGAGCACAGATAAGTAGCCCAGCTCCTCCATCGGAGGTCCCTCTACTTGTGCGTAGTTACATGTTCAAAGCTTGACACCTGTGCTCAGTGAGCTGATCTCATCAGACTCCATTGCCTTACATGAGAGGAAGATGGATAACCAAAGAGAGAGGCTGAGAAAATGGGGAGTCCTAGTTTCAGGGACCGTTGACTCGAATTATTGAATATTGTTGAATATTACATTAAACCTCTTGAGGCACTTGGGCTCTGGTGAAGCAGAAGGCAAAGGTTTAAACCTCCAACCTTTCCATTACCAAATCTGAATTAACTTCATGTTTCATGTCCTCATAAATATCTTGTTTGAAAGAGGGGGAAAAGGTATGCACGGCTTTATTTTCTCGGGGAGTTTTAAAAAGCAGCTTTGTTTAAAGAACTTCTTCCTCTGTTTCCTAATTCTCTTCACATGACCCTCATCCCTCCCATCAAAATTTCTCATCATACTTTTTTCCAAACATATCTTTATTTGTCTGTCCATCTCCCAAACTCTTTTAGAAACCACTTGAGAGCAATACAGAGTAGGGGGTGCCCCTGTGAACAGTGCATAAGTGAAGGAAAGATCGTATTCTACCTCACGTAGGAATATGGTGGCAGTCGAGTTCTTAATTTTTTTTTTTGGCTTCTCCTGGAAACCTTTAGACAAATAAGTAGAACAACAACAAAAAACTTAAACCTTCAGGACATTTTTGAGAAAACATGCAAACTCTAAATTTTAATGAAGTGTCACCATAGAAAGTGGGAGCAGCTGAAACTGTGGGAGAAGTTTTAAAGATACACTGGGGGGCGCCTGGGTGGCTCAGTCTGAGCTTCCAACTCTTGGTTTTGGCACAGGTCATGATTTCAGGATGTGAGATGGAGCACTGGGTCGGGCTCCAGGCTCAGCATGGAGTGTGCTTGAGATTCTCTCTTCCTCTCCCTCTGCCCCTCCTGCTCATTCTCAATCTCTCTCTCTCTAAAGTAAATAAATAAATCTTTAAAAAATAAAAAATCAGATACACCAGTATGGCGGGAGGTACACAGAGAAAAGAGCTGTGTCAGGCCTGCCCTTTTCCTTCTTCCGCCCCTGAGCTGGGTAACACTCAACAGTGTTACTTGCCCAAGAACTAGGTTTGCGTTCTGCGGTAGTTATATGGTTTGGTGCCAGTTGTTGTTTTAGGTTAGTAACTACCACGACAAGTGTATTTTCCATCTACAGTGTAGGGTGTGCTTGTGGTCTCGATATTAACTCTCACAGGGTACCTCATGATGTGCACCCACGTTTACAGGCCCCCTCCCCAGTCCCCAAAACCCTGCTATTTCTCCCCATCACAAACAAGGCTGCACGAAGCATCCTCAAGTCTACTTCAAAACCTACACTATTTATACATATACAGAACTGATTTCACTGGGCCACGTGCCTCTAACTTAACTAGGCAAGGTTTGCCCTCTGGAGTGGCTTCACAAGACAGAAGAATACGAGATCAAGCAACAAATCAACAAACTTCTCAAATACAGGGTAGATTTGCTCACAGATAAAAGCAACTACCTGTCTCTATTTGGAATACGATATAGACATGAATCACAATTTAAAAATTTAAGCTTAGCCTCCTACTTTCTGGTACAATTTCCAGACTGGGGGGTCAAGAGTGTTTTAGAGGTTAACAGATACGAGCAATGGCCAGCTGTGTGATTTATTTGGCAATGACGTTGCTCCTAAACCTAAACAGGTGTCTGGTCTTTTTGCTTTTAGTTAATTCCTTGTGTGAGTATTCACAGCCGACGTTTTCCCGTGCACTGTGTAAAACATGCAGACTCAGACCTTCCTCCTCTAGTTCTCTGTTCTGCAAACCTGACAGCAGCTCTCTCGTAAGGCCATCTAGAGCGACAGATTGGGGGGTGGGGGTAACAACTCCCACGGTCCTAGTGCTTTTCAGTAGTCTCACTGCCTTTGTACTCCAGACACTCACCTGCTCCAGATACAGTTTCAAAACCGCGGTTTGTAACATTATCTGGAGTGCACATCCAGCTGACATTTCTTACCCCTCCAGGTTCCAAATTACAGGCGGACCGTGCTTCCATGAGCCCTTTCTTACCACCCGGCATCAGATAACTCCCTGCCCCCATGCCAGACCCCAATCTTCCCATGTCCTGCTTATTTTTCTCCATAGCCTTAAAGCTTTCTAGAAGACTATATTTTACTTCTAAGGTTGTTTCTTTCCTCTGGGAATGGAAGCTCCAGGGAGGCTGACGCTTTGTTTTGTTCAGTGTCATAACATCCGTAGCATCAGGATCGGGAATAGCGGCACCAGCTTGCACTGAGTGCACAATGAGTATTTGTAGAACAATGCTCAGCCCTGTTGCATCCTGGGTTCACTAGCAGGGAGCAAAATAGACCGCTCTTGTTCATCCCTCTTGTTCTACTAATTTATGGTGTTGTCGTACAGTAGTCAACAATTTCAAGGAATCTCTGCCAGGTGTTTCTGAAATTCCAGGACTCCCCTTCTCTCCCCAGACAGTGTGTGTGTTAATGCTAGGGCACTTGTACTACTTCTTTGCTGAAAAGGTACGAGTGTGTAGAGGTGATGTTTTAAGTAGGAAACCAGCACCTTCTGCTTTGAGAATCCTTCCTTCCTTTTTTTCAGAAGTACATTTTGAACTCCTGCCATGTGTTAGTTACTTTTAAGGGCACTAGAATATGCAGACAGAAAAAACACAGTCCCTTTCTTTTTTTTTAAGATTTTATTTATTTATTTGTCAAAGAGAGAGGGAGAGAGAGCACAAGCAGGGGGAGGGGCAGAAGGAGAAGCAGGCTCCCCACTGAGCAAGGAGCCCAATGTGGAGCTCGATCCCAGGACCCTGGCATCATGACCTGAGCCTAATGCAGACACTTAACTGACTGAGCCACCCAGGCCTCCCAACACAGTCCCTTTCTTTAAGACCAGTAGAACTCTGGAAAACTAGACATGGAAGTGAAAATCTTAGGGTGGAGCAATCTGTTATAATAGAGGGATGTGCTGCTGAGTAGACGGGAAGGAAGGACAGTCTTTCCAGGGGGAGAAAGGATAGGAGTTGAGAATCACAGATAAAACAGTGATAAGGAGCCACAGCTGCCCTGACCCTACGTCCTCAGTGCTCTTCTGGTCCCAAGGCTCTCAATCCAGTGACCAAACCATTCAGCTTCCTGAGTCGTCGGACATGCTCTCTGCAACCGCTCTGCTCTCCTACCAACACGCAGCAGACCTGCACCTGTTCTCCGAACTCTGCTCCACACACAGACAGCTGTGATTTCACGAGCCTTGCAGACCAATTTTAGTCTTCACTAGGTTAGAAGTGACTTTTCCCGATGGCGTTACTATTCTGATGCATAAGCAAAAGAATATTGAGGTTGAAAAATAATTTGACGCTGGGAATGAGTTGCTAAAGGTAGCAAGGAGGAATTATTGAGGTCAGAGGACGTTTCTCAGCATTCCTAAAATTATGCCAAAGAGCAGCTGCTTTCTCTGCTCTTGGTGAACTCTGATTGCTTGGGGTTTATGGAATGTCTCAGGTACAGAGAATCCTCACCTGATGATTCCAAGTACATAGGGATGGCATCCACTTAAGGGGATCAGGCAGAGATCTCTGAGGCCACATAACCTCAGTATGTGCTTGGTTTATTTTAGGACAGAAGCTTCCACTTGGGGAATTGTAATGATCTGAGCAAAGCCAGTTTCTCCCTTCTTTCCAATTGATAACACATGGCCTCCATTATAGGCACTCATGAGTGCCTTTTGTAAATCCACACATATTTCTGCACAAAAACTAATGGTCCATTGAGTCAGGAGTTCTGCATGTGACAGCAGCTGGTGCCAGATGTTCCAGAGGAAAGCAGAAAGCCCCCATGATGGAATTAACCATAAAAAACTAAAGCACAGGGAAAATCCTCTCTGACCCAAGGTGGAGATCAATCACAGGTCTTGAGGCAAAACGATCATTACTTTTGGCAAAATTTCATATTGGCAAGTGTAGCTGCACACACAATTTTTCTGTATAAATTAAGCTAAGTGCACTATGAACAGTTGGTAACTATTAACAGTTACTACACTTTTCAACAGTCTCTCACAATTTTCTTCAATTCTTACCATGTGAATAGATGTGTTAATCACTGCATTAAACAAGGCATATAATGAGATAACTTAATTTCCCACTGTATGTGGAGAAAGGGGAATATTGAAAATATGACAAAACAACACATTTAAAAGAGATGTTTTCTGAGATATTACAATAATGAGAATTCTGGGATGTTTGGGAAAATTTAAATAAACTTAGGATATGGAAGAAGTATATGCAGAAATGTATTTTATGTTCTTCATAGTGTTACTTATAAAGCCAGATTGGGAAAAAAGTGGTGGGCAGGCTAAATTTAGTAGAGGATATTCATAGGACTCACCTCTCTGAAGCCACTGAAATTGATGTTATGGAATATAGTTTTGAATAAATGCTCACAAAAACTTGTGCAATATAATTCACTATGCTATCGTCTACAGAACAAGTATGTACATACTTACAAACACACGATTCTGAAGATATATATGTCTTTTATCTTACTTTTTGCTCTTAAAAAAAACATGTATTACATATGAATTATTTCACACACAAAAAACCATACTACAGTTTTCTAAAGCAAAAAAAAAAAAATCCTCCCCAAACATAGGCAGGCACCCTTTTAACAGTTTCCTCCAGAATAGCTGAGACTGGTCAGAATTTCCCAAAAGATCTTTAACAAACTCCAAGAGACAGAATAAAAGGGAAACAGCAAAGAAAGGACAGGAAACATAAAAACAGTCAGCTTTGCAAAGTACAGGTTTCATATCACGTAAGAACTGCCTCCCAACCTCGCAAGCAGGGTTCCGTCTTCATCCTGTCTTGTTCTAGCCCCAAAGGTTGAGCACCACTATTTGGGCAACATGCTGTGATTTCCACACTTTCAAGTCTAAATGAAGAGTCCATCTTATTTTCAAACACATTTTTAAAAAAAAAAGTGGTCTTCAGGTCATTCCAAACTCTTCCCTGAATCCAGCAAAAATATTCAGGTAGTGGCTATAGACTCAGTTGGGGCAATACACTATTTCTTCTACTTCTAGTTTTTGTTCGGAGGGACCTCAATTGTCCAAAGCCACCTGGAAAGCCATTTTTCTGATAAAATCAGTGAACCTCCACTCAAATACAGCTGTGCTTTCTCTTCCCCACCACCACAGGCTACAGAACGTTCTCCCCAAGTCTGAGTTATCTCTGTATCTCTATACGATTCTCTTTCAACAACTGCACTTTTAAAACAGGAAGTCCACATAAAGAAATACAGGAGGGTTTTCTCTTTTAAATATTTCTTTCTCACCTCCAAATTCAGCTCAGAATTTACTTCTGCTAGGATACTGCTGCTATCTTTTTTTAAATTTTGATCATTTGATTTGCATACCAGAATTTGTTTTTCTTATTCTGAGCTTTCTGTTGACTCATAGTCAAGCCTTTGCCCCATCCTGCCTTTCCACTACATTATTTCAGTTTTGTTTCTTACATTCTTCAGCGTCGTGCAGTATTAAAAGTAAGGATTTTTGAATCTGAGGTCCTAGTTTCAAATCTTAATTTTTCCATATCTTAGCTCTGTTATTTTGAGCAAATTTCTTAATCCTTCTGATGCTCAATGAGCAGGGGGTAGAGGCAGAGGGAGAAGCAGACTCCCTGCTGAGCAAGGAGCCTGACGTGGGGCTCGATCCCAGGACCTGGAGATCATGACCTGAGCCAAAGGCAAACACTTAACTATCTGAGCTACCGAGGTGCCCCTCTGATGCTCAGTTTCTTATCAGAGATAACAGTCCCACCTTGATGGACATTTGGTGAAGTTCAAAATCAGGAAACGCCCGTCAGTCCAGCTTACACTGTGCCTGGCAGAGTCAACTCTGAATGAAAGGATTCTGTCATGATGTTGTCAGCAGTAGTTCATAGAGACTTTATTCATGAAACTTTTCCAGAGACTTTTTATTTAGTTACTGGTACAGTTATTTATTACCACGTTTAGGAATGGGGACGATCGGGGCACCTGGGTGGCTCAGTCGGTGAAGTGTCTGCCTTCGGCCCAGGTCATGATCTCAGGGTCCTGAGATCGAGCCCCGCATTGGGATCCCTGCTCAGTGGGGAGTCTGCTTCTCCCTCTCTCTCTGCCCCTGGCCCCGCTTGTGCTCTCACTCTCTCAAATAAATAAATTAACAACAAAAAAAAAAGGAATGGGGATGATCCGTGAAATGTGTCCCTAGTTACTACTGAGCTCAGAGAGTGCAGATGATCATGAATTTTTACTTTGAGCAAGGAATGTCTTCCAAGAAGCAGAAATGCATGGCATCTGGGGAGACCCTCCCATCACTCACACTGGCTCCCTGTTAAGCCAGCAAATTGATTAGAACTTCGGCTGCACGCACAGCCAGTGGTAGGAACACATGAGTGATTAGATCCAGGAAAACCCATAGACAGGAAACCTAATCCTCTGTGAGAAACCCCAGAAATTACTGATTTCCCTCCTCACCACAGACCCTCTGTGGTTAACTAAAGGAAAAGCATTTTGCTTGTTAATATGGCCAGCCTAATATGGCTTGCTATCTTTTCCTTCTTTCTTTTCTTTTTGTAGACAGTTTGGAAAGTTTCCCAGATGTAATCTACACACCCTTCCAAACAGCACCTCCGAGGCCGAAGCAATAGGAGGGGTGTGAAGAAGAACCACGTTTGTTAATGGGGTGGATTTTCCTCTTCCTGTAAGTTGGTGGAATCCTCTGTGTCTATTCACAAGGTAGAGAAAAGATCCTGCCTGTTATTTAGCGTCAGCAAACACGCAAATCACACGCGTCTCTGGTCCGCACCCCGGGGGCAGATCTGTGAGTTTGCTGCTGTGAATCCCTCGTACAGGGGCCTCGTGTGAGCACGTGGCTAAGGGGGTTCATTACAGGGATGGGGATTCGGCTGCCACAGAGTTAAAGCTTCATTTTTCTCTCCCCATCGCCACGCTCATTGTAACTCCTCTCCAGATGTTTTCTCTTTGCCACGTAGGGGAGGTGATGGATTTAGATGAGCCAGAGGAGGAGAGAAAGAAATGAATTGGCTAGCACAGAAGACATTCTCATAAGACACACAATATGTAGGTCCCTTGTTTTGTGAAGTACTATTTCTAGAAATGAGGAGGAGGCCTGATCCAAGAAAAGATGCCGAAATCAGAGGTCTCATTGTCCTCGTGATGATGAAGGAGGCAGAGAAGCGCACCCAGCTGAAAGACACCCTGCAGCTTTTTCTCAAGTACAAGAAAGAGGTGATTGTTTCAGGTGGGAATAGTGAATTCCCCAGGTAAATATGCAGAAAGGCTGAAATCATAACAACAGAAGAAGGTAGGAGAGAAAGGAAACCGTGGGTTGCTGATTTATTTGTGAGTGAAGGAAAATTGGAAGAGAAGAAACATACTTCATATGCTCTCAAAACAGCATATTGATCTTCCCCTGCCCAGGTAGGCACTGATAAGGGCTGAGACGTGTCCCCCACGAAAGATATGCTAGAGGGCTAGCCTCCCTACCAGTGACGGTGGCCTGACTTAGAGGCTGGGGCTTTGCAGACGTAGCCAAGTTAGGGTGAGGTCATGCTGGGGTTGGGTGGGATCTCACACAACATGACCAGTGTCCCCAAAGAAGGAGATACCCAGAGAGAAGCCATGTGATGAGCGGTGCCCCTGCCAGGCAACCCAAACCCCGGGTCACCAGCTCCAACAGCCAGAGGGGCAGGAAGGGGTCCTCCAACGCTGGATGTCAGACTCTGCCCCCTGGTCTGTGGCGGGTACATTTCCCTCCATTTCGTTATGGCAGCCCTTGGAAACTCATATAGGCACTGAAGAAAGATAGGACACAGCTTTTACCCTCAAAGAATCTACGGCATAACTAGGATGTTATTCCTGTCAGGGCAGAAACCACACTTGCCTGCTGTTGAGAGAAGAGATGGATTCTGCCATACTAAGGCTGTCTGGTGAAGTGTTTATGCCAAAATTTCTGATCAAGTCCTCACACTGTATTTACATAGTTATAATTTTACGATCATAATATTCTGAAGTTGAAATGAACTTAAGAGAATATCCAAGGGCTTGAAAACTGTGCCCCACCAAGTGTTGGAGTCCTGAAGCATGGTATGAAGTAGCTTCTGCCTCAGCAAAGGGGGCAGCTTCGAGGTGACCTGCCCCAGGACACAGCCACCGACCTTTGGATCATCCGTCCGGTCATTATCATGCTATCATTTAGCATAAAAATGTAAGGGCTTGCCTTCCCCCAGCCAGTAAGAGCAGGGCTTTCTGAAGCTCGGGTGGACACCAGTCTTTGCGTCTGTGTCCTGAACCATGTTTCCACCACTGAGACCCTCTGCACGGAGATTAGTTTTTTGGGGTTTTTGTTTTTTGGTTTTTGGTTTTTCGGTAAGAAGCAGAACCTAACTGATGGATTTAAGCAGCATATGATCCTTTTGCAAGTATTCTGGCTAGCTTACAGAATTCCAAGAAAGACTTGAGACTAGGGGCTGTAAAAGGGGTAGGACCAGGCAGGAAAATGCTTGCTGTCACAAGAGCCATCCACTAAGGACAAAGGGCCACGCCCTGAAGCCTCCCCTCCCGTGACCTCCTGGTCTCTATGACACTCTCAGCCTGGACTCCCTCCCCTGTCCGCGTGCTCAGAGACCAAGGTTGCTGCTGCTGCCTGTGGCCCTCACGCTTGGCTCTCAAAAATCAGCATAAAAGACAAGAAAATGTGAAAGGTATAAGTAATGAGAAAAACACAAAACTGTCATTTCTATGACATTTTAGATATGCATCCTCCCCCACCAATACTTAGAACATCATTTAGAATCCGTGATGTGTAAACGTTTAGTAATATGTATCAATATGAACAGCCTTGGTCCACGACAGCGCATGCAAGTCTGAGCGTGGCCAGGTCCCAGTGTCCTGTCCCTGCTGAGCTGCAACAACATAATGAGAGAGAGAGTGGGATACTGGTGGGCACTCTCTGCCGTATCCCACACCAGTGCGATTAGCACTCAAGGCCAGGAACTCCTCACTGGAGCTGAGTACGGAGTACCGGAATCGGAGTTTCACATACAATTTTATTCAAAAAATGAGATTTTTGGAACTCGATGAGGCACGAAAGCACCCCCAGCTGACCCAGTCTGCAAAAGAGGGAGGTGTTGGGTTGTCAAGGGACCTGATCAAGGTCATGCACCCCATTAGTGTGAATCTAAAGCTCGGCCCAGCATCTCCTGCCTGCCTCCAGGGGCAGCAACTCAGCACCCACCTGCAGTCTGCTTCCTGGCTGCAGAATCCATTCCCTGGGGGTTGGGGGGCGGGGCGAGGAGGAGGGAACGAATGAGAAGCAAAGCCATGAGAAGGAAAACCCACAGAAAGCTAAATGGTGTCCAGAGACAAATATAAATACTTAACCAAGGATCACAGGTGGAGTACTTCTCTTCTATGACAAAAGAGCAATATCTTGCCTTTTGAATTAGATGTCAGTGTATCCCCTGGACTTTAAGGTAGACACGTATGCAGAGACTTTGGACATGGCTCAGTCCCTTGTTTCTTGATTTTGGATGTTTCCAGAAGTGAGTGATGAGTCTACACTGAAAACCCAAAGAACACCTTTCTTGGAAATCCCCTAGAGACCTGTGCTTGGAGGGCCAGGTGTGAGGACACCAGCATGAATGTGTCAGATCTGTGCCGTGCGGACATCACCACCGAAATCTGCAGAAACCCGGGCACTCCCTTGAGATCCCAGGGCCTCCAAGGTGACCCTGGCTGAGCGCACAACTTCCAAGTGGATTGTGATCCAAGGGCGACTCAGAACAGGAGGCCACGGTAGCCGTCAGCCGTCTCCCAGCGAGGCTTCCAGCTAGCAGTGGAAGGTGCCCGAAGCCAACATAACTGAAGGAGCCCCCGAAGCAGGTGGGATGAACTGACAAAATGACATCGGAGGCTGTCTGCATGGTGGGTATTATTTCATTGTTTTCCATTTTACATATACTTTAGAAAGAAGGGTAATGATAAATGTTCATTAGGAGACAGGGAGGGATATGGCCTCGAAATCATACAAACCTTCAGCCAAATTTCAGATTCTTGGGAGCAGTCTGATCTGAGAACATTTTATTATAAATGGCAGATGACTATATTAATTTGTGACATTAGTGATTACATTTATGTCCACTAATTAGCCCCATCTTGAGCTATCACATATGTGAGGCAAATATAAATGATTAGAGCAAATGGACAAATTCCCGAGCACACCACTGTTGACTCAGGTCCCCTGCAGCCCCGGCGAGACACTGTTGATCCATTTCCTCAGTGACCAGCTTTGAGATGACCATAGTCATCTCTTCACTGGCTTCCAATCATCTCCCCCAGACATGGAGGAAATATTATGTATAATTCCTAATTGAGGAGAGAAAATTCAAAGAAGTTGTGACTTTTTCATGGTCACAGAGTTAATGTATGGTGGATACAATGTTTAAATCCATGTTTTCTAACTACACAACACACAGACGTCCCCTGAGAACTCAAAAGGTCTAGTGAAACTTACTTACTAGTTGTGTGACTTTCAGCAAATTACCTAGCTGCTCTGACCTTTACCTTGACCATTTGTTGAAGGGAGATGATGATACTCATCTTAGGAATTTATGACAAGTAAATGAAACAATCTTTGTAAACATCTGTCCCAGCACCTAGTCTGCACTATGGTAACAACAGATACTTTCTTTACTCTCCCCTCACATAGAGGTTTCCTGACCTTGCAAGATTAAATGATCACTCAGGCTTTGAGAACCTGGTTCATAGAACTTGGTTCCCCAGATAAAGAGAGATGACACAGATGACAGAACTCTGCTGACTACTGCCTTATGTTGAGTATCTTCTGAAATGGAACATGGCACGACAGACCATGGGCTGGAATGTCCTGGAATAAAGGAGACTGCTGAACACCTATGAATGGCATTCAAAGCTTCCTCTCACCCTCTTCATCACACCTTCATAGATGGCCTCATTTTCTAATAATAACTAGATTTCATTTGTTTACTTGTTTGTAATGCAAGCTTCTCCAGAAATATATTTTATGTCCTTCACACGGTAAATCTAGAGAAAAACTTGGCCAGAGAAAGCTATGATAAGAAAACTGGCACTGATATTAACAAGAGTGGCTGAGTAAGGTCTTCTAAAAATTGTTCTCTTCATAAAATTAGTGAGAACTGGTGAAAATGCCCAAGTCACTGTTAAAAATGGTATGAAAACAGTAGCAACACTTTGCTTTCCACCAAGTTTCATGGCTACCAAGACCTTTTAAATACTCTTGATTCTGTATCTTGGGCAGGAAAACCTCAGGATGATTCTGAAACTTCCTGTCACATCCAGAAAACAAGGATGGTTTCAGGAATGTTAGGAGTAATATGAAAAGCAAACACAAGAAGCCAAGTGAAAGGGTGCCTACCAGCTTAGTTATGACCATTTGATCTTCAAAACATTTATGATTATGTTATAGGAAATTGGGACAAGCTGAGCCCGCACCAAGCCATCAATTCATAATTACACTCAGAAGACAAAATACAAACTTAATAAAAAGATATACATAGCATTGAAAAAGAAAACATTAAATACGTTTAAATCATTACTGAACTTTGAGTGTAAAAGAGTGATTATATGTAGTTTTATTCTCTAACAATTATGTATCTTCTCATAAAACAGATAATCTGCTTTCTTCTACCACGCATGCAAGCCAACACAGCCCATTTTGAGTTAGGCAAGAAATTCTAGAAATAGATGAACTAATCTACAACAATGGTCGCTTAGTAACAACAATGGAAAGCTGTGTTTCTAAATGATATTAAATGATGAAATGATTCTAAATAATGAAAACTCTAGATAAGTCATTATAATAAATAAAAATGTGTTTAAATACTTGAACAGACTCTGTGTGCTCTCATAATGGAATTTTAATGGGTGTTCATAATGATAGTTTATATAAAACTTGTAGAATACTTTGGCTTGGGGAAAGACACTAAGTCTCTAAAAATCAAATTCCAGGGAAAAAAGTGCGAGGTCCTGAGAGATTCTATGATGTGATGAGTAAACTTTGTTGTTAAAGCTTAATCTTTGGCTGCATGAGCAGGTCTTACTTTCCTACCAAAAATACTCAGTTGATGACCCAGATCTTGCAACCATGGCTAGCACAAAAAAGATATTTTCATTTCTTTTGGGCATAGCATATATACCAAAATCCAGGAAAATGTAGATATTATCCTAGGAAAGAATAGGAATAAGTAACAATACAAATTTAATGGCATTAATATTCATTAATAATAACTTTATTTAGGATAAGTTTGCTTTTTACTTGTGCAATCATTTTAACATTTTTTTGTGTATATTTTAGCTATTTTTGGCAGAGTTTAAAATATTTGAAGGACTATGATTTATTAGACTTGCATTCTAATAAGATATGTCAAAATATTTACATTTCCAATCAGTGTTTCCATGTTTGAAGAAATTTCTTTTGTTAAGTACATAAATCTTAAGTCATTAGTTGAACAAGTTTTATGTAATTGTGTAGATGAATGGCACTTCTTAATGTCTCAAAATATTTACTTTTGTAACCTCATAAGATTAATAAATCTGTCATTAAATAAGAAAATTACTGATAATTACTCCCTTCCAGGTGCAACATTAAATAATTCAGCATCCCACAATGTCCTTCTTTGTAAGAACAAGTTGGAAGTGGAAATAAAGGAAAAATCATAAAGTTATTTCATTTTTTGATGTTCTTCCAGTGAGATCACAGACTCCCAGAGACAGAGAATGTTTTACAACTTTTCTTTATCTTTTCATGGACACCTGGGTCTGTGCATATGAAGTCAATGCGGTTGAATATCACTATTTCCCAAGGAACATCCTAAGACTTACAACAATTGGCAGAACACAGTGGGAGGCAGCAGTTATAGGCCCAGGACCCTGACCATCTCTTGCTGGTAAGTCCAGCCCAATGGGTCAGTCTGTTTCATTTCTATCATAAGGACATGGACACCTAGTCAGAAGGAAAGAGTTTTAAATTTAGATAAACTTCTGACTTGTCTATCTTCCTACTTTGAACTTCTTAAAGCATTCAGTCATATTTTCTACTCCGGGAAAAAGTTCTGAGCACCTTTGCCCACTGTCATTCACTCAAGGGGTGGACAATTCATATCTAATAGGAAGGACAAAATTCCCTTATACGCAGCTCACAACATCCACAGGACTTACGGATTCCTTTCAAATCAGCGCTTTCTGTTCCCAGGCACATATGCCCAGGGACCCAGTCACAGACGCAACGTGCAGCACTTCCTCGGTGACTGCAGTTAATCCAGAAAAGTCATTACTGCTTTTGTTTTTATTCAAACCTTTAAGTTCAGCTTTATGGTAATTTTGTGACATGCATGGTAAGTGAGGCCACACTGATCCTGATATGTTATTCTAAACCCTCATAGGGGCACCTGGGTGGCTCAGTTGGTTAAGCTCCAACTCTTGGTTTCCGCTCAGGTCATGATCTCAGGGTCATGGGATCGAGCCCCACGAGCCCCGAGTGGGCTCAGGGCTCAGTGTGAGTCTGCTTGTCTCTGCCCCTCCCCATCTGCACTCTCTCTGTCTCTCTAAAATAAATAAATGAATAAAATCTTTATTAAAAAATAAAATAGGGGAGGGGGGTGGGAGGATGGGTTAGCCTGGTGATGGGTATTGAGGAGGGCACGTTCTGCATGGAGCACTGGGTGTTATGCACAAACAATGAATCATGGAACACTATATCTAAAACTAATGATGTAATGTATGACGATTAACATAACAATAAAAAATTTAAATGTAAATAAAATAAAATAAAATAAAATAAACTCTACCTCACAGAGAAATTCCAATAGACAGCTGCTAAGCGTATTGAAAGTGGCTTAGGATTTGAAAATAAATTGTTTTCTGCCACCAAAAAAGTGTGTGTGTGTGTGTGTGTGTGAGCTGTGTATGAGGGTGTACTGTCATAAAGAAAGCATGGAGTTTAAGGAAGAGCTAGTGCTACTTATACTCCAACTCCTTACCCAGAACCATTTGCAAAAACTCTCCTGGTCCTTTTAAAAGTCTTATCAAGTGGCCACACAAAGTACTGGGCTCAGACTCCTTGATCTCGCAGCGAGATGTGCCCGACCAATTGTCTAAGGGCCGTGCAGACGTGTATACAAAGGGAGGTCCGAGCAAATACAGGGCAACAGTGTCTCTGTTTCCCTGAAGAGCAGGCAAACCTTGCTTTTCACTTTACACATCTTTTTATTTAATTTTCCCCCAAACTTAAGAAGATAAACAAGTTTATTAATAGTGGTTAATTTTTAGTTCATTTTCTTCCACTATATATTAGTTATATATATAGCCATATATAAAGTTATCAACAAACATATATCATTATATAGGTTTAAATTATTATATGATGATATAAATATTAATTATGGTTTATATATATACACACGTTTAATTATGTATTTTTGTATATGTATCCACACACACAGAATGTAGACCCATATATATATATATATGGATATGGTTGTTGTGCTTTTTAATATATCATTATCAGTTTTATATGTAACTAAATAATCTTTGAAAATATAATTTAGAATATTCATACTATTTTATTTGATAATTTTGCTATGAAGTGAACATTTGATAATTAAATAATTTTTCTGCCCATGGGTATTTTACTCTGCTTTTAAAGTGTTAGTATTATATATAATGTTATAATGCTGTAGTACTGTATATAATTATATATAATATTAGTATTATATATAACGTATATATATCATACATAATGTTGTTATATATATATACGTATAATATCAAAATCTTTGCCCAAATTACGTTTCCTTAGATTACTTCTTAAGAAGTAATGAACATTTTAAGAGAGAGAGAGAGAGGGAGAGTGTGTGTGTGCTAAATTGTCATCCCCCCAAATTCAGATTTTTCAAAAAATATATGAGAGCTCATTTTATTCTGACCTTTCCAAAATTGGATACTATCATTCAAAAAATTTTATTAATCTCTCAAGCAAGAAATGTTTGTTTTAATTTGTCTTTCTTTCATTAAGCTGAACAATTTTAGAAAGAGTTTTGTGATTATTTCAACATCTTCAGATTTGAATTTATATTCACTCTTTCTTTTCTTTGGCATTTCTTATTGGTTCAGGTTTAGGAAGGGTCTTTGATTTCAAGATCAGATCTATGTTCTGTAATGCTCTTTCCAATCTCTAGTTTTATTTTTTATTATAAATATTTAATATATTAGAATTTCAGTGTTTCTTAGAGGTGAAGCTCTAAAAATCATTTTTTAATTTCTTCAATATAAAAATTAACAAAGAAATTCTCATTTCTGTGTAATTGATCTAAAATTCTTAAGGGACTTCCCTTAAACACAGTTCTACTTTTACTATGTTTAAGTGGGGTGATATTTTAAACAATGGAATCATTTTGAAATGTAAGGAAAACAGATGAAAAAAATAAAATTCCTTTAAAGAAGCAAGATTAGGGATGAAATGCGATTTAATATTCATATTCCTGGTAATCATCCCCTCTGCGTATCAGCTGAGTAACAGAGCAGAGAGTAAATCTGGGTGAATTGATCTGAAAATTCTAGGCTATCTGGCAAGGATATGATTTTTTTTCGAGACCTACAAGATGAGAAGAGTAAAGTAGCATGAGTAATGCACAGCTGGGAAGATTAACGCTACTGCTGTCTCTTGAGCTGAGCTGTTCAATATTAATGGCATTTGTGTAGGACCAACCTGCGTTGATGAATAGTTTGCTATAACAATAGGTGGATCAAGTTAATCAAAATGGCCATATTTTTGATAGAAATGATCCCCAGAGGGCAGGGGGGGTTAATTGTTTGCATTTCTGAATATTCTGATATTGACCTTTATTCCTGTGGTCTTACAGCGTAACACCCAGTGGAGGAACCTTCGAGACAGATGCAGAAGACAGGCTGAGAACCTCATGGGTCTCCGAAACCAGGAACTCTGTCAACACAGCCCCAACAGAACAAGAGCGTAAATCACAAGGCGATGGAAGCTTATTATCTCTTATTTGGTGTCCTATAGTTGAAAATGTGCAGTGTTTCTGATAAATACCTTCACGGGGGCTTTTTGGGATAAAGAGAATCACGGAAGTTAGGACTTCCCTGACATAAATACGTTCAGGAAGCAACAGGCCGGCATCTTTTTGTGTCTGCATTTAACTCATGCCCACGCCCCTGGAAGGTACATTTGCAACTCCATGGATTTTTCTGCTCGGCTCTCGGTGCTCTTGAGGTTTTACATTAGTGAGACAAATGGCTAATTCAGTGCAGCCAAATGTTGCACATTTCATGATTAAAGACAAGCCTCCCAGGACTGGGCTTCATTTATTTCCCCTGCAGTGAAATATGTGTGGATTTATATTTTTTCATTACTACATAAATACAAGCAGTTTATAAAATACTGGAGGAATTATCAAAGTTAAATCTCCCATTCCAAGACTGTGAATGGAATTTTTCTGTTGTTTCTTTCCTCATAAAAACACAAGCCACCGTGTAATGGTTTAATGAAAAAAATCTATTTAATTACATTGTTTAAAAGTGAAATTAATAGAATTCAGCATATCCACTCATATCCACTCATTAATTCAGCTGAAGTTGAACTCTTGGCTTCTGAAAATTAAAATCTACCGGCAGAAACTTGTACTACCAACTGTCCCGAGTGATTGATTATTAATAGAGGTGACATTGGATGATAATGTCAAAGTTGTTCTAGCACACACAATTACTGTAAGTTTTCCAGTTATCAGACTATCTGTTTGTTTGTCCATCCATCCCATGAATACTTCAGTGTCTACTTCACACTAGGGACTGGGAATCAGTCACACACAAGACATAGTATTAGTTCCATGGAGTTAACTGTGATAAGTAGCCACTAAAAATGGCTCTCAATGACACTTACCTACTGATACTCATGTTCTCATGTAATCTCTTCCTTCTTTAGTGTAGAATGGATCTAATGACTCTTTCCTAATATACAGAAACTGGCCAAAGTACTGGGATGTCACTTCCAAGATTAGGTTACAAGGAGATGGTGGCCCACCTTGGTGCCCCTTTTCTTGCTCTAGAAGACACCTGCCATGACTTTCTTGCAAACTCTGAAAGACCCAGAGCCAGAAGCCCCAGCTGAGCTGCTATCAGATCCTTGACCCACAATAACCATGAAATAACAAATGTGGTTATCCAAAGTCTCTGGCTTTGGGGTAGTTTTCTACCCAGCAATAGATAAATTACACTCTCACATGCTAGTGAGTCACAGAGTAAACAAACAAATAAATGTATGATCTGACTTGAGGTTGACCTGGCTGCTTTTGAGTAACTTGACTGTGTTATGCGTTGGTGGATTTCCGTTTATATATCTTGTGCTTAGATTTTTTTTTCTTTGCCTCTTGGAACTGTGGGTTTGAAGTTCTCATTAAATTTGGGGGAAAAAATTTAGCCAAAAAATTAAATTTGAAAAAATTGAATTTGAAAAATTAAATACAAAAATATTTCTCCAAATATTTTTTTTCTGAGCCCCTTACTCTTTGGGGAACTTTATCCATTTATTGGGCTGCTCAAAGTTGTCTTGCATGTCACACCTGCTTTGCTCATTTTCTAAAATTTATTTTTCTCTCTGCATTTCATTTTGGATCGTTTGTATTTCTAAGTCTTCGCATTCATTAATCTTGCCTTTGCAAAGTCTAATCTTTTTTTTAATTTTATTCAGAAAATTTTACGTTTCATACATTGTAATTTTTGCCTCTACCCAAGTTTGATTAAGGTCTTTTTTATACCTTCCGTGTCTTCACTTAACTTTTTGAACATATGGAAACGCAATTATAATAATTGTTTTAATGTAATTTTCTGCTAGTTCTCACGTCTATATCAGTGCTGGGGCGGTTTAATTGGTTGATTGAGTTAGTTCCTCATTATAAGTCATTTTCCTGCTTCTTTGCATGTGTGATAGTTTTTTAAATGAATGCCAGAGTTTGTGCATTTTAACCTGCGTGCTTGATATTTTTTATTCCTGTAAGTTTTTAGGAACTTTAATCTGGGATGCAGTACAGTTGCTTGGAAACAGTTTGCTTCTTGTGGGTCTCTAAGACTTTTGGGGAGCAAACCATAGCAGTGCTCAATCTGACATTACTTATCCCCCACTACTGTGTCAGGACCATTCTCTGTGCTCTGCAAGGATGCTCCATGACCTTGTGGTCTTCCAATCTGGTTTATGGAAAAAGACACTATTCTCAGTACTGCTAATTTTCCTCGGTGGTTCTTTCCCTGGACTCATGTTTCCCTGAATCCTCCACAAGAACTCTGTGGAGAAGGTTGTGTAGCCATCCCTTCTCTGGGACTCCAACTTGTAAACCCAAGCTACATTGGTCTCCCAAAACTCTCATCCCTCTCTTCACAACTCAGGGACTCTGCAGGGTGGCTTGTACACTCTTGCAAGGCAACCATAGGGCTTACCTCCTTTGTTTCCTTTCTCTTAGGGATTACAGTCCTCTCTTGTCTGGTTCCCATTGTCTTGCCATCCATTGTTTGATGTATTTTTGTCTGCTAGAGGTGGGAGGTAAATCTGGTCCCATTACTCCATCTCAGTCAGAAGTGCAAATATAATAGATGTTTCTTTTGGTTTTATTTACTTTTTCTTCTATTTTTTATATTTATTTTATTTTGTTTTTTTAAATTTTAATTCTGGTGTATATAACATACAGTGTTATATTTGATTCAGGTGTACAATATGGTGATTCAAGAATTCCATACATTACTCAGTGCTCATCAAGATGAATGCACTCTTAATCCCCATCTCCTATTTCACCCATCCCCCCACTCACCTCCCCACTGGTAACCATCAGTTTGTTCTCTGTCGTTGAGTCTGTTTTTTTAGTTTGTCTCTGTTTTTGTTCCTTTGCTTGTTTGTTTTGTTTCTTAAATTCCACATATGAGTGAAATCATATGATACTGTCTTTCTCTGACTTATTTCACTTAGCATTATACTCTCTAGCTCTGTCCATGGCAAGATTCCATTTTTTATGGCTAAATAATATTTTCATTCTTTTTTATGGCTGAATAATAACATTTTATGGCTGAATAATGAATATATACTCCACATCTTCTTTATCCATTCATTGATTGATGGACCCAGCCTTCTTCAATAATTTGACTATTGTAAATAATGCTGCAATGAGGATAGGGGTGCATATATCCTTTTGAGTTAGTGTTTTTGTATTATTTGGGAAAATATCCAGTGGTGTGATTACTGAATCCATAGAGTAGTTCTATTTTTAATTCTTTAAGGAACCTCCATATTATCCTCTGCAGTAGCTGCACTGTTTGCAGTTTGCATTCCCACCAAGAGTGCAAGAGGGTTCTTTATTTTCCACATCCTGACCAACACCTGTTGTTTCTTGAGCTTTTTATTTTAACCATTCTGACAGGTGAAAGATGATATCTCATAGTGGTTTTGATTTGCATTTCTTTCCCTGATAATTACTGATGTTGAGCATCTTTTTCCTGTTGGCCATCTGTATGTCTTTTTTTTGAGAAATGTCTGTTCATGTCTTCTGCCCATTTTTGAATTGGATTATTTGGGGTTTTTTGGTGTTGAGTGCAACTCAGGAGATATATCAAGGAGGATGTTGCTATGACCAATGTCAGAGAAATTACAACCTCTCTTCCCTTCTAGAATTTTCATATTTTCAGGTCTCACATTTAGGTCCTTAATCCATTTGGAGTTTATTTTTGTGTATAATGTAAGCAAGTGATCCAGTTTCATTCTTTTGCATGTAGGTGTCCAGTTTTCACAACAATTTGTTGGAGAGACTTTTTCCCATTGAATATTCTTGACTTCTTTGTGAAAGATTTATTAATTGACCACATAATTGTGGGTTTATTTCTGGGCTTTCTATTCTGTTTTATTGATCTATGTGTCTATTTTTGTGCCTGTACCATCCTGTTTTGATTATTACAGCTTTTGTAATATAACTTGAAGTCTGGAATTATGATCCAGTTTTGTTTTTCTCTTTCAAGATTGCTTTAACTACTTGAAGTCTTTTGTGGTTCCATACAAATTTTAGGATTGCTTGTTCTAGCTCTTTGAAAAATGCTGTTGATATTTTGAAAGAAATTACGTTAACCATGCAGATTGCTCTAAGTAGTATAGACATTCTAACAATATTTGTTCTTCTAATTCATGATCATGGAATATCTTTCCATATGTTTGTGTAGTCTTTGATTTCTTTCATCAGTGTCATAGTTTTCAGAGTGCAGGTTTCACTTCTTTGGTTAAGTTTATTCCTAGGTAATTTATTATTTTTGGTGCAATTGTAAATGAGATTCTTTTCTTAATTTCCCTTTCTTCTGCTTCATTATTATTGTATAGAAATGCAACAGATTTCTGTACATTGATTTTATATCCTGTGACTTTACTGAATTCATTTATCAGTTTTTTGGTGGAGTCTTTAGGGTTTTCTATATATATAGTATCATGTCATCTGCAAATAGTGAGAGTTTTACTTCTTCCTTACCAATTCGGATGTTTTTTCTTTCTTTTTGTTGTCAGATTGCTGTAGTTAGGACTTCCAGTACTGTGTTGAATAAAAGTGGTGAGAGTGGACATCATTGTCTTGTTCCTGATCTTAGGGGAAAAGCTCTCAGTTTTTCCCTATTAAGTATGATGTTAACTGTGGGTTTTTCACATATGGCTTTTATTATGTTGAGGTATGAACACTTTTATGTGATTATTTGCCTTCTGTATTTCCCCCTGGATAAAAAGTCTGGTTTTGTCCTTTGCCCATTTTATAATTAGACTGTTACACTGAAGTTCATAACCTATTTTTTTTTTTTTAAGATTTTATTTATTTATTTGACAGAGACAGAGATAGCGAGAGCAGGAACACAAGCAGCGGGAGTGGGAGAGGGAGAAGCAGGCTTCCCCTCAAGGAGGGAGCCCAATGTGGGACTCGATCCCAGGACCCTGGGATCATGACCTGAGCCGAAGGCAGACGCTTAACGACTGAGCCACCCAGGCGCCCCATAACCTATTTTTGAATTAACATTTTGTATAAAGTGTGAGATTTCAGTTGAGATTCTGTTTGTTGTTGTCGTTGTTGTTGTTGTTCATGCTCATAGATATCCAGCATCATTAATTGGAAGTCTGTATTACTCTAATTAAAAAATTTTGCAGGGGCACCTGGGTGGCTCAGTCAGTTAGGCATCTAACTCTTGATTTCAGCTCAGGTCATGATCTCAGGGTCATGGGATTGAGCCTGGCATTGGGCTCCCCCTTCAGCAGGGTGTCTGCTTGAGATTCTCAGATTCTTTCTCTTCCTCTGCCCCTCCCTCTCTCTCTCTCTATCTCAAATAAATAAACAAATCTTTAAAAAAAAAGAAATGTTTTTGCCCTTTTGTCAATAATCAGCAGGGCATATTTATGTGATTCTACTTCCAAATTTTTTATTCTGTTTTGTTCATGTATGTGTCTATCCCTTCACCAATACCACATAATTCTGATTATAACAACTCAGTAATAAGTCTTGAAATTAGGTAGAGTAATTGCTCTTCTTTATTCTTTTTTAAAATAATTTTAGCTTCGATCATTAATTTGAGACTTTTCTTCTTTCCAAATACATGTATTTGATGTTATAAATTTTCCTCTCAGCCTTGTTTTAACTATGTCCCACAGATATTCTAGTTTCTTTGATTTTCTGTATAAATTTTAGATTAATTTTGCTTATAATTGCAAATGTTTTGCTACTACTTTGGAAGGAATGTGTTAAATTTATATTTCAATTTAAGGAAAATTGGCACTTTCATGATGTTGGGTATTCCGATCAATGAGCACAGCGTGTCTCCACTTATTTAGATCTTTGATTTCTTTTATTAGCATTGTGTGGTTTTCAGTGTACAAGTTCTGTCCATTTGTTAGAGCTACACTTAAATATTTCATTTTGCAAATGATCGTCAATAGTATTATAGTCTTAATTTAAATCCTTGTGCTCATTGCTAGTATATAGAAAACAATTGAATTTTGAATGTTTATTTTGTATCCTGCAATCTTGCTGAACTCTGAATTAGTTCCAATAATATTTTTGTAGCCTTATTGGGATTATTCTACAGAGATCATCATACAATCTGAAATAGGGAGTTTTATTTCTTTAAGATCCACATGGCTTTTACTGCTATTTCTCACTGTATTGCCCTACTATTTGAATGTGAGTAGTAATAGCTGACACTTGTGCCTTGCTCCAGATCTTAGGAAAAAAGTATTTGGTGTTTATAATTAAGTAGAATATTCACTGTAGGTATTTTGTAAATAATTTTTATCAATTTGAAGTCTCTTCTTATTTTTTTCTGAGAGTTTTTATCATGAGTGGGTGTTTAATTGTAGATTTGTTATTTGTTTTCAGTTCAATCAGTTTTTTGCTTTACTATTTTGGGCAGCTCTCTTGTCTAGTGCATACATATTTAGGATTGCTATGTATTCCTGCTGGATTGACCTTTTTATCACTATATAACATATCTCCCCATATTTTTGTTTAAAGTGTTCTTTTTCCTTCCTCATATTCTAATTTTTTATCATTTCCTTTATACTTAGAGAACTTCATTTTGCTATCCTTTTATGTCAGGTCTTCTGACATAAAACAAACAAACAAATACTCTTCCTTTTCTTTCATCTGAGAATGCCTTGATTTCCCTTTCATTCCTTAAGGATATCTTCCCTGGATATAGAGTTCTGGATTGACAGTTGTTTTCTTTCAACGTTTGAAAAATTCTGTGCTGCTTTCTGCTAGTCTTTACGGTTTCTGGTAAGCAATCTGCTGTCATTTGATTTGTTTTCCCCTATAGGTAGGGTGTGGTTCTCATTCACTGATTTCAATATTGATTCTTTGTCTTTAGTTTTCAGATGGTTGACAATAATGAATTGCAGTGTGGATTTCTTTGATTTTGTTCTGTTTAGGATTCACTTAGCTTCTTCAATATGTATTTTTATGTCTTTCACTACATTTAAGAAGGTTCAGTCATTATTTTTAACGTAATTCTTCAGGGGTGCCTGGGTGGTGCAGTTGGTTGATCATCCAACTCTTCATTTCAGCTCAGGTCATGATCTCAGGGTTGTGGGATCCAGCCCCATGTCCAGCTCTGTGCTCAGTGGGGAGTCTGCTTGGGATTCTCTCTCTCCCTCTCCCTCTCCCTCTGCCTCTTCTCCCCATTCTCTCTCTCTCTTTCTCTAGAACAAATAAATAAATCTTTAAAAAAATAATAAAATACTTTTTCACTCCCTCTCACTTTCTCTTCTTTTTCTGGCATTTTTATGACAAGAATGTATATTTTGTTATGGTCCCCCCCTGGGCCCCTGGTGTTATGTTCCCTTTTTTTAGCCCATTTTCTCTCTGTGGCTCAGATTAGGTAATTTCTACTGTTCGTTCTTCACAGATTCTTTCCTTTCTCCCCTTGTTGTGGACTGTTTGTTTGTTTCCCCCAAATTCCTGTGTTGAGGCCCTAACCTCCATGTGTCTGTATTGGGATATAGGGTCTCTACAGAAGTAATTAAGATTATATTAGGTGACAAGTGTGGGGTCCTGATTGAAAAGGATAAGTATCCTTATAGAAAGTGATACCAAAGAGCACTCTCTCCCCCACTTCTCTTTCTCTCATCCTCTCTCCCTCTCTCTTCTCCTCATGCCTGTGTTGATGCACAGAGGACAGATTTTGTGAGGACTTAGAGAGAAGGCAGCTGTCTGCAAGCTGAAAAAAGAGGCCTCACCAGAAACTAAATCCACTGGGATCTTATCTTGCACCTCCCAGCCTCCACAACTGTGAGATATGAATGTCTATTGTTTAAGCCACCCAGTCTGTGGTATATTGTTATGGTGGCTCAAACTAACTAAGATTCCCCTCTATTCTGCTATTGGACCTTCTACTGAGTATTTTATTTCAGTTATTGCATCGAACATGGTTAGTGATACAAAGTAAACATCCACTGAACTAGTGTGGCAAACAACAACTCACAAGTAATGCAAACTCACCTTAAGGATCAGCTAACATGCAGGCTGAGGCCCAAGATATTTCAGTTTTGAAATCTTTGAAAATTATCTAAAATGAAACAAATGTGATTGACTACCCAATCATTTGAGGAGCCAGTGTTGTTATTCAGTGTTCTCTCTTAAAAGCCTATTCTTTTAATAAGTTACTGAATATCTGCATGTATTCAATCAATAAATATTTATTAAGGACCTCCTATTTCCCTGCCACTATGGTCATTATGGGCATTAAAGAATAAAAATTTAACTCACCTAATTCCCTTTTTAACTATGTTGCCTTTTTAGCCTTATAATGGTTTCTGCATTATGACCAAAATAGGAAGAAGTACTTGGTATTTAGGGTGGGCATTATGGGTACTGGCCTGGCGCCTAATTTTTTTTAATATCCTTCTTCTCTACTTCTGGTAGGAACTGTTTCTTGCTCTCATTTATGACTGAGGAAGAAATAAAGAGCATTAAATGCACGCAGCATAAAACTTCTCTTTGCACAGAATTTATCCCACAAACTAACAGAGACTCAGAGGGCTTTCTGATCCCCATGGGTGGTCTGAGGTTTCAGTGTGGCAGCTGGGAAGCCCAAACTACTGCTGTGGGGCAGCAAGAGAACCACTAGAAAGAGCCAGTTATAAGGATTTATTTTCTGTTTGGTTTTTCCTCTAAATCAACTGAAAAAAAAAAGCTGTATAATACTTAGCCTGATAAGCAGAAAAAGGAAAATGCAAGATTTAAATTATTGGTTCATAAAATAAGGCACCAGACAATTCAGTTTCATTACACAGCATGGATGGTTGTAGTCTATTAGCAGGCAGAGGTGTTATGCATACAGATACTGCAATAATAGGGAAAAAAAAAAAAAAAAACAGTTGATTGGGGAAGCAGTTCCCCGACCTTGATTATTTTCATAATTCTTCTCTGTCTACTGTCTTCATAGATAATCCACAGAACACAACTTCAACTCTAGCCTTTTGTTACATTTGCTTTTACTTTTGCTATAGTCAAAATTTTCAACCACTTTGAAACAAACAAAAAAAAATGTTATGCTGTTCTCTGCATTTACAGGTTTGTCACAATATTGGATAATTAGGTATGTTGACAGTCTAATATCCAAATTAAATGCATAATGTTTTGGTAAAGACATGAACCCAAGAAATGGTAAAGGTACTGTGACATTCCTAAATCTCAAAGCTTTCTTAATTTTGAAGATATATGTGTGTGTGTGTGTGTATAACTACGTATGACTACTACACATAACTACATATATAGTAACATAAAGGTAGGAAAATAGCCAAAAGGTGCAAGGTCTCAAAATCCAGAGCCTTAGGTGAGTTACAGAGACAAAATCAAACCAGATTTTGAGGGCCACACTCATCCAAAGATTTAGCTAGTACTGGGACGTCATTTATTGATTCATTTTACAAATATTTATTGACAGTTTACCAAGGGCCAGACACTGTTTTAGAGCTAAGGGTCAATCGGTTTCAGGGCCAAATCTGTAGGAATAACTTGCCCCTAAAGAGCAACTAAATCATGAGAAAGGAGTGAGCTTGAGGCATGGCCCCCTTGGCCCTGCTGACGCGCTGACACACTGCCCTCAGCTAGACTTTCAGAGCTGGTTGGTATTTGGTAGATAAGTATTCAGTAGATGGAATTGCTTTTCCCTAAAGTTTTTATTTGTTACAAAACCAGTGTAGTCATGCTTTCTTCATTTGAGAGGTGTCAAGAAGAGGGCTTGAAAAAGGCAATCAATGTTGGTATTGTCGGAGGTTCGCTAGAGACTGGAAGGTATAAAGTGTCCACAAAGCATGAATAGAGAGAAGACTAGCTGAGGAATCGACATGTGCATATACAAGTAGACACCCAGAGTGCACCATTATCTACCGTTGTACAGAAAATCACCCCAAATCTTACTGGCTCAGCACAACAGTGATATTTCTGCTGGTCCTGCTGGGCTCACTTCTATGGTTGCATCAGATGAAAGTTCAGCTGTGGACAGGGTTCTAGGACAACCTCACGTCCATGTTCACGTTCATGTTGTTGGGGTGGACTGTTGCCTGGACATCTCTCTCTCTGTCTGTCTGCTATAATTCAGTCGTGAAGCCCAGGACTGTTTACATGGTAGCAAGAGCACTCCAAGAGTTTGGAAGCTGGAAGGGCTCTTGAAGCCTGGACTCTGAAATTTCCATAATTTAGTTTCTGCCACATTCTGTGGGTCAAAGCAAATCACAGGGCCAGCTCAGATCTAATGGGCAGTGACAGACTGTACCTCATAAAGGAAGTCATGCAAAAACACTGTAGCCTTATCTGACCTATAATATCTATTAAGGACTATGTGTCCTATTCATAATATTTGACATATATTTTATATACATTTATATACATCTACATTTCAAAATAACCCCTGTTGCATAAGAGGTCACTGGAAATGCAGGAAGAAGAGAAAGAGGATGGAGAAAAGGTTTTTTTTCTATTGTGTTGAAATAATTTAAAACTTCTAAAATTTGCAGAACTAGTTCAAAGAGCTTCCATATGCCATTTATTTAAATTCCCCAATTGCAAATATTTCTTCCCTATTTGCTTCCTCACTAGGATGGTGATGAATAGGCAATATATAAATTCAGAAAGTAAATTAGTTGTTGCCTGGCCCGTGGGTGGGAATGAGAATGGGGAGTGACCGTTAAGGGGTAAGGTCTTCCTTGGAGATTATGAAAGTGTTCTACAGTTAGAACATTGTCACGGCTACACAACTCTGTGAACACACTGGATTCTACACTCATGTAAATTTTATGATATGTGAATTATACCCAGATAGAGCTGTTAAAAAATACTTTCTATAAGCATTAGATGAATGGATTTCATTCTCAAGTATTAAATTAAAGGTATGGACCTTTATTTATGCTAGGACATTGTTGAAAAATCTCCCTAAAAATAAATAATCAGAGAATCTACAAAGTCAAAATAAATCAGGGTTATTTGTGAATTCCAGCGTGTGAATTGGAAATTGATAACGTGACCCTTGGAAACTAAGGCAACAGCTTAGATTCAGGTATTTCATGGGCCCAACATGGGATTCAGGGCTCAGCAGAGCTAGAGAAATCGAAGGTCTTGCTGGTGTCCACGGCCCACATGTGGGGGTGCTGGCGAGGCAAGGGCGTGTACCCGACCCCAGCTTATGGTGCCCAGAGTCCATTCAAGTGGGCCAGTGAGCCAATGGGCCATTTTGATTTGGTGGAATACACAGTACAGATGTAGCACAATTGTAGAGTTATAAATATATAGAAAAATAGAAATACTGAATATTGTCCAAAGGAAAAAACTGAAACTAGATGAGATAACATAAGCAGTTGTTCTAACTCTTGTTGATCAGAGCTCTCCATATCAGTAACTTTCAGAAGTACCTGGTTTTCCTTCATTTAAAATTTGCTCCCTTGTGTGTGTGTGTGTGTGTGTGTGTGTGTAGTTGTGTTATCACATCCAGAAAATCATTAATAAGAACTAACCTTAACAACCAAACAATAACTGATACCTTTTGGAAAGCCTTAAAGAATTTTTGATTAACTTCTTGATTGGCACGATAGCCAAAATATGGGCTTTTTGAGAAATACGCATTATATTATTGTCATGGTAAGAAACAGAGATAAATTATAGGTAATTTCCAGTTTTTAGTACCGTTTCTATGGTTATGTAAGCAATGTATATTACTTCAGAGCATGTTACCATGGTTATTTCAGGTAATTCCGGGTTATTAAAGCTTTTAAAATAAAAACGATTTTTCTTTTTGGTGGTAGTTGTTGAATAAAATTGTTCACGTTGAGTAGAAAGAAATCTCCTTTCTTGTTAACAGGGCGCTGCGCTTAGCGCACGTGGTGGGAGGCTGGAGGGACGCACAGGGTGGCTGGGCTCCGCTCACACTCCCCCCCCCCCGTGAGAACGAGGGAGAGCGAGTAGCTCCCGTCTACAGATACGGCAGAAGCTGCAACAGATGGAAAATAAGCTCTAAATCCTAACATCCCCTCTGCTTTTGAATATAAAAAGAGTGACAGGAAAATTAATGACGGCCACTCAGACAGAGAAAGGGCTGACCAGATGCTTGTTCGTTCGACAGTTGTTGCTGTTGATCCCATTTTTTGTTTATTTTTCTTGCTCCCTCCACTGGTGGACACACTGGCAGCCGTAAACTTGAAGAGCAGATGAATGTTGGGCATAGAGGTCCGAGAGGATATTTTAAGGGTTGATTCTGAGCAGGGAGGATGCCCTTGTTGCACTATTGATGTCCAAAGCCTGCCAGGGACAGGAGGACGTGGGGACCCCCGCAGACAAAGTGCTGGACCAGATTCTGTCCACCTCTAAACAGGACAGATTTCTCCTGACCATTACCGAGTTTTTAGCCAACAGGCCCAATTGATCAAGCATCTGATCTTCATTTTACTGGGCGACAGTCTCTAAAAAATCTGAAACCAAATTTATGGTCCCACTCTGGAAAGCCTTGAACCTTGAATGCAGCTCTAGGAGCCGAGAGCTGACGCAGGTGCTCAACTGCATGAGCGTTCTTAGTTTTCCTGCTCCCCCATTCACTGGTCCTGCCTTCTTTCTCTCCCATCCACCCATTTAAATTGTGGAACACTGTGCTGTGTTATTTGGATTTATGTAAGCTGCAGGAAACTCCTTATGAAGCAAGTTGTGCGATGAATTAATAAAAATAGTAGAAGTCAGGAAATATTACTGTAATGACAGCATGAAGGGGGAATAAAAACCAACCACATACACTACACATGGACGCACATGTGCACAATTACACAACACTATTTCAGCTACATATCCGTCTACCATCTATCTATCCATCCATCTACCCATCTGAAAAGTGTGTCATTTGAGGATCTGTAAATTAAATTATTGCCAAAAGCTTAAAACTATCTCACACATACATATTGCCCAACTTATATGAATACAAGGATTTTCCAGTAAAACTTCATAATCTAACACAATATCTTATTGGAGAGCACTAAAACCAAAACTACGTTTGTAGTATAGTATGGTTGGTATGGTATGGTATGGTATGGTATGGTATGGTATGGTATGTATGCTATACTTTATAGTATATTTGATGGAGTACATATTTGAGCAGAGATGAATAATGTGGCCACTAAATTATAACAAACGTGCTCTCCTGAATGTCCAGGAAAGCTTGTGGATGGATAATGGCTTGTTTCCTTTCATTCTCCCGCCCTATGGAGACAGGAAGAAATCCTAATGAGATGGAAATAAACAGTACTCAGAGGAAAAAGGCCCGGTTCAATTTAACATGCGGACGAATTAGGGCAATTTAACTAAATTTTCTGCCTGTTTCCTCATGTGCAAATATTTCCCGTTTAAAGACCCTCACAGGCTGCTGTAAAGTTCAAAGCAAGAAAGTAATTTGTCGTTACTTGTAAGTGCTAGAGTAGCGTAAGCTGCCAAATTAATAATAAAAAATGATCATTCAAAGCTCATCATTTTCCTTACCAAATAAACTTAAACCACCCACACAAAACCAATTTCCGTTTCACAAAACTATCTGGACAGAATATGTTTGAATTATTTATCGGGATCTCCTTTTAACAACACTTGCATTTCCTCCTGCGCCCCTTCTTTTTTCTTTTTCCCATGGCTACTCGTCTCCACGGTAGACCTGTCATTTTTTCCAGAATGCTTACTAGACAAACTCTGCCTTTGAACATGCGATTGAGTCAGCCTGCTTCAAAGAATATCACACAGAGCAAATCAAAGGAAACACAAATCCTGCTCAATTTTAATAACATTTTTGCTTTATTATAATTATAAAATATGTTCAATGGCAGTTTCAGAATTAAATGAAAAATTGTACATGACATCTTAACAGCGATTGGATAATTGAAAAGGAATGTTGGCTGAGTGGATTAGGTTATAAAAGTGAAGATGTCAAAAGAATTTTAGTAAAAAAAAAAAAATCCATTTTCATTTCAGGGAATATAGGGCCAAAGAATCATAGAACTGAAGACAAGGAACCTTAAAGAATTACCTGGGACAGCCCTTTAATATAAAGAAATTTAAAAAAATAATAAAGAGGGCTCCTGGGTGGCTCAGTTGGTCAAGGGTCTGCCTTTGACTTAGGTCATGATCCCAGGGTCCTGGGTTTGAGCCCCAAGTCTGGCTCCCTGCTCAGTGGGGAGCCTGCTTCTTCCTCTGCCCCTCTCCCTGTTTGTGCGCACTTTCTCTCTCTCTCTCAAATAAAAAAAATTTTTAAAATCTTTAAAAAAAATATAAAAATTTAAAAAAGAGCTAACAGTTTTAGATGTTTAAAAGAGACTATCCCAAAGCAAAATGAAAATCAGATGCCTGATTAATTTCCTACTTGAACCTGAAAAGGATACTCTTGCGTTCAGCTAGAATATTAATGAGTAGAGAAAAGTTCTCTTCAAATCATGGTTAAAAAACTATTCAGTTACTAAATTATAGCTTTTATTGCTCAAGGTATTTATTTGTTTTATGGTATTTTATGTGAGAGTCCTTATTCCTTCCATAACAAATGCAGCAAGTTGACTATGATATTTATATTAGTAATGCAATATTGGAGGTTTAATGTGGTCACCTGGTCTTGAGTTTTGGGTAACGAAAACTATGTTGGATTTCCACATTATCAACAGAATCATCTTACTAAGACTTCCTTTTAAGTATACCAAAATCTTTCAATTAAATGCAATAAATTAGCATATTCCTAGTGGTCATTTTACGATTAGAAATAGAGTTTAATTTCTTAGTTGTGGCAAATGCAATCTCTCTATGTATCTTTCTCTCCTTCTCTCTCTCTTTGTATCTCTATGTTTTCATAATCCTTATTTTAACAAAATTTTTGCATATAAAGAATAGTGAATTTGAAATGTTTTCTAATCGGAAAGCAATTAATTATTATTAAACAATTAAAGACACAAAATGAGGGATTACAATGTGCCAAGGTCAAATATGTTACTGCATTTCTAATTGCAATAAACTAACAAGACATGATTAATTTTCACACTTAAAAGGTAAGAAAACACAGTCACAGAGAAGTTAACTTTCCTAACTCACTACTATGGACGCGCAAAGTCCAGGCAGTCAGTTATGTTTTGTGTTTTTACAGTTGACTCTTGAACAACATGGCTTTGAACTGCATGGGCCACTTATACATAGATTTTTTTTATACAAATACAGTACACTATTGTAAATTTATTTTCCTTATGATTTTATTCATAGCATTTCCTTTTCTCTAGCTTACTTTATTTGGAAGAATACAGTATATAACAGATATACAAATACGTGTTAATCGACTATGTTATTGGTAAGGCTTCTGGTCAACAGTATGCTATTCGTAGTTTAGTTTTGGGGGATTCAAAAGTTATAGGTGGATTTTCAGCTAGTGGGGTTGGAATCAGTGCCCCTAACCCATGAATTGTCCAAGGGTCAACTGTATTTAATTTCTTATGGTATTACTACCTACACCAGTAGTTTTCAATCATTCTGATCTCTGGAATAATGTTACTAAAATTTACTGAGTCCATCAAGAGGCTTTGGTTTATGTAAGATATATCATATCAGAATTTAAAACTGAGAATAATTTTAAATACATATTTAGTCATTTAAAAATAACAGTAATTTATTACATGTTAACAAAGATAATATATTGTCTGACACTTAACCATGTTTCCCAAAACAAAATATTAGTGAGAAGGGGCATTGTTTTATATTTTTGTAAATTTCTTTGCTGTCTGGCTTAAAGGAAGACAGCTGGATTCTCATATATGCTTCTGCATTCAATAGACTGCAATATGTTGTTTTGGTTAATGTACATATTAAATAAAATCTGATCTCACACAGATATGTTTTTGGAAAAGGGAGGGGTATTTAATTTTCCTATTCAGCTAATTGTGATATGTATACTTAATAACCCCAAGTCAATAGTAGTTTCAAAAAATTTTGTATTCTGTACACTAATGAGAGAATGAGTAAAAAGGAAAATATGTTAATGTTATTATGAAAATAATTTGCCCATCTTTCTATTGATTGTTCATCTTATCCTCATCTATGTGTAAGAGTTTGCGTATGTATCCTGAAAGTCTATTGTCTCCATCTCAGGAGTTTCAGACCACATTTTGAGAAACATTAATCGTTGACATTAAATAATCTTTGTGGACATGATTTTTAATGACTGTATATTATTCTATCTTAAGAATAAATCTTAATCATTGGTAACCATTCACTCATTATTTACAGTTTTAGTTTTATTTTTCTAAGTAATTCCATATATCTTTGTTCACACTTCTAATAATAGGTTTAGGTAAGATTCTTTTAAAATAGTGTTGAGTGTGGATCTTTTCAAGGTATTTGATGCATATTGTCAAATTACCTTCATATCTACTACCACGAACGTTGCTATGAACATTCTTGTCCGTGTCTTCAGGTGAAGGTAGGTATGCCGTTCTGTTGAGTGTATGCAGGACCGTGGAATGGTGATGTCATTGATCTGCATATGTTCAACCTTAGTAGCTCCTGCCGGATAGCCTTCCAGCGCAGTTTTCAAGTTACACTCTCATCAGTGTTGTATGAGAGTCCTGGTTACATTACCTTCTTCCCAGCGCTTGGTAAGTTTTTAGTATTTTTTCCATCTTAGCCAAAATGGTGGATATGTAACGGTATCATACCATTATAATTATTTCCCTAATGACAAACAGATGAACAAATTAACATATTTTGTGGCAATTTTTATATTTTCCTTTGTGAGATATTTGTTCAAGGTTTGTCTTTCTATTGGATTATCCAACTTATCCTTATTCATTTGTAAGAGTTCTTCATGTATTCTAAAGTCCCTTATTGCTTGTATGTATTGAAAATATTTCCTCCCCCTGTGATGGTTGTCTTTTCAATAGCTTAATCCCTTCTGATATGATAACTTTTTAATGCATCTCAGTTTATTTTTTTCTCTTTTATAGTCAGTGATTTTATATTTCTTTAAGAAATCTGCCCTGAAGTCAGTCATAATGATGTTCTTTTATGTTTTCTGCCAAAAGATTCTTTATTTTAAATGTCATTATTTAAATTTGGATCCCATCTGAAATTTAACTTCGTGTATTGTCTGAAATAGGTTGTGAAATACATTATTTCATAAGAGAATACAGTTACAAAGCAACACCCATTCCCTACTACACTGTATTAATTCATGTAGCTTTATAATAATAAGTCTTAATTTTTGGAATGTATGTTTTCCAAATTATTCTTTAAGACAATCCTTGCCAATCTTGTGCCTTTTCATTTCCATAATAATTTTGGTATCATTATGTCAATTTCTAAAAAAAAAAAAAAACTTACTTGGATTTTGTTTGAGATTGAAATGAATTCATAGATCAATTTGGGGAGGGGCGCCTGGGTGGCTCAGTTGGTTGAGCATCTGCCTTCAGCTAAGGACATGATCTCTGGGTCCTGGGATATAGTCCCACATCAGGCTTCCTGCTCAGTGAGGAGTCTGCTTCTCCCTCTGTCTCTGCCTCTCCCCTGCTTGTGTGCTTTCTCTCTCTCTCTCTCTCAAATAAATAAATAAAATATTTTTTTAAAAATTTGGAGATAGTTGACATTTTTCCAATATTGAATCAGAAGAATCAACGAACATGTAATTGAGAAATATTGCACATTTTTCATCAGTTTTTGTCCTAGTATTTGATATTGTTGAGGCAATACTATTGGCATGTCTTTCAAATATATATTTTCCAAAAGTATGTTGCTAGTATATAAAACACAATAGATTATTTTTAGTAACCTTGTGTCCAATAGCCTTGTGAAGTCTGCATACTTATTTTAAACAGTTTGTAGATTTTTTTGGATGCTCTAGAGAAATAATTATGTTGCCTACAAATAACGACAGGCTTATTTCCATCTTCAAAATCCATATAGATTTTAAAAAATGTTTTGCCTCATAGCAAAGGTTAGGTACTTCAGTAAGCACTTTGTTGAACAAGAAGAATAGCAAGCATTCTTTTTTATTTTTCCAGATTTCAAAGGTAAGAAAGATAAATATTTTACCATGGAGATTAAAGGTTTTTTTTTTTTTTTCAGTAGTTATTCTTTTTCAAATAATACAGTACTCTCATATTCCTGGTTTAATAATATTTTTAATCAAGAAAGGGTATTAAGTTTTTTTAATGCTTTCTCTGAATTTACTTAGATAATAATATAACCTTTCTTATTTTATGTTTAATGTAGTAAAAGAAACATTGATTAATAATCAAATGTTACCCAATTTTAAAGACTTGGAATAAACCCCCTTTGTTGTGATGTATTATTCTTTATAAATAATATGGGATTTGATTTTCCAATATTTGTTAATTTTAATGAAATTGGCCTGTAATTTTATTTTCTTATGAGGTGTTTATCATGTTTTAGAATAGAGATTATGCTAAGGCATAAAAAGATATGGAAATATTTCTACTATTTATGTAGTAATTCAGAGTAAATAAAATTGAATCCAATTGCTTGATCTTGATATTTGGTTCATTTGTATCCATATTGATTTTTTTGGTAGCTATAAACCCAAAATATAGTCTTTAACAGAGTCTAAGACAAATTAAGTAGAAAAAATAAAAGGTAAGTGATTTAGAAGGCCTGGACAACATGGTCAATACAATAGAGCTTATGTTATGTATTGTACCCTGGGCCCAAATAATATAGAGAAAAACTTATTCATGTGTCAGAGCGTCGAGCAATATAGACTATAGCTTTGGCAATAAAAACCCAAAATAATAAAATAAAATTCTAATACCAAGGCAGTAAAATTAAAAGGTAATGAATGCAAAAAATACACTTCTATAAGAAAATTTTAAAACACAATTTAAACCAATTTGTAGTTTAAGGGAAATATGGACCAATCTTCAGAATTTATTAAAGATAAGCATGCTTTGCCTTATGCACCTTTTCCTCTTGGCTGTTCCTGAGTTGTATTTTGTTTTTCTTTTTGTTTTTGTTTCAAGATTGATTATTGATTGATTGATTGATTGATTTTGAGAGAGAGAAAGAGAACAAGAGTGGGAGGAGGGGCAAAGGGAGAGGGAGAAGCAGGCTCCCTGCTCAACAGGGAGCCCAAGATGGGGCTGGATCCCAGGACCCTGAGATCATAACCTGAGCTGAAGGAAGACCTTAACTGACTGAGCCACCCAGGCACCACCCAAGTTGTACTCTATATAATAAATGGGTAACAGAAAATAAAGTATTTTCCAGACTTCTAGTTTTCTGGAAAATGATCAAACCTGTGGAGGGGGTTATGAGAACCTCTGGTTTTGTAACCAAGTTTGATGGAAGTGTGGATAACCTCAGAACTAACACTGCAATTGACATCTGAAGTGGGGACAGTCTTGTGGGACCGTGCCCTTAAACCTGGGAAACTGGACACTAACTTTGGGTAGTTAGGATCAGAATTGTGATTTGTAAAACACCCAGTTGGTGTCCACAGAGATTGGAGAAACAGTTGGTGTCGAGAGGGGAAAACACTTCTCAAAATCTAACTCTAAAATCTACAAAAAGCACAAGAGAAATAAAAAGTAATAACTGTATAAAAATAAAACTTAGTTAATTGGAAAACAAAAAAATTAGTAGAGTGAAGCAAAAATTCCAAAAATGATTTATTTTTAACTCAATAGGATACATAAACTTCAACTCAACTGATAGAAAGATATGGAAACACAAATACATAAGAAATGACAAGTGACAAATAACTACCAAATGAAGGAAATGTCAGACTTTAAAATATAAAAGACTTCTTTTTATGACAACATGCAAATCTCTTTAAAATATAGATGAAGTGAAAAAAAAACCTAGATGAAGTGAATTGTTTCCAATATAAATGTAATTTACCATATTGATCCAAATAGAAAGAGAAAATCCAAACTGAAAAATTATGAGAAACATAAAAAATAATTAAGGAATGCCACTAAGGTTTAAAACAACAACACAACAACAAAAATATATTCTCAGTTCTATCAATTTTTGATCAATTTTTGCTGCTTCATGTACTTTGAAGCTCTACTGTTAGGTGTGTGTGCATGGACCATTGTTATATATTGGTTTTGTTGACATGTTTACCATTATTTGATGTCCATTTTTATCCCTGTTAATATTGTTTATTATAAATCTACTTTAATATTAATATAGCCAACTAACTTTCTAGTATGGAATGTCTTTCTCCATTCTATTTTTATCTATATTTAAATAGGTATTTACTTATTTATTTAAAGTAGATTTCCTTAAAAAAAAAAACATACTTGTGTCACTTTTTATGAAATCTATTTTTTTCTTTTTAATTGGTATGCATAAATCATTTACACTTAATGTGATTGCTATTGTTGGGATTAAAATCTATGTTGCTAGGTTATATTTCCTACTTGTTCCTTTCTCTTTTTTTAAAGATTTTATTTATTTATTCATGAGAGACAGAGAGAGAGAAAGAGAGAGAGGCAGAGGGAGAAGCAGGCTCCCCGCTTAGCAGGGAGCCCGATGGGGGACTCGATCCCAGGACCCCGAGATCATGACCTGAGCCAAAGGCAGACGCTTAACCATTTGAGCCACCCAGGCGCCCTATTTGTTCCTTTCTTTTTTGTTTCTTTTTTCTTCTTTTATACCTTCTTTGGGGTTATATAATTTTTAAAAATGTATTCCATTTTATCTTCACTTGTGTCTTATTTCTTACACTGCTCTTTAAAAATTTTAGTGATTATATTTGCATTTATATTATAAATCCATTAAGTAATCACAATATGCCTTCAAATAATATCACAATGCTTCATCTATAGCTTATGAAACTTACATTTTACCCCAATTCCTCCTTTCAACCTTTGTGCTACTGTTTCCATAGATTCTATTCTTTTATATTTTATTTTATATATGGAAGCCAACAGTACTATGTTTGCTTTAAAAAGTCATTTATCTGGGGCACCTGGGTGGCTATTGGTTAAGCATCCAACTCTTCATTTCTGCTCAGGTCATGATCTCAGGGCCATCAGATAGAGCCCCATATCAGGCTCTTCACTCAGCTTGCAGTTTGCTTGAGGTTCTCTCTCCCTCTCTCTACTCCTCCTTCTGCTCTCTCTCTTTCTCTATCTCTAAAGTAAATAAAATCTTTAAAATAAAGTCATTTATCTTGTAAAGTGATTAAAAATAATAAACAGTGAGTTTTATGGCTACTTTTATTTGTACCCCTTTTTTATTGCAATTCATGTGTTTGTGTGAGACTATATTTCTTTAGCCTGAAAAATTTCCTTCACTAATTCTTCCAGTAAATTTTGCTAGTATTAATTGTCTCTGGTTCTGGGTTTTTTTGGGTTTTTTTTTTTGTAGTTTTTGTTTTCCCTTCATTCCTTTTTTTTAATTTTTAATTTAAATTCAGTTAGCCAACATATAGTACATCATTAGTTTCAGATGTAGAGTTCCTAAAACATATTTTTGCTGGGTATAGAATTCTTGTTTGTTTCTTTTGAGCATTTAAAAAAATGACATTCCATTGTCCTCTGACTTGCATGGTTTCTAATGAGAGGTCTGTTGTAATTCCTGTTTTGAAATCTGTATGATGTGTCTTCACTGGCTGTCTTTTTTTTTTTTTAAGATTTTATTTATTTATTTGACAGAGAGAGACACAGCAAGAGAGGGAACACAAGCAGGGGGAGTGGGAGAGGGAGAAGCAGGCTTCCTGCTGAGCAGGGAGCCCATGCGGGGCTTGATCCCAGGACCCTGGGACCATGACCTGAGCTGAAGGCCGACGCTTAACAACTGAGCCACCCAGGGGGCCCCTTCACTGGCTGTCTTAAACATTTTCTGCGTGTGCATGTTTTATTTTATTTTCCTTCTGGTATTATATAAGATTCTTGAGTGTATAGTTTTATATCTTTTATTTTGACTAAAAATACTCACAACAATTATTTCTTCAGATATTTCTTCTGCTCCTTTCTCTCACTTTGGTCTTTCTGGTTTCAATTATACACATGTTGGATCCTTTACATCACTTCACACATCTACCATACTCTTTTATTTTTATTTTTATCTTTTAAATTACATAATTATTATTGACCTGTCTTCAGGTCACCAATTTTTTCATGAGCTATATCAAGTTTAATAATAATAAGCTCATTAAAGCATTTTTAAATGTTTGTTACTGTGTTGTATTAAATTATTTGTTATGGTTTCATCTCTGTTTTTGATGAAAATTACCATCTGTTCATGTTACTCTTCTTTTACACTAGAACAGGTCATGGCAAACTGTAGTGCATGAGCTGGTTGCCTATTTTCATAAATGAAGTTTTATTGGAATAGAGCCATGTTCATTTATCTATGTGTCATCTATGGCCCTTTTGAGCTACAGTGGCAGAGTTAAAAACTGTGTATATACACACACTCTTACCTATATACAACATACAACAATGGAAAAAATGAAGAGACCTAAGTGGTACAAAACTTGTACTTCATAATATTTTAATTTAGGATCGAACTGATACAACATAATAGCAATCTAATAAGTGAAAAATAGCTATCTGGGAGACTGGTAAAAGTGTATGTCTTGAAGGATATTTTCAGCAAAATATCTCAATATATAATTTGGTCATCCATGAAGACCTAAATTATAAAAGTCTCCAAAAATAATCATTCTTAAGAAAATGTTATTATTCTAGTCATCTGAGAAAAAGTGGCCATTGATACACCAAATGACTAGCAAATGGGACAACCTGTAATGGGGGCACACAAAGTTAATACTTTAAGATTGTATTATAAAATTTGATGAATGGCAGATGATTTATTGAAATATTGAATACTGAAATACTGTAAGACATGCTTCATTATTTTACATGAATAAAATTCTAAAAGATGTGGGAAAAGGGGAACTTCAGTGGTTTACTTTCTAAATCACATAATATTTTGTTTGCTTATATTTTCTCCTTGCAAGTGAGTGCAGTTTATTTGTTTCATGAGGCTAATGGGTAGGTCACTGAAATTTTCCCAGCACAGTTATGCTCAATGGAATTGTATAAGAATAGAAATATATCTCTCCCTGCTTTCCTAGAGACTGTGGATTATGTTTATTTGTTAATTCTTAGTTCTTTGAATACGGGTTATTAGGTAGGGGGCACTTTAAAAAAACAAGAGAAGTTAGACTGACTCACAATAGAAAAGGCCCTGAATCAGGCTTATGTCTAATGGTGGTCAGATAGACCATGTATAGAAGGCAAAAATGAGAGTATGGGTTTGCCTGAGCTGAGTGGACTGCAGATTTCTGAAGAAAAGGGGTTTATAGGAGAGACTCATGAACAGCTTTTGTGAGGATTCAGAGAGATTCGGGTGAATAAAGGTGATTTTAGGTCTTTCTGCTGAGTGTCATGAATTGCAATTTTGTTTCAGCAGTTCTTTGTAGGGTGGCCATAAACATTTAAGTTGCTATTCAATTCTTTTATTGTGTATCCAACTGTTTTTTGTTTGTTTGTTTTTTGAACATGGTACTGTTTTGAGACAGGTTACAATGTAAGCCAGCTTTAATCAAGTTGCAGGAATTTCCTCCTAGACTCTGAGTACAGGTTATTTGGTCTATATTTACAGCATTCTGAGTTTTCATTTTGTTTTGTGTCTTCATCCATCTTTTAATGAGAACTAGGGAGAGGCTGTTTTAGGAATTGCTGCATTCCAAACAGCATTTTAAAACACAATATTAACTTGTTCTTCCCTAGCCTAGATTTTTCTTACTATTTAAACCATATCACAAAAATCACAGCTCAAAGTCTTTTTGCAAACACTGTTTATTAATTTTCTAGTTACAGAACATAAATATTAAAGCCATTTTAAACAGAGATTTTGATCATTGTTTTCTCAAAGCAACTAAAATAAATCTCACTGAGGTCTGACTGATTGTGTTTTGCAGATATCCCCTTCATAAATCACTGAGATTTGTAATACTTACTCAAATCCATCATTTGACCTTTCTGCTATATATAACATGACAACAAAAACGATTCCCCAAAGAGAAGAATATTCTCATTAAATGCTGTATCCTGTTGTAGCTTTTGATTTTTAAAATCAGTGAATTCTCACTTCAACAAGAAGTTAATGCTTGAAAATAGCAGAAATGACCTTTGTTGTCATGCATGAATCTCCATGAAAAGGACAAACAAGTGTTTTATCATAAACCAATTGCAGAATATAACCACTATCTTAAAAATAGTGACAATTAGATAATAATTCAGAGGTTTTGATTTTAAGTACCTGGTGTGGAGCAGATTAGGAGAACATTGTCTATGTATTCCAGGAGAAAACCAATTAAGCTAACCATGTAATGAGCAGTGATGTTCTCTCACATCTGCCAGCAAAACCAATCATCTTAATCTATTATAGACTGATACACTTCTATTCAGTATTCTATATGTATGACTTAAAACAACAAATCATGTGTGCATTACAGACACTGAGATTTTGAAGCAACAGTTCTCAGAACCAAAGTTCTTTCTAAATCAAACTGTTAATTGTCAGCCCTTCGGATCTTGGGTCAAGTAGGAATATTTTGCATGCTATATTTTCTAGATATTTATTCTCATCTTACATTCCCAAAATTATCTTTCAGTCAATTTGAGGAAATGTTATAACTTCTCAAAATGTAAATTGAGCTTTGTTGATATTTGCTGAGTTCTCTAATTTGCAAATATTAAGATTTTTTCTGAAAATTAATAATGAAAGCATCAACAGTTTGTCAACTGCTTTTCATGTAATTTAAGTATGTATAATATTTATATGATCTTGGGGTTACTTTCATTTAAATATATGAAGTTACTCAGGGATATAAAGTGCCTCCCTAGAACAATTTAGACAGAGAAATTGCCATCTCTGAGTTATGGTGTTTTGTTGGGGTGTTTTTTGTTTTTTTTTTTTTTTTTTGTAATTTTGGAAAGAGGTATGAGAATTTTATTAATATTCCAAAACATGATTCACAATCAAGAGTCACTATTCTATTTTTAGAAACCAAAAAGATATAAATTGGGGATACTCATAATTAATATTTTAGTTTCCTAGGGACAGATGGAGAAATGAGAAAGGAAATATATAGCATTCAGCCTTAAAGAGTTTACTCATTAATACTTTTGTTCCTCAGGGCTCCCCAAGACCCGAAGCAAATAAATAGATTTGCAACAACTCCAATAAGGCAAATAAGGACAAACTAAAATTAGCAATCATTTATTTACACTTCCAACAAATATTTGTTGAGCGTTTCTGCATTCTCAGCACAATGCTAAAATAACAGATAAATTTGCAATGTAACCAATACTAGCAACTCTTCTTCTTGCTGTATGATTCTGGTTTAGTCCATTAGTGTAAGCCTCGGTTTACTGAATCAAATAACACAAACCTAATGGAGTTTTCACTGTGTCTATTTTACATTCTTGCATGATGTAAATATTACTTTAAAATACATTATTATTAATTTGTTATTTATTATTACTACATTCATATTTAAATATATTTATATTAAATTTATATCAGTTTCTCTTTATATATTCTCTCCATTTCTTACATATGTAGCACATTTCTAATTTCACTCCTTCTTACATTAATTAGCATTTTTATTTCCTAAAATATTTATCAATGTTTATATTTCATTCTTGTTGAGTACAGCCATTTATTCTGTTAATATTCAAATATACAAAACATAACACACATGCTCCGTAAGGACACTGCTTCAGCCTGCCATAGTAATTCTATACAACCTAAAGAAAGGGACAAATTAAAGTCCAAATGAATAAAGTGATCACTGTTGTGGGATTTTTTTCAGTGAACTGGGTGGGGAGTTTTCCAGTAGCTATGTCAAATAAATGCTGAAAGATTAAAAGTATGTAATATTTTGAGGAGCTACATTTGTAACTTTGATTGAGAAAAATATCCAGCATAAAATAGCATTTGATATCATGCAAGACTTCTCCATGAAGATAATCTAATTCTTTCCACAAGTATGTAACAAAATAACTTCTAAAAAAGAAAGGTGTGACCAAATCCTTATTTTAATATTACTATTACTATTATTATAAGCTACATTTCATTGTCTAAATTGTTCTAGGGAGGCACTTTATAAGCAACACTTAACTCATTAGTGAAAATGGTATTTTGAGGGGATTTACTAGATTTTAATGAAGTCCTAAAATCAGTGGAATATTTAATAATTTTTTAATTTTTTAAATAATAAAGCCCATTTCAGAGAGCTTGGAAACACTATCACAGAGGGGTATATTATTAATATGTTTTCATACCACATTCTTCTAGAACATTTTCAGTAGCTTTCTTATATTTTAAAAAGTGTCGTGATGGGATGCGGAGGCTCTTTTTATTTCTTGATGATTTCAAACAGTGTGGCAATAAGCATCCCTGGTATGGACATCATTTATATTTTCCTGAGGAAATATTTTCTAAAGAGTAATTGCAGGGCCGGATTTATTTGGTGCATCACCACACTGTACATGTTGCTTTACACATGACTGTTTTGAAGCATCTTTCCATGCTAAAATACTAATAATCTCATTGTTTTTAGATGACACATCTTTGATTATCCCTGTAACAGAGGATCTTTCTAAGTTCACTGGTTATCTATATTTCTTTTTCTATGAACTACATAGAAGTTTTCTTATGGTTTTATTTATTGATTAATTTCTTATGGTTTTATTTATTGATTAATTTGCAAGGAACCTTTGTAAATGAAGACTACTAATACTTTATCATATATTTTATACATATCTGCTTCAGTAAATATTTTATAACCAATTGTTACATTTTCAAAACAAAAAGAGAGCAGTATTTTAAATTATGTTGCCTACACTTGAGATGTTATTTAACTAAAATCACCAAAATTTTGAGAATTAAGAACAACTCCCTATGAAATATTTTATTTATATTTATTATAGCTATCCTGTTGTCTAATTTACTTCATTTTAATATGCTTTATGTATATATTTTCAAAAATAATACATACTTTGTATATATATTCTCAACCTGTTATAATATTGTTGTATCTTATATATCATTTTTATAATATAGTACCTCAGAGATAGTATTTTGAGATGTAAGGAATGTCTGTATTCATCAGTGCTATCAATCATGTTGCATGTTTCATTGTCACCAGGTTCTTAGCAATATAACTAAAGAGTAAAGCTCTTTTATTTTTTTTTTAAGTTTTTATTTAAATTCCAGTTACTGGGACCCTGGGTGGCTCAGTCAGTTAAGCGGATGCCTTTGGCTCAAGTCATGATCCTGGGTCCTGGGATCCAGTCCTATCTCGGGCTCGGTGCTCAGCCGGGAGCCTGCTTCTCCCTCCGCCTGCTGCTCCCCCTGCTTGTGCTTTCCCTCTCTCTCCGTCTCTCTCTCTCTGACAAATAAATAAATAATATCTTAAAAAATAAGTAAGTAAATAAATAAATAAATAAATTCCAGTTATTTAACATGCAGTGTAATATTAGTAGAGATAGTAAATATAAGGAAGGGAAGGTTTGAGTGAAATGGTCACCATCCAGGTGACCATTTGTGTGTAGGATTGACAGGACACAAAGAGACTGCCTGAGGCAGCATGAGCGTGATCAAGGGAGCCCTGGTCTGAAGTTCAGGGGACCCAGCGCCAGAGAACACGTGATGGAGGGGACGGGCTCCAGGGCTCAGAAGATGGACGGCGCTTTCAGCAGGGGTCAGGTAAGAGGGATAGGGTTGGAAGTCAGGAAATCACGGGCTGGTTCCGGATTGACAAACGCCAGCTCTGACTTAGGCTGTTGAGCCTAGGCTGAGGATGGCACTAGGACTGCACAGAGTCCCGGGGCATCTCCTGTCCACCAGTCCCGGTTGGCTTCCTCTGACACGTACTCAGAGCTGTCCTCCGTGTCTTCCTGTTGATTTCCAGGTTCTCAGATGTCCGAGATCAAGGCACCTGCAGATTCGGAGTCTGGTGAGAGCCTGCTTCCTGGTTCCTAAATGGCCATGCCTGATGCGCACCCAGGACCGCCATGACCACGTTAGCCAAGCCCTCCCATCTCTGGCCACCCATAGGGAAGGTAATGTTTCCACACTATTGTTACTATCTAAAGGAAACACAGAGAGATTACAACTTGCTGCTTTCTTAAGTCATTAGCCCATCTTAAAAAAAAAAAAAAACAAAACACATAAGACCACTTCTGTGCCTTCTAACAGTTCAGTCACTTGACAGAAACACAATGTCATTTGCCATCAGTGTGAGCTCTGCAGGAAAGTTGCAAGTGAACTGGAGCCTGGAAATGTTGCTTTGCTGAGATATGTCCAATGCAGAGCACTCAAGCAGGCTCGGAGGGAGCTGGGGATGCACCCTCGCTGTGGGAAGCCCTGGCCGGCACATTCTTCATGGAATCATCTGTGAGGCTCATTCTATTTGGAGGAGAGAGCCCCATGCTTCTTAAAATCAAACACTATAGTTTCCTCGTAAAACATCCTCTCTCCCTTACAAGTCGAGAAGAACCTGTCAGTGCTAGGAAATGTGGTGACAGAAAATAATCACTAGATGCTTCTGTACTTCCCTGAATATTTCTTTTTTTTTTTTTTTCCTGTCTACCCTTCCTGTTAACTAGAATTCTTCTTACGGACTGTTTTCTGTCAGAGCTGCTTACCTTTCACTTTGTTTTACTGAAATGCGGACTGGTGAATAGGGCCTTTTCAATCTCCTGCATGTGCTTCTTCTTTTCTGCCAACATTAGAATTTAACAGGAATTGGGAAGTGGCTTGGAGCTGGCAGGACCGAGCAATGTACACCGTATTTCTTTGTTATTTGTGCTTAATAAATTGTTGGCAGCCTTGTCTGTTTTAGCTTCTTGGCAGTATTTTGTCTCTCTTCCCTTGGCAGTATTCCCCCATTTTTGAACACTCAGGGAAATTTATGGAGAGAGCTTTTAAATAGTCCATTTTTAGACCAACGGATATAAGACTCACCAGCTGACCCAGTGCCATCAAGCTGCCAAGAAGTGCAGCCTTTGTTGTAGTCAGCAGTCACTAAAGTGCAAATGGATTTCGAATCTGAGAAACACAATGTATATTTGCAACTTTTATAACATATTAGTAAAAGCCTTCAAAAGGGATTTCTGTGGGTGCGGAATCTCACTGTGAATTAGTGGGTGAGAAGTTCTGATAAAGCGAACTGCATGCATTTAATAAAATGCAAATTACATTGAAATGCAGAAGATCTTAGCAACATGTCTCTATGGCAGTGAACTCTATTATTTGTTTAATTCAGTTTCAGCTCATGAAGAAGAAACTAGAAGAGGCTGCTCCCAGCGCTGTAAGCACACAGCGTCACTGGGTGACTGGGTGTTTTACCTTTGTGCTGGGGTACGTTTCAGTTCACACAGAGCACAAGCTAGGATACCGAGACTGAGTGAATTTAATTTAACAATACTGTCATGCACATAAAAAGAGGTACCACCCTGGACAGTGGGATCTGCACAATAGTTTGGCCCACATCATTAACAGAAATTTAGAGGAAAAATATTTTAAAACTTGGGGAAAAAATCCACTCAAATGGAAAGTCAATCACTGGTCTGTCTTACGGCCAGCCCACCCCAGTCTAACTACAGTGCCCCTCTGACCTATACTTACACATTCTTTATTGCAAACACTGAAACCCTCAAGTACATGGATTGTGCAATTTCCAAAGAATCGATATTATAGTTTAAAATATGCATTAGGAAGCTTTGGAAGAAATATAACACATTGTTAAGAATATTTATCTCTGAGTTGTGGGATTGTTTTCTTTCTTGTTACTTGTATGTGATTTTTTTTTACAATTTGAAAAACATGTGATTTTAAGAAAGCAAAGAAATACTGATGTCTTTTTTTCCAAGTGGAATTAACAGTCATAAAAACTGGAATCAAATACGTGTGCAAGCATTTTCCTGACACTTGAGCAAGTTTTGAGTCAAATACTCAAGTTTCATAACTGAGGGGCGCCTGGGTGGCTCAGTCGTTAAACGTCGGCCGTCAGCTCAGGTCATGATCCCAGGGTCCTGGGAGCGAGTCCCGCATTGGGCTCCCTGCACAGCGGGAAGCCTGCTTCTCCTTCTCCCACTCCCCCTGTTTGTGTTCCTGCTCTCACTCTCTCTCTCTCTCTCTCTGTCAAATAAATAAATAAAATCTTTAAAAAAAAAAAGTTTCATAACTGAGAGTACCTTTAGCATGTATGTTACTGTGGGTGTCCCAAACCCTGCTATACTATATCAATAGAAGTCTCTACACTAAAGGGTAGTGAGCTTGCCTGCCAGGTTTAGCTGACCTCCTCTTTTTTTATGGCCCAAGAGTGAAAAATGGCCTTTTACATTTTAAATGGTTATATTTTACTTTATTTTATTTTATATTCAAATGGTTATATAAGTACCTACACAATAGCCTAAATGTTTTGCCAGCAAAACCTAAAACGTTTATTATCTGAGCCTATAAGAAAAACATTCACTGGCCCCTGATCTAAACAGAAAGTAGCAGAATCAAATAAATTTGGGAAATAATAGGTTAAAATTGAAAAGGTTTATCTCATGTAACCCTGCCAACATTTTAATGTGTTATTAGTATTATAGCTATAGCTAAACTATAACTTTAACTACAAATATGCCTTCTCTACAAACTATGTGACCATGGAAAAATTATGTTCTGGCATAACTTTTGATATATTCCAGGTCTTGGTTCCACAGAAAACTATTTGCTATAAAGTTTGCATATAAAGTGCATGTTATCCAACTAGGGGAAGTTTTCTCTGTACCCTGGTGGGAATCCATAGAGATTATTTATCATGTTCAAGGCCTGCATGCAGCTCTTGGTTAAAAGAAAATAGGTCTACAAAACGTTGCTTCTGCCTGCTGGTAGTTTGCAATCATTTTGAGGAGTATAAGAGAATTGTTGTTTGCATAGATATAGAATGTCATCCTCTCAAAGACCTAGGTAATAGTAGGAGAAGTTGTGAATTAAATGTGGATTTATGATTTTTTTTCCTAGCACACAGTCTGTGGGAAAGAGAAGGAAGAAGATTAGCAGTGCCCTTTTTTATAGGGAGAGGAGATCAGACATCTTGTTTTTAAGAACTTGTTTGTCTTTATCCACAGGATTGGTAAACAGGGTTTTTACTGTGTCCATTGAGTTGCAAAGAACTATTAAACTCTTCTTGTATATTTTACATGGCAGGGCCTTACAAGGGAAGAGAATGCAGAATAGCTGGAGGAAGAAACAGGAAGAGAAAGGGCTGGAAAGTGGGTGTTGAGACCCAGGACACTTCTTGAGAGGCTCCAGGTGCTGTGAATGGGCAAGAAGGGCAGGACAGGTAGACCCTCAGTCAATGGGGAGCAGCACAGAGGAATTCAGGGGCTGGCTCGCCAAGTAAGCCCCGCACCAACATCCTAGCCAAGTGCAGGCTCCCCTTGCCTTGAGTGTGGGTATTTATAATAGTGCTTGGCCTGTTGTTTAGAACTCGTTTGATCAGTTGTGTCCATCACACAAACGGAATCAATGTCATGTACAGGCTTGAGACATTGCTGCCTGGAGGGGGACAGGAAGACAACACAAATTCAGGAAATGTTTTCAGGTTCCAAAAACCTGAACTCTGTGAGGCAGGTTTTATTATATCCACATACCAGAAATAAAAGTGATATTTTAAAAGATGTATTGCCTTGACCTAGAACATAGGCAAATCCTCTGACTCAAAATGTTCAATCACTCAGCTTACTTAACCCTTCAAAGGGCATCTGAGTCTTCCCTGGAGGCAGCCTGCAGGTTCCTGGTCTCTGTGCTCAGGAATCCAAAAAAGCTTGGTTTTTACCTTTAGATAGCTCCAAAACAAGAGCACAATCCTATAGAATCCAGAATAGATCACATATGGGGTCACAAAGACAAAAAATCAACCCTCAACAAGTACAAAAAGTTTGAGATCATACCATGCATATTTTCAGACCACAATGCTATGAAATTTGAAGTCAACCACAAAAAAAAATTTAGGAAGACCTCAAATACATGGAGGTTAAAGAACATCCTACTAAAGAATGAATGGGTTAACCAGGAAATTAAAGGAGAAATTAAAAAAAAAAAATACATGGAAACAAATGAGAATGAAAGCATGACAGTTCAAATCTTTGGGATGCAGTAAAGGCAGTCCTAAGAGGGAAGTATATTGCAATACAGGACTTCCTCAAGAAACAAGAAATGTCTCAAATACAAACCTAAACTTACATGTAAAGGAGATAGAAAAGGAACAGCAAATAAAGCCTAAAGTCAGAGAAGAAGGGGAATAATAAACATTAGAGAAGAAATAAATGATGTAGAAACAAACAAGCAAACAAAAAAACAGTAGAACAGATTAATGAAACTAGGAGCTGGTTCTTTGAAAGAATTAATAAAATTGATAAACCCCCAGCCAGACTTACCAAAAAGAAAAGAGAAAAGACCCAAATAGATAAAATCATGAATGAAAGAGAAGAGATCACAACCAACACCACAGAAATACAAACAATTATAAGAGATTACTATGAAAAATTATATGCCAACAAACTGGGCAATCTGGAAGAAATGGACAAATTCCTAGAAACATATAAACCACGAAAACTGAACAGGAAGAAATAGAAAATTTGAACAGACACATAACCAGCAAAGAAATTGAATCACTAATCAAAAATCTCCCAATAAACAAAAGTCCAGGGCCAGATGGTTTCCCAGGGAAATTCTACCAGACATTTGAAGAGTTAATAACTATTCTCCTCAAACTGTTCCAAAAAATAGAAATGGAAGGAAAACTTCCAAACTCATTCTACAAAGCCAACATGACCTTGATTCCAAAGCCAGACAAAGACCACACTAAAAATGAGAATTACAGACCAGTATCCCTAATGATCATGCTTGCAAAAATTCTCTAAAATACGAGCAAATCGAATCCAATAGTACATTAAAAGAATTATTCACCACAATCAAGTGGGATTTATTCCTGGGCTGCAGACATAGTTCAATATTTGCAAATCAATCGACATGATACACCACATTAATAAAAGAAAGAATAAGAATCATATGATCTTGTCAATAGATGCAGAAAAAGCATTTGACAAAATACAACATTCTTTCTTGATAAAAAACCCTCAACAAAGTAGGGGTAGAGAGAACATACTTCAACATCATAAAAGCCATATACGAAAGACCCACAGCTAATATCATCTCAATGGGGAAAAACTGAGAGCCTTTCCCCTACAGTCAGGAACAAAACAAGGATGTCCATTCTCACCATTACTATTTAACATAGTACTGGAAAGTTTTCACCTCAGCAATCAGAGAACAGAAAGAAATAAAAGGCATCCAAATCAGCAAGGAAGAAGTCAAAGTTTTATAATTTGCAGAAGACATGATACTCTATGTAGAAAACCCAAAAGACTCCACCAAAAAAATTTCTAGAATAAGACATGAATTCAGAAAAGTTGCATGATATAAAATCAATGTGCAGAAATCTGTTGGATTTCTATACACCAATAGCAAAGCTGCAGCAAAAGAAATCAAGGAATTGATCCCATCTGCAATTGTACCAAAAACAGTAAGATACCTAGGAATAAACCTAATTAAAGAGGTAGAAGATCTGTATGCTGAAAACTATAGAAACTTATGAAAGATATTAAAGACACAAAGAAATGGAACAGCATTCCTTGCTCATGGATTGGAAGAACAAACACTGGTTTTTGTTTTGTTTTGTTTATAAAATTTTATTTATTTATTTGACAGAGAGAGACACTGAAAGAGGGAACACAAGCAGGGGGAGTGGGAGAGGGAGAAGCAGGCTTCCCACTGAGCAGGGAGCCTGATGCGTGGCTCGATCCCAGGACCCCGGGATCATGACCTGAGCCAAAGGCATATGCTTAATGGCTGAGCCACCCAGGTGCCCCAGGAAGAACAAACATTGTTAAAAAGTTTGCTACCCAAAGCAATCTACACATTTAATGCAATCCCTATCAAAATACCATCAGAATTTTTCAGAGAGTTAAAACAAACAATCCTAAAATTTGTATGGAACCACAAAAGACCCCAAATAGCCAAAGCAATCATGAAAAAGAAAAACAAAACTGGAGGCATTACAATTCCAGATTTCAAGCTCTATTACAAAGCTGTAATCATCAAGACAGTATGGTACTGACAGAAAAACAGACACATAGATCAATGGAACAGAATAAAGAGCCCAGAAGTTGACCCTCAACTCTACAATCAACTAATCTTCAATAAAGCAGGAAAGAATCTCCAATGGGAAAAAGATAGTCTCTTCAATAAATGGCGTTGGGAAAAGTGGACAGCCACATGCAGAAGAATGAAAGTGGACCACTTTCTTATACCATACACAAAACTAAATTCAAAATGGATGAAAGACCTAAATGTGAGATAGGAAACCATCAAAATCCTAGAGGAGAAAACAGGCAGCAACCTCTTTGACATCAGGTGTAGCAACTTCTTACTAGACACGTTGGCAAGGAAAACAAAAGTGAAAATGAACCATTGGGACTTCATCAAGATAAAAGGCTTCTGTACAGTGAAGAGAACAATCAACAAATCTGAAAAACGGCCTACAGATTGGGAGAAGATACTTGCAAACGACATAGCTGATGAAGGGTTAGTATCCAAAATCTATAAAGAACTTATCAAACTCAACACCCAAAAAACAAATAATCCAGTTAAAAAATGGGCAGAAGACATGAACAGACACTTTTCCAAAGATATCCAGATAGGTAATAGATACATGAAAAGATGCGCAACATCACTCATCTGGGAAATACAAATCAAAACCACAATGAGATACCACCTCACACCTGTCAGAATGTCTAAAGTCAACAATACAAGAAACAACAGGTGTTGGTAAGGATGTAGAGAAAGGGGAATCCTCTTACACTGTTGGTGGGAATACAAACTGGTGCAGCCACTCTGGAGAACAGTATGGAGGTTCCTCAAAAATATAAAAATAGGACTACCCTATGATCAGTAATTACACTATTAGGTATTTACCCAAAGGATGCAATAATACAGATTCAAAGGGTTACATGCACCCCGATGTTTAAAGCAACCTTATCAACGATAGCCAAACTATAAAGAGAGCCCATCAACTGAAGAATGGATAAAGAAGATGTGGTATATACATATAATGGAATTTTACTCAGCCATCAAAAAGAATGAAATCTTGCCATTTGCAATGACCTAGATGGAGCTAGAGTGTATCATGCTAAGTGAAGTAAGTCAGTCAGAGAAAGGCAAATACCATATGACCTCACTCATATGTGGAATTTAAGAAAGAAAACAGATGAACATATGGGAAGGTGGAAAAAGAGAGAGGGAAACAAGCCATAAGACACTCTTAACAACAGAGAACAAACAGGGTTGATGGAGGGAGGTGGGTGGGGGTTGGGATAAATGGATGATGGTGATTAAAGAGGGCACTTGTGATGAGCACCGGGTGTTGTGTTTAAGTGATGAATCACTGAATTCTACCCCAGAGATCATTATTTTACTGTATGTTAACTAACTAAAATTTAAATTAAAAAAAGAGCACAATCCTATTTCCTAAGCATTAATAATATAAATCAGACAGGTGATAAAGTTGGTTAGACATTAGGACAGCACAAAGTTTGGGGTGGCCAAATCATTCCTACAAGAATTGGAGATTCAAAGCAGTATCAGCCTTTTTGATAAACCAGAAGGCAGAGACAGCTTTGAGACCTAGTGAAGCACAGAGTCTGCCTGAGGCTACAGGTCATTCCTTGCTGCATCAGGACATTCTCTGCCCCAGACTGACGTGAGATCTCTGATATTAAAACAGGTGTCACCTAAAAAAAAAACAAAAAAAAAAACAGGTGTCACCTACACAAAGAGGGATATTTGGGGCACAAAACATCTCCATTTTATACCCTTATAAATATATACTGCCATTGATATTTTAAGTGGGAATGCCCCAAAATTCAATAAACCATAAATCCATAAAATTGGTTTAGTATAAGAAATACAAGCAGTGCAGATAGAACCTGCTAAAGGCATTCTGGAGATAAGGACTCTTCATTATCTTCCACTAGTAAGTTCTACTAGGAATTCAGATTAGCAGGTGTAAAGGGAGATCTAATCATTTTTTTTTTCTTTTTTCTCTTTTTCCCTCTCACCCTGGATGTTCTCCAATAAAAAGGATGCGTTACAGACCAGCTTCTAAGCTGTTATTTCCCACTCTTCATTCTCTAATATCATTTCATAAGCATTTTATGATGGTAGGTTTTAAAATAAAAGAACTAGGCCAGTAATTGGTGAATGGAAGCAAATCATAAGGTGAGACAGTAACATGGGAAATAAGCTTTGGAATCAGAAAAAGAACTGGATTCGAGTCCTGACTGCATGCATACTGTGATAATAAAGTTTCGCAGTCTGAATAATGGGGATGCCAAAACACTGACCATATAGATGTATGTAAGGACCGAGTAAGAGAACACTTCCAGGGTGTCTAGCACAGTGCCAGGCTCTCAGTCAATCTAGGATAAAAGCTATTATTCACAATGGTGTTGAAGGCTGTGGGACATGTTTATTGGTGAACTTGAGGGTTGGAAGAATTCAAAAGAGCAGCAAAGAAGGTAGGCAACCATTGTTCAGCAATGTCCAGTTGTCCAGTTCTCCTCGACACCTGCATATATGGGATTCTTGTGTTCCTTCATCCCCTCAAAAGCAGGTACACCTGACTTGCCCTGATGATGAGAAGTGACACGAGTCACTCTCATCACTTGCAAACATAGTCGTACGCCTCCCAGCTGGTGCTCCGTCTCCAGGTGGCTCTTCCCATGGTGTAGTGAGCTCAGAAGCATTTACTGCTTTGGAGATGTCTGCAAGGAAGCCCTGACTGACGCAGCTCAGAATGTCAAGCCAACACATGGGGCAGCTGCCCTAGTGAGTTACACAGACCCAGAGCACACTATCTGTGGGAAAAAACACCCTCTTTTTATGAGTAATTCACTGAGATTGTTTGTCGTTACAGAATAATAGAGACTATTTGGACCCATAGAACTTTTATCTTGGTAAAATTCAGCAACTCATTATACCTAAGGTACTACACTTGATCTTAGCCAAAAGGCCGAGAAGCGATCATCATTATACCTAAGGTAAGATTGTTTGAATTTATGTGCATATGTTTTATTGCCATTTACATGTCATGCTTCCAAAGCACAACCCAGCATTTAATGTATTGAAGAAAATGGATATATACATATGCATTCAGGAAAAAGCAAAATTTCTTCTTACATTTTGCAGTTTCTATAGAAAAGGTCTAAATGCCACATTGGTACCTAGTTTATCAAGTAGCTGGTTTTGCAGACTAATTTTCAGCTACAGTATGCTGTTTGCACTGAATACATTGCTCAGAATGTATATTGACAAATGCCTGATGCTTTCTAGTCCTAATGAATAGAACAGGTTGTCATAACAAATTGCTATCTTCTAGAACAGATTTAGAGAGAAAAGCCAATAGCGAGAATGTCAATGATTCTTGGGCTTTTCAGTTTACGATAAGTGGAGATCAATACCATTTATTTAAATGGCCATGTATTACACCTGCTATAATTCTTTTCACATTCATGTCAACTTGGCATTTCCCTAGAATTTTTTTTGCAAGAAAAGCAGCAACAATGTAGACTTTTTTTTCCCTTTCTCTCCTATGAATCTGTATGTATGGTGTTTCTATAGAAAGGCTTCAATAGCCAGTGGTACAAATTAGAATTTGAATAAAGCTATAGTAATTTCTTTTCAATGCATTACGTATGGTTTTTTTTCTAGTGGAGAAACTTGATTAGAATATTTATTATAATAGGTAAATTGTCTCAGGTCATTTTAACATCTTACATGGAATACAATGTATTTTTTTCTTTATTTCAGTTGAAAGTATAATTAACCGGTGAAGCTTGGAGAATTATTTGCAGGAAATGCTATCTGACTTTATGTATTATTCAGATATATTTCATCAATTCTGAAACCAAAAATATATATTAAAATTTCTTTCAATATATTTGTTATTTACGGTTCTTATTAGGCACACAATTCAATGGTTCTGGCTCTGTAACCAGTACTATCTCAAAGTTGTCCTGGCAATTTTTCTTGAAAAGTTGCAATTATGTTTCTCAGTGCGATTACCTTCCCAGTCTCATATAATTACTGCTGGGATTTCTCCATGTTCATGGTCTTCCCATCCCGGGAACTCATGTCTTGTTGACTTCCAAAAATGCTCTTCCATTGCTCTTTCATTTTCTTCCTGCTTCCAATCAAGAAAAACAGAAGATTTATTTTTTTCATGTGTGCTTTGGAGAGTCACAAGATTCTAAAGGATTCCCTCTGGCACAGGGTTGCTGAGGGTTATCCTTCATTGTTCTGAATTTTTCACAAATCTATTATAACCTCAATTTCAAGATGACATAATGTCCAAAAGGGCTAGAGGAAAGGCAACTGCAATCACGCAGCTCTGGAGCATACTGCTTGGAGAAATAGCTCTGCTGGGAGCACAACATGGAGCAGGTCATTCCTAAACGGAGCTGCAGTGCAAGATGATCGAAGTGAGGAGGGGGGTATTCATGGGGGTCCCTGCAAAGAGAACAAGCATGCCCTGCAGGCTTTCATCCCCTTCAATAAACACTGAGGAACAATGTCATGGCTGGGGGAAAGGACTCAAAGGCAACATAAAGACATGGCCTTAGAAGAAAGTCACCCCTCCATCATGTGACAATTACAGGTTGCTGACTGGATCGAGAGAGCTGACAAGGGGGGTTGAGTCTTCTATGCCCCAAAGACTGGGGCCAGAGAGTGAAAAACTCCTCTGAATCCTCAGCAGGCAACAAGCATTCTCTCAGCTCTATGCCATAGTGACAGCTTCCTATAAAACAAGCCAATGAACAACACAACCATCTAGGGTAGGCTGAATAGCCAAATAGCTAGAGAGAGGGAGACCTTGCAGGAAAACAGGATATTGGTCTGCCAGGGGACACAGAGGAGCCCCACAAAAATATGAGAGAGAGAGGGAGAACATTAAGGTTTGAAATGTAACACACAAATGTCTACTCATCTTTTTGGGTCTGAAGAAGAAAGCATGAGGCCTTCTATAAAACGGAATAGGTGCACTGAAGAAAAACACAGTCACCACTGTGATTGTGGTTTGTAAAATCAAGTTCAAGAAATTTCAAACCCATAGTGCACAAATGTAAAAAAAAAGGACATCTTGAGGGAAACATTAGAAATTGGAGGGTAGACTAGAAGGACAAAAATATTCATAACAGAAGCTTCAGAAAAAGAATATAGACAAATCAAGAACTTATTCGTAATAATTATTTGATTCTTTACACTAATTAATTAATTAATTAAATGATGATAAGACAGGTAGAAGGAGCTGAGCCTGCAAAATAGAATGGCTTACCATTTGCAGAGAGGATTGATGCAAACAGTTATGAATCAAATCAAGGCATGGTTTGAGGATAATTTGGAGGATACAGGGAAAATCTCAAAGGTTTTTAAACTGAAAATCCAGTATCCTATCAGATAAAAAAACCAACACTGGAAACAAAGAGGAAATAAAAAGAGAGAGAGATGCCCAAATAATCACATTTATAATTGTCAGGATAAAAAGAAAAATAAAAGCCTAACTAAGGGGTATGCAAACAAGCCAAGTATATTGCTGTCAGAAAACCGTGTGAGAAAAGACACTTATCAGCGGCGCCTGGGGGGCTCAGTCGGCTAAGCATCTGCCTTCAGCTCAGGTCATGACCCCGGGGTCCTGGGATTGAGCCCCACGTCATAGTCATCATTGTCATGGGCTCCCTGCTTAGCAGGGAGTCTGCTTCTCCTTCTGCCCCTCCCCCCCCAACTCGAGCTCCCTCTCTCTTTGTCTCTCTCTCAAATAATAAAAAAAATCTTTAATAAAAAAGACTCTATCAAAAAAAAAGTAAAACTGAAACAATGAAGCAGAAGAAACAACAGTGTGTGAACCCAGCAGAGGAAACAACAAGAGGAGTAGCAGTAGCCGGTCCAGATAGTGTTCATACAGCAGTAGGGTTTAAAATGACAAGAAGGCCCTTACAGAAATGTCAATTAGGCTAAAGTGGTTCTTCAGATCTACTTTATTCCGAATTATTTTTCTCTGATTGTCTAGTAAGTTACAAAGAAAGATGAATTAATATTGCCAACTGTTAATATCTCCAAATTTGTGTGAGGGGTTTTTTTTTTCTTTTATTTTATTATGTTATGTTAATCCCCATACATTCCATCATTAGTTTTAGATATAGTGTTCCATGATTCATTGTTTGTGCATAACACCCAGTGCTCCATGCAGAACGTGCCCTCCTCAACACCCATCATCAGGCTAACCCATCCTCCCACCCCCCCCAAGAACCTCAGTCTGTTTCTCAGAGTCCATAGTGTCTCATGGTTCGTCTCCCCCTCCGATTCCCCCCCTTCATTTTTCCCTTCCTACTGTCTTCTTTTTTTTTTTTTTAACATATAATATATTATTTGTTTCAGAGGTACAGGTCTGTGATTCAACAGTCTTATGCAATTCACAGCGCTCACCATAGCACACACACTCCCCAGTGTCTATCACCCAGCCACCCCATCCTTCCCACCCCACCCCCCACTCCAGCAACCTCAGTTTGTTTCCTGAGATTAAGAATTCCTCATATCAGTGAGAACATATGATACATGTCTTTTTCTGATTGACTTATTTCGCTCAGCATAACACCCTCCAGTTCCATCCATGTCGTTGCAAATGGCAAGATCTCATTCCTTTTGGTGGCTGCATAATATTCCATTGTATATATATACCACATCTTCTTTTTCCATTCATCTGTCGATGGATATCTTGGCTCTTTCCACAGTTTGGCCATTGTGGACATTGCTGCTATAAATATCAGGGTGCACGTACCCCTTCAGATCCCTACATTTGTATCTTTGGGGTAAATACCCAGTAGTGCAATTGCTGGGTCGTACGGTAGCTCTATTTTCAACTTTTTGAGGAACCTCCATACTGTTTTCCAGA